>NC_141000.1:135066524-135406524 GCF_052327205.1 Somniosus microcephalus | reverse complement strand
TTCTGCCCACGCACTTAATCTATCAATGTCTCTTAGTAATTTTATGCTCCTGTCTACACTGTTGTTTAAGTAGTCTGGACGGGAGCATAAAATTACAATGGGACATTAATGATCAGCCAACCTGTTGCAGTCATGTCTGGATAGCAAAATACTGCAGATGTTGGAAATCCAAAATAACAACAGAAAATGCTGGAAAAACTCAGCAGGTCAGGGGGGGCACGGTGGCATAGTGGTTAGCACTGTTGCCTCATCAGCGCCAGGGACCCGGGTTCAAATCTGGCCTCGGGCGACTGTCTGTGTGGAGTTTGCACATTCTCCCCGTGTCTGCGTGGGTTTCCTCCGGGTGCTCCGGTTTCCTCCCACAGTCCAAAGATGTGCAGGTTAGGTTGATTTGGCTCTGATAAATTGACCCTTAGTGTTAGGGGATTAAATACATGGGGTTACAGGAATAGGGTGGGATATGTGTCGGTGCAGGCTCGATGGGCCGAAATGGCCTCTATCTGCACTGTAGATTCTGTGATTCTGTGTAAGGCAACATCCGTGGAGAGAAATTTGAGTTGACGTTTCGGGTCGAACCCTTCTTCAAAACTGGAAAGAAAAGAAACTAGATCGAAGGCAGGGCTGCGATCGGACACCTAATCTCAACCTATTACCATCTCGTCTAGCTTCTAATCTCTTTTACTTCTTTTGTTTCTTTTATTCTTTTGTCCGATCGCAGCCCTGCCTTCGATCTAGTTTCTTTTCTTTCCAGTTTTGAAGAAGGGTTCGACCCGAAACGTCAACTCAAATTTCACTCCACGGATGTTGCCTGACCTGCTGAGTTTTTCCAGCATTTTCTGTTGTTATTTGCAGTCATGTCTGGAACTGCGGACTGCTGCCACTGGATGGCGCTGCAGAGCCCAATACCGACAGCATCACTGGGCTGGATTTTAACTCTGCGACGCATTTAGTGTGGGGGCGGGGCGGGGGGGGTGGTTGCGGGTTGGTATCACGTGGGGAACCTGGAAGTAAGCACAGTGTGTCTTTCAGTGGCTTTTTAACCCAGCCACTGCATTACCATATCATTTCTGGGTTTCCCGACCAATTAGCCTGAGTGGGCATGACAACCCACATTTGTCAATTTCAACTCCGGTATTTAAAGGCACACTCCAAACGTGCAATTTGATGAAGTTTGGAGCTGGGAGCACAATAGAAGGAATTGGCAGAATGGAGTCCAGACGTTCATTGGCTGCACCTCGTTTTAGTGATGCCTCCCTGGATGTGCTGCTGGGGGCTGTAAGGGCCCGCCGGGAGATACTCGTCCCTACTGATGGGAGGAAGAAGTCTGCAGGTGAAACAAAAAAGGTGTGGCTGGAGGTTGCCCATGAGGTCAGCAGCAGGAGCGTGGTGCCATGCTCGTGGATTCAATGCTGAAAGTGGTTTAATGACCTAAGTAAGGCAGGAAAGGTTAGTACAGTTGCACATTCACCTACATCCTGATGTGCGTATCACCCCAACCCCCCTCACTCTGCCTTCTCAAGCCTACTCCAACACATCGCTCCTCACGCCAACTTACCTTGTAGGTAGACTCATCCCTCTCTGTCTATGCACATCCTCACATCCCCATCTGTCCGTCTATCACTGACACTCACCCTCATCCTTATGCTCTGTCATGCCTCTCCCTTATAGTCACCCTCAACAAATATTCTCCATCCATCTGTTCAACACATGCTATTACTCTCACTCGTAGGTCTCTCCTTTCCCTCCTTGCAGGAAAAAAGAGCACAGAACACCAGGGAGAGGCAGAGAACCAGAGGTGGCCTTCCAGCCATCTCGCAACTAACAGTTGCAAAGGAGGAGGCGCTGGAGATCATGGAGTCTCGGTGTGCCAGGCCATTGGAGATGTGGTGATGGGGGCTCCCAGCTACCTGGTGACAGAATTAAATATCAGACAGGCACATGGCATACAACACTCACTCATGTCGAAGCAAGGACAGCGTGGACCTGTGAGGAGTCGGCAGCACCCGAGGCAGTACAAATCCAGCAAATTCTAAAATTCAAAGGCCCAGCTGTAGACTGCACCACCTTAGCATGGGCGGCAGCAGTCTGGGTTGGCTGGATGACAGGCAGCGACAAGGGCAATGGCGGAGTGGCAGTGATGGTATCAGGAATGCTGTCATCCTGAGAGAGGACAGCAGCTTCCTGCTCCACTGACCCACTGCCACTCCCCCAGGGCAGCACCTCAGCATCCCTACCAATCTGCTGCAGCACAGATTGCTGGCCTGCTGTGACACCGTGAAAGCCCAGTGGATGGTGGTCGACGCAGCCACGATGGCAGCAGTCAGAGCTTACGTGGCACCAGGCTGAGACTGCATGAGAGCAGGCTGAGAATCGATGACACCAAGCATGGACTGCATTAAAGCACTAAGACGTTGCGTGGCTTCCACCTGTGCTCCAATGGAAGCTGTGACATCGCCCATTACACGCGGCATGAAGTCTGGGTCGCCGCGGTCTCTCTGGGAGTCTATCATCCTTTGCAGACTGCAAATGATGGGCTCCATGGTGTGCGGAGAGCTCTGTGCAATGTTGGAGGCGCACTCCTCCACGCTCCTTACCATTGCCCAGAGGCTCTCGGGTACCCTTGCCATTGCACCTATCATCTCCGTGTGCATACCCATCACCCTTCTTGTGAACGCCTTCCCATCAAAGTCCTCAACTGAGTCCAGCGCAGCGAACCCGCCCTCCGGGGAGCTGATTCCTGAGCTATCCTATCCCCCTGACCTTGCTGCAGCCCGCTCACCCCCGGTGCATCACCCTGCGCAGATTCCGCTACTATACTAGCCTCTAAAGAACGTGTAGTGCCAGTATCTGAGCTGGTGCCTGCGGGTGAGACATGCAGTGATGCGGTGTGTTCTTCGTCCTCCTCTTATCCCGCCTCGCTCTCTATGGTGCCCTCAGGGACAGGCTGCTCAGCTGCTTGCTCATTTTCTGAAAGCTTAAAGGCACGAGAGTCAGGTTAAGGAGAGGGGAGGGGGGCAGGAAGGGAGAAAGGTATGCATACAGCATGATTAGCTGAAAGGTGGGAAAGGCTTGTGGGGTGAGGGGGAAGTGGGATGTAAGAAGAAAGCGTAGGGATGAACATACCGTTGTTGTCTCTAAGGGAGTCAAGGTTGCCGGTGGCCATGGCACCCACCACCTAACGCCAAATGATTTGCAGCACTCTTTCCTCCAGCTCAGACAGTGGTTGGGTGTCAGGTTGTCCCCACATGCGCATTCCTGCTTCTTCCTGTTGTAAGCTACCTTGGCCTGCAAGAGGGAGGAAAGTGTGTGAGTGAGTCATAGAGTCATGGGGGGAAAAATTCGGTTGATTTGCGAGGACGCTAATTTTTTTGGGGCGCTACAGGTAGCGCAACCCAATTTTTCCCCCATAGAGTCATAAGGGCACAGAAGGAGACCATTCGGCCCATCGAGTCCGTGCCGGCTCTCTGCAGAGCAAACCAGTCAATCCCATTACCCTGCTCTATCCCCGTAGCCCTGCAAGTTTATTTCCCTCAAGTGCCTATCCAGTCTCCCATTGAAAACATTGAGGCCTAGAAATTCAGTTTTGCCAGTTTTGGGGCGCTAACGTTAGCACCCGCCCGACTTTAGCGCCCGCCCCAAAGTTGCGCCCCCTTCGCCGAAATTCAGTTGCTTCGCCCTAAGAGGTTGCTGGAGCGCTAAAAGAGGCGTTACACGACTATCTTTAGGCGCTAAGCCAGCGGTGCAGAGGGATAGCGCCGAGGCGGGGCGCAGCGCGGGTGCAGTCATTTTTTGATTGACAGCAGACCCCGTGGCGCCGGCCAGCTCTTAAAGGGGGAAGGGACGATTTGGTCTGCTGCCACGCCCTGCACACTGCAGCTTTCAAACTAGGCCTCAACACTGCTGCTGAGCCGAAGGAGCCATGGCAACGCATGATAAGGCCCGTGAGCGTGCCCTGCGCTTCTCAGAGCGTGATCTGGATATCATGCTGACAGCATTGGAGAAGAGGCGCAGGATCTTGTTCCCAGACAATGGCAGGAATCCCACCCACCGCGTCTACACCAAAGCCTGGAGGGAGATCGCCACCAGGGTGTCGTCCTACGGCGATGCCCCCAGGGACAAGGTGCAATGTCGGAAGAAATACAATGACCTGACCAGGATTGTCAGGGTGAGTACCCTTTCCACTCTCCTCCTCATTCTTGCATGTACACCTGACATGATGGGCAAAGGGACCTGAAAGGCCTAATGGGCAGCCCTCAGCCAGCAGCTTTGGGACAGTCATGAGCATCAATTGCACATTCTGCACTTTACACACTGGCCAAGCTATTCCACCATGAGAGGCAGTGCACACTAGATCAGGGCTACACTCTGGCCAAGCTATTCCACCATGGGAGGCAGTGCACACTACGTCACGGCTACACACCGTACTTAGAGCCCGTCCTTTCTCTTGCAGGCTAAACTTGCGAATAATCGCAAGCGCCGCGACATCACCGGGGGAGGCCGCGCCAAGTTCCAGAAGCTCACTCCCCTGGAGGAGCGCGTGAGTGGCCTCATGGGAGGCCGTGTGATTGTGCCCAGAGCGTGCGGAGAAGCCGACCCTCCGCTGCCCGGCAATGGTAAGGACCTCGCCTTTTGGCCCTCTCTCGTCGCACTTGCGCATCCGAGCTACCTCCTTTGCCACTGTGCCACCAATGCGCTGAATGCCACCAGTCATGACTCCCTCGCTGACGCCCTCTCCTCACTCTGAAGCTACTCTTGTGCCTTCCTGCTTTCAGCTGGTGACGAAGAGCTCCCTGAAGCTGCCAGTGACAGCCCCTCCGAACAGGAGGAGGAGGAGGAGGAGGAGGAGGAGGAGGAGGAGGAAGAGCAACCCGGACCATCAGGGGAGGACTCAGGTCCCGCAGCAGAGGGCGAAGTGTTGGACACGTCTTCCCTGGACGAGAGCCTGGAGCAACTTTCGGAGGGGAGTGCAGCTGCTGGGACCAGTGGCGTCCAGCCACCCAGGAGGGCTGCGGGTGGGCCGCGGCCTTCCCCCCAGAGGGGGGAAGGATCGGAGGGGAGTGCAGTTGCTGCGGACATTCGGCGCCAGCAACGTGCCAAGGGTCGCCTAGCTCGGACCCCTGCTCCCCAGCGGGAGAGTCCCGCCTCCAGTCCGGCCACCTTCACCTCGGAGGAGGTGCGCCAGCTGGACCAAATGTCCGAGGATTCGGACCGCCGCCACACAGAGCTCATGCAGGTGGTGGGACGGATGCCTGAGGCCATCGAGTTGCTGGCGACCAGTGTGCGGGAGTTTGGGGCATCAAATGCCGAGAGTGGCCGGATGATGATGGAGGTAGTGGAACGGATGCCTCCGGCGATGGAGTCGCTGGCTGATGCCGTCAAGTCAGTGGCGGATGTGATGCGGGCGCAGACCAGGGCAACAGGGGCACTCACTGCTGCCACACGCGCTGCCTCAGCCAGGCATCGCCAGGACACCCGCCGCGCTGCAGCAGCACAGCGATCCGCCCTTCAGCTGATTGGTGCGGATCGTGCAGTGCGTGCCCGGGCGAGTGCCAGCGTGCGACATCACCAGCCAGCGCCTCCAATACGCCAGCTTGCCCACATTGCGCCATCCGTCGCCGCCACTCCCCCAGTGGAGCGTCAACGGCAAGCGGCTGGAGCTGATGGTGGGCATGCACATGTGCGCCAATCAACAGCCGGCCCCTCGAGGCCCAAAGCCCGTGTAGGCTGCCCCCCAAGGCCATCTGGCGGAAGGACATCTGACCCTCAGGCGCCTTCCCCCAGCCTCGCAGCAGCCACTGGGCAGAGCTTGCGGAGGAGCAGCAGGCCGGGCAGGGGCGCCAAAAGGCTGGACAAGGTCTCGCCCTCGCGGGCCACTAAGTAGAGGGTGTGGCCAGCTTTCATTTTATATGGCGGTGGACATCTTTATTTTGCCCATGGTTGTTTTGTTTATGGGTATGTTTTTTGCGTTAAGGCCGAGGTTGAGGCCTGGTTTGTTCAACTGTGGAGTTACTCCTCCCCAGGTTGTGGGAGTGAGTCGTTTGTTGCACTTTTTGTGGGGGCCGTTGATTGTTTTTGGGATTCATGTGGGAAGGGGTTTCATTTTTGTCAAATATAAATTTATCTTTATTCAGACAGTGTCCATGGTTGTTCTTGTTAGTCTTTGTTGCCTTTGCCGGCTGAGGGCTTGCGGAGCGGCTGCATTCATCTTGCTTCATGGCCACAAGGCATTCCCTGACAGGGGGCTTAGAAGGTACGTTCAATAAGCTGGCGACGGACGGCCCTTGGACCGTGCCGCTCCCTCCTGGGAACGTACTCCTCCTCCTCCTCCTGCTCCTCCTGCTCCTCCTCCTGAGGTGGTGGTCCAACGTCAGGTGGCAGTGCCTGAATCCTGCGGAGAGCCAGGTTGTGTAGCATGCAGCAAACTACGACAAATTGGGAGACCCGGTGCGGCGAATACTGCAGAGATCCGCCGGAACGATCAAGGCAGCGGAACCGTTGCTTGAGGACCCCAATAGTTTGCTCGATGATGTTTCTGCTCCTTTGATGGCTCTCGTTGTATGCCTCTTCAGCAGCGGTCCTGGGCGCGCGGAGCGGGGTCATGAGCCAGGTACACAAAGGATAGCCTTTGTCCCCGAGTAGCCATCCTCTTGGGGGAGGCTGTGCCTCGAACATGTCATGCACAGTACTCCGCCGCAGGATAAAGGCATCGTGGCAGCTGCCTGGAAAGTAGGCATTGACAGCCAGGATGCGCTGCTTGTGGTCACACACCAGCTGCACATTGAGAGAATGGTAGCCCTTCCGGTTGCGATACTGCTCGCCATGCTCCAGAGGTGCCCGCAAAGCCACATGCGTACAGTCAATGGCGCCCTGCACCAAGGGGAAGGCCGCAAGTCTAGCAAATCCCACTGCACGCTGATGCTGGCTCTCCAGGGCCATGGGGAAGGAGATGAATTGGCGTCTCCTTCTGAAAAGGGCATCGGTCACCTGGCGGATGCAGCGATGCACGCCGAACTGGGATATGTTCGCTATGTCCCCAACAGTGGATTGGAAGGAGCCGGTAGCATAGAAGTTCAATGCCACCATCACCTTCACTTCCACCGACAGAGACGTCCTGCACCTGAGCTTTGGACGCAGATCTCTGCGAAGCAGGTGGCAGATCTCTGCAACCACCTCCTTTTGGAATCTCAGCCTTCTTACACATCGCGCGCCACTCATGGTGAGGTAGGAGCGCTGCTGGCGGTATACCCTGACTGGGTAAGGCCTATGTTGCCGACGCCTGTTGCCCCCTCTGCCTCTAGCCAGGGCTGCCCCTCTGACCCCGCGTCTGCGAGCCCTACGCACATGGCGCTGAAACTCCGCGTTGGCACCCCATGCAGCCCCCATCAAATGCTGGCAAACAGTCAAATTTCCAACAGGGCACTTGCAGCGCTTTGGCCTGAGTCCAAAAATACCTGAGCTATTGCTGCACGAAACCAGTTAGCTCTCCTCCTTGTTGTGTGTCCAGAAATCCGTTGCACAAGAGTGTTTGCTGCAAAATGGCTGCCCTTTATACTGCAGGGTACGTGCCCTTTAATTTGCGCTCCCCGGGGCCCGCGTCGGCTGTGTTGCGTTCCATTTTACAAACGCTCTGGCCGCCAGCCGCACAATGGGGCGGTCCGACTGAAGTTTGGAATCGGGGCGCGCAAAGGGCGTTGCACGAGGATGTGACGTCATTTTCTGCGCGCGCAGCCGGGCGGGCGCTAAACTTTGCGCCGGCGCTAAGGGTCAACTTAATTTGGGGCGAGGCACAAACTGCGCTGCGCCCGGGCGCTACACGCATAGCGCCCGAAATTCACTTCTCTTAAGGTGCTAACTGCTGGCGCAACCAACTGAATTTCTAGGCCTGAGTGTCTCCGCTTCCACCACTTCCGTCAGCAGCGAGTTCCAGGTCATCACCACTCGCTGCGTGAAAAAGTTTTCCCTCACATCCCCCCTGTATCTCTTGCCCAAAACCTTAAATCTGTGTCCCCTAGTCCTTGTACCATCAACTAGTGGGAACAGCCTTTCCCCGTCTAGCCTATCCAAACCCGACATAATCTTGTACACCTCTATCAAATCACCCCTCAACCTCCTTTGCTCTAATGAAAACAAATCCAGCTTCTCCAACCTGTCCATGTAGCTAAGATTCCCCCATCCCCGGAACCATTCTGGTAAATCTCCTCTGCACCCTCTCAAGGGCCTTCACATCCTTCCTAAAGTTTGGTGACCAGAACTGGACGCAATATTCCAGTTGTGGCCTAACCAGCGCTTTATAAAGATTCAGCATAACTTCTCTACTTTTGTACTCAATACCTCTATTTATGAAGCCCAAGATCCCATATGCTTTGTTAACCACTCTCTCAATATGTCCTGCCACCTTCAGGGACCTATGCACATTAACTCCCAGGTCCCTCTGTCCCTGCACACTCTTTAAAACTGTGCCATTAAGTGTATATTGCCTCTCCCTGTTCCTTCTGCCAAAATGCATCACCTCACATTCCTCTGTATTAAATTCCATCTGCCACTTGTCTGCCCATTCCGCTGGCCTTTCTATGTCCCGTTGCAGTCGATTGGTATCATCCTCACTGTTTGCCACCCCCCCAAGTTTGGTGTCATCGGCAAATTTAGAAATTCTACTCTGTATTCCAATATCCAGACCATTTATATATATCAAAAAAAGCAGTGGCCCCAGCACTGACCCTTGGGGAACTCCACTGTCTACCATCCTCCAGTCTGAAAAACAGCCATTTACCACAACTCGCTGTTTTATGACATCCTTTGTGACTGTGACAAAGGTAAACTATCCCTCTTGACTTGTCTGCAGCCTTTGACACGGTTGACCACTCCATCCTTCTCCAATGCCTCTCTTCCCGCTCCCGCATCGTTACCTCTGGTGTCCCCCAAGGATCTATCCTTGGCCCCTCCTATTTCTCATCTACATGTTGCCCCTTGGCGACATCAACCAAAAACACAGTGTCAGTTTCCACATGTATGCTGACAACACCCAGCTCTACCTCACTACTTTTTCTCTCGACCCCTCCACGGTGTCTAAGTTGTCCGACTGCTTGTCCAACATACAGTTCTGGATGAGCAAACATTTTCCCCAATTAAATATTGGGAAGACCGAAGCCATTGTTTTCAGTCCCCGCCACAAACTCCATTCCCTAGCCATTGACTCCATCCCTCTCCCTAACATCTGTCTGAGGTTGAACCACACTGTTCGCAACCTTGGTGTCATATTTGACCCTGAAATGAGCTTCTGACCACATATCTACAGCATAACAAAGACCGCCTACTTCCACCTCTGTAACATCGCCCGTCTCCGCCCTTGCCTCAGCTCATCTGCTGCTGAAACCCTATCCATGCTTTTATTACCTCTAGACTTGACTATTCCAATGCACTCCTGGCTGACCTCCCACATTCCACCCTATGTAAACTTGAGGTCATCCAAAACTCGTCTGCCCGTGTCCTAACTCGCACCAAGCCCCGTTCACCCATCACCCCTGTGCTCGCTGACCTACATTGGCTCCCGGTTAAGCAGCGCCTTGATTTCAAAATTCCCATCCTTGTTTTCAAAACCCTCCATGGCCTCGCCCCTTCCTATCTCTGTCATCTCCTTCAGCCCCACAACCCTCTAAGATATCTGCGCTCCTCTAATTCTGCCCTCTTGAGGATCCCTGATTATAATCGCTCAACCTTTGGTGGCTGTGCCTTCTGTTGCCTAGGTCCTAAGCTATGGAATTCCCTGCCTAAACCTCTCCGCCTCACTAACTCTCTTTCCTCCTTTAAGACGCTCCTTGAAACCTACCTCTTTGACCAAGCTTTTGGTCACATGCCCTAATTTATTCTTATGTGGCTCGGCGTCAAATTTTTTATCTTAAAATACTCCTGTGCAGCGCCTTGGGATGTTTTACTACATTGAAGGCACTATATAAATACAAGTTGTTGTTGTTACTGTTTTCTGTCCTTAAGCCAATTCCTCATCCAAGCTGCCACTGACCCACCTATTCCATAAGCCTCAATTTTGTTAACCAACCTTCTACATGGTACTTTGTCAAATGCCTTCCGAAAACCCATGTAGACAACATCCATTGCATTCCCTTCATCAATCCTCCCTGTTACTTCATCAAAATATTCAATTAGATTAGTCAAATACGATCTGCCTTTTACAAATCTGTGTTGGCTCTCCTTAATTAGCTTAAACCTCTCCAAGTGCCTGTTAATTTTTTCCTTGATAATTGTTTCTGAAACTTTACCCACCACTGATGTTAAACTGACCGGCCTGTAGTTATGAGGATTGTCCTTACACCCTTTCTTGAATGGTGTCACATTTGCCACTTTCCAATCCTCAGGCATCTCCCCTGCATCTAGGGAAGATTGGAAAGTTATGGCAAGCCCTTCCGTGATCTCCTCCCCCAGTTCCCTTAGCAACCTGGGATGCAAGCCATCTAGACCAGCTGACTTATCCACTCTAAGTATACCCAGCCTTTCTAGTACATCCTGTCTATCAATTTTCACCCCTTCCATTGCTTCTACCTTTTACACTGCATCAATTTTCACCCCTTCCATTGCTTCTACCTTTTCCACTGCATCCACCTCCTTAGTAAACACCGATACAAAGTACTCATTGAATATTCTAGCCTTGCCCTCCACCTCTGAGCATTCTTTGTCGCTAATAGGTCACACTCCGCCTCTTACTACCTGCTTACTGTTTACATGCCAGTAGAAGATTTTTGGGTTCCCTTTTATGTTAACCGCCATTCTACTCTCATATTCTCTCTTTGCCAATCTTATTTTCATCTTCACTTCCCCTCTCAGCTTATTGTATTTGGTCTGGTTCTCCCTTGAAGAGTGTGGAGCAATGTGTTTGGGAGGTGTGCCTGTAATAGTTGAATAGCTGTGATTGTGTGCAAGGTGTGAGATGTGGGTGTGAGTGTTGGTAGGTAGAGATTGTTGGTGGGTGAGTGCTGGGGGTGTGGTGCTTTGGGCAATGTGTGCAGACTGAGGTTCAGACGATGGTATGTAGCATTTGTTGAGGCATTGACTCACCCTGACCACCCGAGTGAGATCGTTAAATTTCTTCCTGCACTGTGTGTGGGTCCTGCTGCCCGAGACCTGTTGGGCAACCTCCCTCCACGTGGCATGGAAGACTTGAGGTGAGGGATTCCTGCCACTTGCTGGGTATAGCACCGCCCTCCGTCTCTCCACAGCGAAGACCAACACCTTCAATGCCTGGTCGCAGAATCTGCATTCTTTCTCCCTGGGCAGTTGATCTGCCATAATGGCACTTCTTTCTCCTTGGCCTTCTGCTGCTTGCTGAGACAGCTGCAGAACCAGCAATGCTGAGAATGAGATTCCGCAGCATGAATGAACCTCCCCTTTAAGAACTCGAAAGAGCCTGTGGCAATGATTAGACTGCACCTGAAATTGCTCAGCACTTTGAGTCTAACGCCACTGAGCTCGGTCATTAGCTTGATTTAACGCTCCCATCCTTTCTTTAAGCGATGACACTGAATTTTGCATGCAGCGAGATTCATTAGCGCCTGGCGCTAAATCTCAAACTTTTCAGAAGTTAGTGCCCATTCCTGGGCGATAATGAATTTTGCCCCCTTAGTCTTAAGTTTATTTCTGTTAAGTTAGTTAGCAGTCTATTAAATAGAGGCGTGGCAGGGCAACTCAGTCCCGTGGAATGCACATCTTGTGTCATGTGGAAACTCCAGGATGCTTCCCGTGCCCTGGACAATCACATGTGCAATAAGTGTCCGGGTTTCAGAGCTTGAGCAGCAGCTGATGTCACTGCGGTGCATCCGTGAGGCCCAGTGCAATGTGTATACCAAGTTTCAGGAGGTGGTCACCCCACAGCATAAGATTGTGCAGGCAGAGAGGGAATGGGTGACCACCAGACAGACAAGGAGGACCAGGCAGGTAGTGCAGGAGCCCCTGAGAGCATCTCAATCTCTAACCGGTATTGGTGAGGGCGATGGTTCCTCTGGGGAGTACAGCCAGAGCCAAGTCCACGGCACCATGGGTGGCTCAGCTGTACAGGGGGGAAGAAGGAGGAACATCGGGAAAGCAATAGTGGTAGGGGATTCGATAGTTAGGGGAACAGAGAGGCAGTTCTGCGGCCGCAGGCAGATTCCAGGATGGCATGTTGCCTCCCTGGTGCCAGGGTCAAGAATGTCGCTGAGCGACTGCAGAACACCCTGAGGGGGGAGGGTGAACATCTAGAGGTCGTGGTCCATATCAGTATCAATGGCATAGGTAGAAAGAGGGATGAGGTCCTGCAGGCAGGTTTTAGGGAGCGAGGAAAGAATTTAAAAAGCAGGACCTCAAAGGTAGTAATCTCCGGATTACTCCCAGTGCCACGAGCTAGTACGTACAGAAATAGGAGGATAGAGCAGATGAATGCGTGGCTGGAGAGAAGGTGCAGGAGGGAGGGCTTTAGAATCCTGGGACATTGGGACCGGTTCTGGGGGAGGTGGGACTGTACAGGCCGGATGGGTTCCACCTCAAGAGAACCGGAGCCAAAATCCTCACTGAGGGGTTTGCTAGTGCTGTTGGGGAGAGTTTAAATTAATTTGGCAGGGAGATGGGCACCAGGATGTAGCATTAGAAAGGAGAAACAAAGGGCACAAAGGATTGGGAGAGACAGATAGCACTAGAGTAAGAAATAGTATGGTATTAGGTGGGGTCAGACTAAAAGAGAATACAAGAAGGTCTAAGACAGGTTTACAGTGCATGTGTGTAAATGCACGAAGCGTGGTAAACGAGGTTGGTGAGCTGCAGATGCTGGGACTAGGACTAGGACTAGCCCTGTTCCTGGGACTAGGGACAGGGTCACTGGACAAGGCTTGGAAGCTAAGCCAGAGCCAGGCCTGGTTAGTACCTGGAGGGGTGACCATCAGGGATAGACCAGGTGCAGAAGGTCACGGAAGGAGCCCCGAGGAGGGGCAGTTGGTGAGAAGGTCACGGAAGGAGCCCCGGGAGGAGCGGCTGGTGAGGAGGCCCGGGCGTTGGGCTGAAGATTGTCGGACAGGAGGAATGGTGGAAATGGAATGGCGGCGCGCACAGACACAGCGGCTTTGCTTCTCCCAGGACGGTGCTATTTATGTTTAATGTTAATGTTATTTGTACTGGACTCATGGGGGCTTGCAAGATCACATTTCGTTGTTCATGTACTTGTGCATTGTACAATGACAATAAAGTTGAATTATTATTATTAAATAGCCACATGGGAATATGATGTAGTGGCAATAATGAAAGAAAGAAAGACTTGCATTTCTATAGCACCTTTCATGACCACTGGACGTCTCAAAGCGCTTTATAGCCAATGAAGTACTATTTGAAGTTGAGTCACTGTTGTAACGGAGACCTGGCTCAAAAAAGGGCAGTATTGGGTACTAAATGTTCCTGGAAATATGGTGTTCAGGAAAGATAGGGAAGGAAAGAAAGGAGGTGGAGTGGCAGTATTGATTAAGGAGAAGGTTACAGTGCTAGAGAGAGAGGATGTCCTGGAAGGGTCAAGGAGAAAATCTATTTGGTTAGAGTTAAGAAACAATAGAGGTGCCATTACACTAATAGGTGTATTCTATAGACCACCTACTAGTGGGAAGGATATAGAGGAGTAAATTTGCAGGGAAATTACAGAGAGGTGCAAGAACTATAGAGTAGTGATAATGGGAGACTTCAACTATCCTAATATAGACTGGGATAGTAATAGTGCAAAAGGCAGAGAGGGGGAAGAATTTCTGAAGTGTGTTCAGGAGAACTTTCTTGATCAGTACATTTCTGGCCCAACGAGGAAGGAGGCATTGCTGGATCTGGTTCTGAGGAATGAGGTGGGTCAAGTGGAGCAAGTGTCAGTAGGGGAACATTTAGGGAACAGTGATCACAGTATCATAAGGTTTAGATTAGCAATGGAGAAGGACAGCGAGCAATCTAGAGTAAAAATATTTAATTGGAGGAAAGCCAATTTCAGTGGGTTGAGAACGGATCTGGCCCGGGTAAATTGGAATCAAAGATCGGCAGGCAAACAATGGGCTGCCTTTAAAGAGGAGATGATTCGGGTACAGTCGCAGTACATTCCCATGAGGGGGAAAGGTAGGGCAACCAAAGTCAGAGCTACCTGCATGATGAAAGAGATAGAGAGTAAGATGAAGCAGAAAAAGAGCGCGTATGACAGATTTAAAAAAATTATTCATTCATGGGATGTGGGCGTCGATTCCCATTGACTTCAGTTTCACTGGGGCTCCCTGATGCCACACTCGGTCAACTGCTGCCTTGATGTCAAGGGCAGTCACTCTCACCTCACCTCTGGAAATCAGCTCCTTTGTCCATGTTTGGACCAAGGCTGTAATAAGGTCTGGAGCCGAGAGGTCCTGGCGGAACCCAAACTAGGCATCAGTGAGCAGGTTATTGCCGAGTAAGTGCCGCTTGATAACACTGTCAACGGCACCTTCCATCACTTTGCTGATGATTGAGAGTAGACTGATGGGATGGTAATTAGCCTGATTGGATTTAGAAACATATACATAGAAATATAGAAGATAGGAGCAGGAGTAGGCCATTCGGCCCCTCGAGCCTGCTCCGCCATTTAATAAGATCATGGCTGATCATCTAAACTCAGTACCCTGTCCCTGCTTTCTCCCCATATCCCTTGATCCCTTTAGCCTCAAGAAATATATCCAACTCCTTCTTGAATATATTTAATGAATTGGCCTCAACTGCCCTGTGTGGCAGGGAATTCCACAGGTTCACCACTCTCTGGATGAAGAAATTCCTCCTCATCTCAGTCCTAAATGGCTTACCCCTTATCCTTAGACTGTGACCTTTGGTTCTGGACTCCCCTGCCATCGGGAACATCCTTCCTGCATTTAGTCTGTCTACTCCTGTTAGAATTTTAAAAGTTTCAATGAGTTCCCCTCTCATTCTTCTAAACTCTAGCAAATATAAGCCTAATCGACCCAATCTCTCTTCATACGCCATTCCTGCCATCCCAGGTATCAGTCTGGTGAATATTCGCTGCACTCCCTCCATGGCAAGAACATCCTTCCTCAGATCAGGCAACCAAAACTGCACGCAATACTCAAGATGTGGTCTCACCAAGGCCCTGTACAACTGCAGCAAGACATCCTTGCTCCTGTACTCGAATCCTCTCGCTATGAAGGCCAACATACCATTTGCCTTCTTAACCGCCTGCTGCATCTGCATGCTTACCTTCAGCGACTGGTGCACAAGGACACCCAGGTCTCATTGCACATCCCCTTCTCCCAATCTATTGCCATTCAGATAATAATCTGCCTTCCTGTTTTTGCCACCAAAGTGGATAACCTCGCATTTATCCACATTATACTGCATCTGCCATGCATCTGCCCAATCACCCAACGTGTCCAAATCATACTGGAGTTTCTTTGCATCCTCCTCACAGCACACAGGCCCACCCAGCTTTGTGTTATCTGCAAACTTGAAGATATTACATCTAGTTCCCTCGTCTAGATCATTAATATATATTGTGAATAGCTGGGGTCCTAGCAACGATCCCTGCGGTACCCCACTAGTCACTGCCTGCCACTCAGAAAAAGACTCGTTTATTCCAACCCTTTGCTTCCTGTCTGCCAACCAGTTCTCTATCCAAGTCAGTACCTTACCCCCAATCCCACGTGCTTTAACTTTGCACACCAATCTCTTATGCGGGACCTTATCGAAAGCCTTCTGAAAGTCCAAATACACCACATCCACTAGTTCTCCCTTATCTATTCTACCAGTTACATCCTCAAAAAATTCCAGTAGATTAGTCAAGCATGATTTACCTTTTGTAAATCCATGTTGACTTTGTCCGATCCTGTCACTGTTTTCCAAGTGCTCTGCTATAACATCTTTTATAATGGACTCTAGCATTTTCCCCACTATCGATATCAGGCTTACCGGTCTATAATTCCCTGTTTTTTCTCTACCACCTTTTTTAAATAGTGGGGTTACATTAGCTACCCTCCAATCCATGGGAACTATTCCAGAGTCTATAGAATTTTGGAAGATGACCAGCAATGCATCTACTATTTCAAGGGCCACTTCCTTAAGTACCCTAGGATGTAGATTATCAGGCCCTGGGGATTTATCGGCCTTCAATGCCGTCAATTTCCCTAACACCGTTCCCCTACAAATACTGATTTCATTCAATTCCTCCCTCTCATTAGACCCTATGTTCCCCAACATCTCTGGAAGTTTATTTGTGTCCTCCTTTGTGAAGACAGAACCAAAGTATGTATTTAATTGGTCTTCCATTTCTTTGTTCCCCATTGTAAATTCCCCTGATTCTGACTGCAAGGGACCTACGCTTGACTTCACCAATCTTTTTCTCTTCACATATCTATAGAAGCTTTTACAACCAGTTTTTATGTTCCCTGCAAGCTTACTCTCATATTCTATTTTCCCCCTCTTAATTAATCCATTTGTCCTCCTTTGCTGAATCTTAAACTGCTCCCAATCCTCAGGTTTGCTGCTTTTTCTGGCCAATTTATATGTCCTCTCCTTGGATCTTATGCTATCCCTAATTTCCCTTGTTAGCCACGGCTGCGTCACCTTTTTTGTTTTATTTTTATGCCAAACAGGGATGAACAAATTCTGTAGTTCATCCATGCGATCTTTAAATGTTTGCCATTGCCTGTCCAGCGTCAACCCTTTAAGTAACATTCCCTAATCCATCCCAGCCAACTCGTGCCTCATACCATCATAGTTTCCTTTATTTAAATTCAGGACCCTAGTCTCTGAGTCAACTACTTCACGCTCCATCTTAATGAAGAATTCTATCATATTATGATCACTCTTCCCCAAGGGGCCTCACACAACAACATTGCTAATTAATCCTTTCTCATTACATAATACCCAGTCTAAGATGACCTGATATCTACTTGGTTCCTCAACATATTGGTCCAGGAAACCATTCCGTATACACTCCAGGAATTCCTCCTCTACAGTATTGTTACTAATGTGGTTAGCCCAATCTATATGTAGATTAAAGTTACCCATGATAACTGCTGTGCCCTTATTGCACGCATCTTTAATTTCCCATTTAATGCCATCCCCAACCTCAGCATTACTGTTTGGGGGTCTGTATACAACTCCCACTAGCGTTTTCTGCCCCTTCGTATTTCTCAGCTCTACCTATACAAATTCCACATCATCAGAGTTAATATCCTTTCTTACTATTGTGTTAATCTCCTCTTTAACCAGCAATGCTACCCCACCTCCTTTTCCTTTTTGCCTGTCCTCCCTGAATATTGAATACCCCTGCATGTTGAATTCCTAGCCTTGGTCACCCTGGAGCCATGTCTCCATAATTCCAATTTCATCATATCTGTTTACATCTATTGCCCAGCTAATTCATCCACCTTGTTACGAATGCTCCTCGCATTAAGACACAAAGCCTTCAGTCTTGTTTTTTTAACACTCTTAATCCTTTTAGAATGCTTATTTACTGTGGCCCTGTTTGATTTACACCCTTGATTTCTCTGCCTTCCACTTTTGCTTTTCTCCTTCCTGTCTTTTGCTTCTATCCTTGGTTCCCTTTCCTCTGTCTCCCTGCACAGGTTCCCAACCCCCTGCCATTTTAGTTTAAACCCTCTCCAACAGCACTAGCAAACACTCCCCCTAGGACATTGGTCCCGGTCCCGCCCAAGTTCAAACCGTCCAGTTTGTACTAGTCCCACTCCCCCAGAACCGGTTCCAATGTCCCAGGAATTTGAATCCCTCCCCCTTGCACCATTCCTCTAGCCACGTATTCATCTGAAATAGCCTTCTATTTCCACTCTGACTAGCACGTGGCAGTGGTAATCCTGAGATTACTACCTTTGAGGTCTTATTTTTTAATTTACCTCCTAACTCCCTATATTCAGCTTTTAGGATCTCATCCCGGTTTTTACCTATCTCGTTAGTACCTATATGCACCACAACAACTGGTTGTTCACCCTCCAGAATGCCCTGCAGCCACCCCGAGACATCCTTGACCCTTGCACCAGGGAGGCGACATACCATCCTGGAGTCTCGTTTGCGGCCGCAGAAACACCTATCTATTCCCCTTAGAATAGAATCCCCTATCACTATAGCTCTCCCACTCTTTTTCCTCCCGTCCTGTGCAGCAGAACCACCCATGGTGCCAGGAAGTTGACTGCTGCTGCCTTCCCCCGATAAGCTATCTCCCTCAACAATATCCAAATTGGTATATCTGTTTGAGAGGTGGGTGGCCACAGGGGACCCCTGCACTACCTGCCTGTGCCTACTACTCTGCCTGGTGGTCACCCATTCCCTTCCTGCCTGTGCAGCCTTTACCTGCAGTGTGACCAACTCCCTAAACGTGCTATCCACGATGTCCTCAGCATCACGAATGCTCCAGTATGTATCCATTCGCAGCTCCAGCGCCACAATGCGGTCTTGCCCGCATCACTTTTTGAATTGTGACGTGGCTCCGGAATGCCACCGCCGGTCTGTTAGATTGGTAAGCCTCTGCAAAATAGCCCACGAAAGTGAGTTTAAGTACTCACTGTACTGCCGCTCTCTGCTCCTCCTGACACTGGCCTCTGTAAAAAAGCCCGCGAAAGTGAGTTTAAGTACTCACTGTACTGCCGCTCTCTGCTCCTTCCGACACTGGCCTGCTTTTTGTGGACAGGACATACCTGGGCAGTTTTCCACAGTGTCGGATAGATGCCAGTGTTGTAGCTGTACTGGAACAGCTTGGCTAGAGGTGTGGCTAGTTCTGGAGTACAAGTCTTCAGCACGACAGCTGGGATGTTGTCAGGGCCCACAGCCTTTGCTGTATCCAGTGCGCTCAATAGTTTTTTGATATCACGTAGAGTGAATCGAATTGGCTGAAGACAGGCTTCTTTGATGGTGGAAAACTCAGGAGGAGGCAGATATTGATCATCCACTCGGCACTTCTGGCTGAAGATGTTTGAAAACTCTTCAGCCTTGTCTTTTGCACTCACATGCTGGGCTCCACCATCATTGAGGATGGGGATATTCAAGGAGCCTCCTCCTCCCGTTAGTTGTTTAATGGTCCACCACCATTCATGACTGGATGTGGCAGGACTGCAGATCTTTGATCTGATCCATTGATTGTGGGATCGCTTAGCCCTATCTATAGCATGCTGCTAGTCTTGTGTTGCAGCTTCCCCAGATTGACACCTCATTTTTAGATATGCCTGGTGCTGCTCCTGGCATGCTCCTCTACACTCCTTATTGAACCAGGGTTGGTCCCATGGCTTGATGGTGAGGGATATGCCGGGCCATGAGGTTACAGATTGTGGTGGAATACAATTCTGCTGATGGCCCACAGCGCCTCATGGATGCCCAGTTTTGAGCTGCCAGATCTGTTCTGAATCTGTCCCATTTAGCACGGTGGTAGTGCCACACAACACGATGGATGGTGTCCTCAGTGTGAAGGTGGGACTTCGTAAGAACATAAGAACATAAGAAATAGGAGCAGGAATAGGCCATTCGGCCCTTCAAGCCTGCTCCGCCATTCAATGAGATCATGGCTGATCTTCAGCCTCAATTCCATTCACCGGCCCTATCGCCATATCCCTTGATGCCCTTACTAGTCAGAAATCTATCGACTTCTGTTTTGAATATACCCAATGACTGAGCCTCCACAGCCCTCTGGGGTAGAGAATTCCAAAGATTCACCACCCTCTGAGTGAAGAAATTTCTTCTCATCTCAGTCCTGAATGGCCAACCCTTTATCCTGAGGCTGTGGCCCCTGGTTCTAGACTCTCCAGCCAAGGGAAACATTCTCCTAGCATCCACCCTATCAAGCCCTGTAATAATTTTGTATGCTTCAATGAGATCCTCTCTCATTCTTCTGAAATCAAGAGAATACAGGCCTAGTTTACTCAATCTCTTCTCATACGACAGTCCCGCCATCCCAGGAATCAATCTTGTGAACCTTCGTTGCACTCCCTCTATGGCAAGTATATCGTTCCTTAGGTAAGGAGACCAAAATTGTACACAGTACTCCAGGTGTGGTCTCACCAAGGCCCTATATAATTGGAGTAAGACTTCTTTACTCCTGCACTCAAATCCTCTTGTAATGAAGGCCAGCATACCATTTGCCTTCCTAATGGCTTGCTGCACCTGCACATTCACTTTCAGTGACTCGTGTACAAGGACACCCAGGTCCCTTTGAGCATCTGAATTCCCCAATCTTTCACCATTTAGGATATACTCTGCCTTTCTGTTTTTTCTACCAAAGTGGATAACTTCACATTTATCCACATTATATTCCATCTGCCATGTTCTCGCCCACTTACTGAGCCTGTCGAGATCCCCTTGAAGCCTCTTCACATCCTCTTTGCAACTGACACTGCCAACTAGCTTTGTGTCATCAGCAAATTTGGAAATGTTATATTTAATCCCCTCATCCAAATCATTGATATAGATTGTGAATAGCTGGGGCCCAAACACCGATCTTGCAGTACTCCACTAGTCACAGCCTGCCATCCTGAAAAAGACCCGTTTATCCCTACTCTTTGTTTTCTGTCTGTTAACCAATTCTCAATCCATGCTAGTATATTACCCCCAATTCCATGTGCCCTAATTTTGTTCACCAACCTCTTGTGTGGGACCTTATCGAAGGTCTTCTGAAAATCCAGATACACCACATCTACCGGTTCCCCTTTGTCTACTCCACTAGTTGCATCCTCAAAGAACTCCAATAGGTTTGTCAAACAGAATTTCCCTTTCATAAATCCATGTTGACTCTGCCCAATCTTACTATTAGCTTCTAAGTGCCCAGTTATTGTCATAGAGTCATAGAGTCATAGAGTTTTACAGCACAGAAAGAGGCCCTTCGGCCCATCGTGTCTGCGCCGCCCATCCATCCCTGTCCAGTCTAATCCCATTTTCCAGCATTTGGTCCATAGCCTTGTATGCAATGGCATTTCAAGTGCTCATCCAAATGCTTCTTGAATGTTGTGAGGGTTCCTGCCTCCACCACCGTTTCAGGCATTGAGTTCCACATTCCAACCACCCTCTGGGTGAAAAAGTTCCTCCTCAAATCCCCTCTAAATCTCCTGCCCCTTACCCTGAATCTATGCCCCCTTGTTATTGACCCCCCGACTAAGGGGAAAAGTTCCTCTTTATCTACCCTATCTATGCCCCTCATTATTTTGTACACCTCAATCAGGTCCCCCCTCAGCCTTCTCTGCTCCAAGGAAAACAACTCCAGCCTGTCCAGCCTCTCTTCATAGCTGAGGCGCTCCATCCCAGGTAACATCCTGGTGAATCTTCTCTGCACCCCCTCCAAAGCAATCACATCCTTTATAATAGATTGCAGCATTTTCCCAACTACTGATGTAAGGCTATCAGGTCTGTAGTTCCCCGTTTTCTCTCTCCCTCCTTTTTTAAGTAGTGGGGTTACATTTGCTATCCTCCAATCTGCAGGAACCATTCCAGAATCTATAGAATTTTGGAAGATGACAACCAATGCATCCACTATCCCAATGGTCACCTCTTTCAAAACCCTAAGATGTAGGTCATCCGGTCCTTGGGTTTAATCAACTTTTAGTCCCATTAATTTTGCTAGTACTGTTTTTTTACTAATTATTTCTTCATGTTCCTCATTCTCGCCACACCCTTGGTTTTCTCGTATTTCTGGGAGGTTTTTTGTGTCTTCCTCCTTGAAGACAGAAACAAAGTATTTATTTAATTTCTCTGCCCATTTCCTCATTATAAATTCTCCCATCTCTGGCTATAAAGGACCTACATTTACCTTCGCCAGTCTCCACAATGACTGTGAGGTGGTCATTGTCATATGCATCTGCAACAGGTAGATTGGTGAGGACGAGGTCAAATAGGTTTTTCCCCTCATGTTGGTTCTCTCACCGTCTGTCGCAAGCCCAGCTATGTCCCTCAGTACTCAGTACTACCGAGCCACTCTTGGTGATGGACATTGAAGTCCCCCACCCAGAATACATTCTGTGCCCTTGCTACTCTCAGTGCTTTTATTCAAGTGGTGTTCAACATGGAGGAGTACTGATTCATCACCTGCAAGATGAGTAGGTGGTAACCAACAGGAGCTTTCCTTGCCCATGTCAATGTTGAGAACTTCCAGGGCCACTCCTTCCCGACTGTATACCACTGTACCGCTAAACCTGGTGGGTCTGTCCTGCCGGTGGGGACAGGACATACCCAGGGATGGTGATGGAGGAGTTTGGGACATTGGCTGAAAGGTATGATTCTGTGAGTATGACTATGTCAGGCTGTTGCTTGACTAGTCTGTGGGATAGCTCACAAGTCCCCAGATGTTGGTGAGGAGGACTTTGCAGGGTCAACTGGGCTGGGTGTGCCGCTGTCATGCCCATACCAAGGTCAAGGTCAAGTGGTCTGTCCACTTTTATTCTTATTATTTCTTGTAACTGAGTGGCTTGCTAGGCCATTTCAGAGGGCAGTTAAGAGTCAACCACATTGCTGTGGGTTTGAAGTCACATATAGGCCAGACACTTTCCTGCCCTAAAGGGCATTAGTGAAACAGATGGGTTTTTACGACAATCCGATAGTTTCATGGTTATCATTACTGATACTAGCATTTTTATTCCAGATTTATTTAATTAATTGAATGTAAATTCCTCAGCTGCCATGGTGGAATTTGAACCCACATGTGTGTGATTATTAGTCCAGGCTGCTGGATTACTAGCCCTGTAACATTACCACTATGCTACCATTGAAACTTAGAAAATTGTAACAGGACTAAACAGACTAGATGCAGGAAGGATGTCTCTGATGGCCGGGGAGTCCAGAACCAGGGGTCACAGTCTAAGGATAAGGGGTAAGCCATTTAGGACTGAGATGAGGAGGAATTTCTTCACCCAGAGAGTGGTGAACCTGTGGAATTCTCTGCCACACAGGGCAGTTGAGGCCAATTCATTAAATATATTCAAGAAGGAGTTGGATATATTTCTTGAGGCTAAAGGGATCCAGGGATATGGGGAGAAAGAAGGGACAGGGTACTGAATTTGGATGACCAGCCATGATCTTATTAAATGGTGGAGCAGGCTCGAGGGGCCAAATGGCCTACTCCTGCTCCTATCTTCTATATTTCTATGTTCCCAAGATGTTAGGTTGAGAATGCAAGTGAGAATCAGGCTGAATATAGAAAGTTCAGAGGGGAAGTGAAAAAGCAAATAAGAGGGGCAAAGAGAGAGTGTGAGAATAGATTGGCAGCTAACATAAAAAGGAATCAAAAAGTCTTCTATAGGCAGATAAATAAGAAACAGTTAGTAAGAGGAGGGGTGGGGCCAATTAGGGACCAAAAAGGAGACCTACACATGGAGGCAGTGAGCATGGCTGAGGTACTAAATTTGCAGCTGTCCTTACCAAGGAAGAAGATGCTGCCAAGTTCATAGTAACAGTGGAGGTAGTGGAGATACTGGCTCGATTTTCCAAGCCCCGAGGAGGCGGGTTTGGAGGCGGGAGTGGTGGGAAAATTGCAGAATCGGGGGGCAGGAACCCATCCCGCCCCCAACCCGCCTCCGTGCCAATGTCCGAAGAGGCGGGTACCCGACCTGTGTTGGAAGCCGCCTCGCCGAGGCGGGAAGGGGATTAGTGCCAATTAACTGCCTG
Source organism: Somniosus microcephalus (assembly GCF_052327205.1). NCBI lineage: Eukaryota > Metazoa > Chordata > Chondrichthyes > Squaliformes > Somniosidae > Somniosus > Somniosus microcephalus. Next base: position 135,382,896 of record NC_141000.1, on the reverse strand, counting down.
TTAACAGGTAGTTAACAGGCAGTTTTTTGCCTTATTCCTATTTTTAGCCCCGAAGTGTGGGCTGTCCGACTGTTCCGAACCACGCCAAGTTAGCAAGGCGGGCCGTCGGTCTGTAGGGGTTGGAGGGGTCGAGATGTCCGTTGTGCAGGTGAGTGATGGGTGCATGTGTGCAGAGGTAAGTTTGTGAGGTAAGTGTAAAGTGTTTTAATAAGTTTTACTTACCTTTACTTTCTCCTGCAGGCTTCCTTCCTTCAGTTCTTGGGAGTCCCTCAGCTCACCGGCACAGAAAGCAGAATGGCCGCTGAACTGTCAAAAGCTGCAGCCTCTGCTTTCTGGTCTGGAGAGCTCTCTAACTGAGTCTGAGTAGAAGGACTCAAGTTAGAAGACAGATTGTCAGTGTTTGGCTTCACAGAGCTGTCAAACGCTGATTTTTCATCTGTCAAAAGCACTTGACAGATGAAATGTCAATCGTTGACGTCACCAGTAACCAGGTGTCCCTTAATTGGCCTGCTGAGCCCACTGGGTGGCTTAACAAGGTCAATCGAGGGAAAATAGCGTGGGTTGACCAGCAGTTGATGGAGGCGGCACTACAACCCAAAAAGTGGGAGTCCCGCCTCCAAAAGCTCCCCATTGACAAATTCAAGCCCACAGGATGAGATAAAAATTGATAATGAGGAGGTACTAGAAAGGATGGCTGTACTTAAAGTAGTTAAGTCACCAGGACCGGATGGGATGCATCCTAGGATGCTGAGGGAAGTTAAGGTGGAAATTTCAGAGGTGCTGGCCATAATGTTCCAATCCCCCTTAAATACGGGGTTGGTGCCAGAGGACTGGAGAATTGCAAATGTTACATCATTGTTCGAAAAGGGTGTAAGGATAAACCCTGCAAATACAGGCCAGTCAGTTTAACCTCGGTAGTGGGGAAGCTTTTAGAGATGATAATCTGGGACAAAATTAACAGTCACTTGGACAAGTGTGGATTAATTAAGGAAAGCCAGCACGGATTTGTTAAAGGCAAATCCTGTTTAACTAACTTGATTGAGTTTTTTGATGAGGTAACAGAGAGGGTTGATGAGGGCAATGCAGTTGATGTGGTGTACATGGACTTCCAAAAGCTGTTTGATAAAATGCCACATAATAGGCCTGCCAGCAAAGTTGAAGCCCATGGAATAAAAGGGACAGTGGCAGCATGGATACAAAATTGATTAAGTGACAGGCAACAGTGAGTAGTGGTGAACGGTTGTTTTTCGGACTGGAGGAAGGTATACAGTGGTGTTCCCCAGGGGTCGGTACTAGGACCACTGCTTTTCTTGATCTATATTAATGACTTGGACTTGGGTGTACAGGGCATAATTTCAAAATTTGCAGATGACACAAAACTTGGAAGTATAGAGAACAGTAAGGAGGATAGTAATAGACTTCAAGAAAACATAGACAGGCTGGCGGAATGGGCAGACACATGGCAGATGAAATTTAATGCAGAAATGTGCGAAGTGATACATTTTGATAGGAAGAACGAGGAGAGGCAATATAAACTAAAGGGTGTAATTCTAAAGGAGGAGCATGAACAGAGAGACCCGGGGGTATATGTGCACAAATCATTGAAGGTGGCAGGGCAGGATGAGAAAGCGGTTAAAAAAGCATATGGGATTCTGGGCTTCATAAACAGAGGCATAGAGTACAAAAGCAAGGAAATTATGATGAACCTGTATAAAACACTGGTTCAGCCTCAACTGGAGTATTGTGTCCAATTCTGGGCACCGCACTTTAGAGAGGGTGCAGAAAAGATTTATGAGAATGGTTCCAGGGATGAGGGACTTCAGTTACGTGGAGAGACGAGAGAAGCTGGGGTTATTCTCCTTAGAGCAGAGAAGATTGAGAGGAGATTTGATAGAGATATTCAAAATCATGAGGGGTCTAGACAGAGTAGATAGAGAGAAACTATTCCTATTGGCAGAAGGGTTGAGAACCAGGGGACACAGATATAAAGTAATTGGCAGAAGAACCAAAGGCGACATGAGGAAAAACTTTTTTACGCAGCGAGTGGTAAGGATCTGGAATGCACTGCCTGACAGGGTGGTGGAGGCAGACTTAATCTTATCTTTCAAAAGGGAATTGGATAAGTACCTGAAGGGAAAATATTTGCAGGGCTACAGGGAAAGGGCGAGGGAGTGGGACGAGCTGTAGAATTCGCAAAATTGAACATTGTCCTATAAGGGTCTATTGGCAGAAAAGGCCTTAATTTTAAAAGACTGTTTTAAAAGAAGCCCAGAAAAAGGGACACACAAAATGGCCACCAGACCCCGTGACCAGCTTTTGGGACACTTTAAAATGGTTCCTGCAGTCCCCAGACAGCTTTTGTGGATTCAGCCCACAGTAGGTTCTGGAAGGCAGTTTCAGGGAAAACGAAACCAGACAGAGCCGCATACATATAGATTGGATGCAGATCCAATCAGAGCGGCCTGTAGATAAAGGCCATCTAAATGTTTACCCAGACAAAGGGGAACAGATTCAAGTTCGAAGAGGGACATTAAAGACAATACAGGGTCGTTCCAGACCAGAGATGGCAGTTACCAGCCATCCCGAAGATACTTTAAAAACAAAGACTACCCCGCTGTGCTACAAGCCCGCCAAAAGTTAAACAAAGACTAACCTTGATTTGGCGGGAGATAAGGGCCTCCATGAAAAAGTATAACTGGAGTCCCGGGGTAGCCATCGGGAGCTTTGAGCTTTTTGGGAGCTTTGCAGCGTTTGCAGCTTTCGGTACGCTTCTTAGCCTTGGGAAGGCGTGACATCAGAGAAGGTGGTTCGAAGAAGAAGAAGACGAGACCTGGGGTAGTCATCAGGAGATCATCGACAAAAACCCCGGGCCGTTGACGAGAAGAAGAGAAGACGAAACGCCCTACAGCGTCGTGTGTAGGAGTACAGAGAAAAACGAGCTGCGGGCGAAATGATGGTCAGCGCATCTTGCTGAAGAGAGAGACGCCATCAGCCTGGGCAGCCCGCTGCGCCTACAGCCCACTGACCACGTGGAGACAGGACCCCTGAGAGGACCAAAACGCAGACTTCAGAACCTCTATGTTTCTAACTGGGATGGGTGAGCATGTTTCTGGCCCCTCATAATCTAATCTAGCTAGGTTTAGGGGGTGGGCATTTTCGGGGAATAATTAACAATGAATTGTTGTCCCTCGATGTTCCGTGTGTTTCCCCATTTCGAGATGACTTTTGTAAAGCATAACATGCCTGTATATATGTTGGTTAGTACTGTATTATGATTTGTTTTTCCCTCCCATGTACCTTATTGGCTTACATTCAATTTGTTCCTTTATGCAATAAAATTTCATTTCGTTTTCATTGAACTCAGTCTATAGAGTATTCTCTACATTGTAGTTCCTGCCTCAAAGTCCAGTGTATAGAACCTAAGGGGCGAGTGGGTCGAACCACTCAAGGTTTTACTGTGCAAGAGAGAGAGGCCTCTAGAGAGAGAAAACCTCTGCGATCTAAAACCCCTTGCAGAAAATGGCGACCGCGGCAGGACACTGGCAGCAGGATTGCAATGTATTCGACCCAGGTTTAAATGGACGAAATGTTATGGATGAGAGGACAGCAGATTATGTTTTTGGCAAGGTAAATCTCACTAAGCAGTGGATTTCCGATCTCTTACTGGATGGGCGTCCGGTAGACGCAGCCATCAGGTGGACAGAGAGCAAAGAACATAAGAAGTCAGTCGAGAAGGCAGTGTGGCTGATGTGCTACAAAAGACAAGTCCAGATTTTGGACAAAGTTGTTGCAGCGCAGGCAGCCAGGATCAAAACCCAGGCTTCAGAGATAGAGGAAAAGGCCATGGGTGGGGAAAAACTCATCGCAGCGCTTCACGCGCTGAATCAGGAACGCCAAACTATAGCCAGCCAACATCAGACTAAAATAGAGTACATGGAATGTCAGGTTACTGAGGCAAAGTTGCATGAAGCGAGGGTACGGGAGAAAAGCGCCCACCTCGCACAACAGCTAAGAGCACAGGAGGAGAGAGTAGTAGAGGTCAAGGCAGCTTACAAGCTGGCCATTGAGAACGGATTTGAGGGCGCAGACCACAGCCCCTGCCAGAAGGCGTTAGAAGACCTAAGAATGGCCCTGGCAAAGGCAAAAGGCATGGTATGCCTCGTAAGCCCAAAAGCGAGTCAAATAGACTTCCTGAAGGAATCCAGAAGACCGATTCCACACGAAGTAGTTGTGGCACCAGCCACTGAACCCTCAGCACCGCCAAGCTATAATAAGGTTTGGACCGAAGGGGGGGGTGGTAGAAGAGGAGGAACAACCCCTGCTAGTGAAGCCGGAGCCGGCACCAATGTGTCCTACTCGGCATCAGAGGTACGGTCCCACCGACGCAAATGGCGCGGACGGGCCCCTCCTGAACCAGATCGTGCTGCCCCACGGTGCCCAACAACTCAGAGCGATGGTGAGCCACCTCCCAAAACTCACCAAGAAGGGAGATCCCTCAGTCCATTTCAGGGAGGTAGAGGAGACAGCCGCCGTCAATGATTGTGATGATCTTGAACAGGCGAAGATGTTGCTGTTCTCCCTGGATAGCACAATCCTTCAGTGCCTCTCAGACGGGAGTAAGAGGGGACGGAAAGGATATGTGGAACTCAGGGACGAGGTCCTGGAGGTTATGGGAGTTGACGACGGCAATCCGTTCTTCCGTGTGGAAGGGACTGTGCAGCTAACTGGAGAACCCCCACGGGTTTTCGCAGAAAGGCTGTGGCCAGTGTATCGGCACAGCTGTCCGGGCATGCCTGAACGGGTGGCAATGAATGGTGTTCAGCGGGTTCATTGGCTCTGCTGCCTGGTTGCCAACAGTTCACCACAGATACAGGCCCAAGCCAAATCTTGGTTTGACCCCCAAGGTCCCGGTACCACAGAGGAGACCGTGCTCCGACAGCTCACCATTGCATACAAGAATTGCAGGAGTCAGGAGGCACCTCCCTCTAAGGGAAAAGTGCATGAGGCAAAACCCGCAGCCCCAAGCAAAAAGGAGTGGCATCAGGAGGGGAATCGCCCTCCCCAAACCAAGTTCAATTGCTACGGGTGTGGGAAGGATGGACATTGGCGCAGGGACTGTAAAAATCCGTGGAAGGATAATAAGGGAAGATCTCCCGCAGCCCAAGCCCAAGCCCAGACCGCTGCCCCAGAAAAGGGAACTGGTGCAGCTATGGATCCCGCTGCAATAGAGTCAATTTTAGAGACAATGCGGTCTCTTATGATCTCGCAGGGGAGGGTAGCAGTCACCACCGGTCCTGTCAGTCCCACAGCCCCGATCGTTTCACCCCAATGACTAGAGCCAGCGCAGCCCGTTTACCTATGTTCGCTGCGATATGATTTATGGAGACGACCCCTCATGGAGATGGAAGTAGAGCAGGAAAGGAGGACCTATCTGTTGGATACGGGGGCATCGTGCACCGTGATCCACACAGCTAACCCTACCACCTCACCTCTGTCCACCGGGGTTCCATATATTCTGTCAGGCTTCACAGGTAAAGAACAGGCTGGCGCATTCTCCATCCCTCTCTCCATTCATTTAGGACCACTCCGCACCACGTGGAAGTGTATCCTGATGAAGTGGGAGGTGGAGGGTGGAAAAGGGATCCTTGGGTCCGATTTCTTAGTGGAACACAGGATTCTCGTGGATCTTAGAAATCACTGTCTCTGGGGGGCGAGCACGGGTAAGAGAGGCGAGGTAGTCATCATAGAGTCATAGGCCTAGAAATTCAGTTTGGGGCGGCCAGCTCGCTCGCGCCCAGAAAGTACCGCTGCGCGCGGAGCCACTTGCGCCAGCCGGAAATTCAGTTTCAGCGCCCCAACTCGAAGGCGGCCGCTATTCAAGGGTTTCGGCGCCCCCGCTTGGGACGCTGAAACTGAATATCGGCGCGCTAGGTGCCGCAGCGCCACCCGCTGCGGAGCGGCAGGCTGCGGTACTGCAGGCCTTCCTCCCTCTCTTAAGGGGGAGGTGCCTGCAACAGCGAGATCGCCGCTCGCTAGTGCCGGCAAATGAGCCCGGCACCACGGAGAAGTGCCGGGCTCCCGGAAAACAGCCGGCAATGCTGTGGGGTGGGGGGTGGAGGAGGCCGGGGAAGGAGGTGCGGGCAGGCGGCCGCCGAAAAAGCAGCCGACCGCACCTCCGCCTTAACTCGCCCCACTAACGCTACAGGACGGCCCCGTTTTCTGATCGCTGTTTGCGGCCGCTGCGGAAGAGGCGGCCGCAACTAAATATGGCGGTCGGGCCGGTAGCGGGGCGGTAGCGGGGCACTGTGCACACCGATGACGTCATCGGTGGCGGCGCAGCGCTACTGGCTAACGCCGCCATTACCGCAGCACTGAATATCGGCGAAAGCTCAGCAAGTGGCGCAAAAGCCCTCTTTGGGTGAAAACTGGCCGCAAAGCCTACTGAATTTCTAGCCCATAGAGTTATACAGCACAGAAAGAGGCCCTTCGGCCCATCGTGTCTGCGCCATCCATCAAGCCCTGTCCAATCTAATCCCATTTTCCAGCATTTGGTCCATAGCCTTGTATGCAATGGCATTTCAAATGCTCATCCAAATGCTTCTTGAATGTTGTGAGGGTTCCTGCCTCTACCACCCTTTCAGGCAGTGAGTTCCAGACTCCAACCACCCTCTGGGTGAAAAAGTTCCTCCTCAAATCCCCTCTAAACCTCCTGCCCCTTACCTTGAATCTATGCCCCCTTGTTATTGACCCCCCTACTAAGGGGAAAAGTTCCTCTTTATCTACCCTATCTATGCCCCTCATCATTTTGTACACCTCAATCAGGTCCCCCCTCAGCCTTCTTTGCTCCAAGGAAAACAACCCCAGCCTGTTTAGTCTTTCTTCATAGCTGAGGCGCTCCATCCCAGGTAAAATCCTGGTGAATCTTCTCTGCACCCTCTCCAAAGCAATCACATCCTTCCTATAGTGAGGCGACCAGAACTGCACACAGTACTCCAGCTGTGGCCTTACCAGCGTTTTGTACAGCTCCATCATAACCTCCCTGCTCTTATATTCTATGCCTCGGCTAATGAAGGCAAGTATCCCATATGCCTTTTTAACCACCTTATCTACCTGTTCCGCTGCCTTCAGGGATCTATGTAGATGTACACCAAGGTCCCTCTGACCCTCTGTACTTCCTAGGGTCCTACCACTCATTGTGTATTCCCTTGCCTTATTTGTCCATCCAAAATGCATCACCTCACACTTTTCAGGGTTAAATTCCATTTGCCACTTTTCCGCCCATCTGACCAACCTGTTTATATCGTCCTGTAGCCTGAGGCTTTCCTCCTCGCAATTTACCACCCCACCAATTTTCGTGTCATCTGCGAACTTACTGATCATACCTTTTACATTCTCATCCAAATCATTTATGTAGATCACAAACAGCAAGGGACCCAGCACCGATCTCTGAGGTACCCCACTGGACACAGGCTTCCAGTCACAAAAGCAACCTTCGACCATCACCCTCTGCCTCCTGCCACTCAGCCAGTTTAGGATCCAACGTGCCAAGGCACCCTGGATCCCATGGGCTCTTACCTTCTTGACCAGTCTCCTATGCGGGACTTTGTCAAAAGCCTTACTGAAGTCCATGTATACCACATCCACCACATTTCCCTCATCCACACACCTAGTCACCCCCTCGAAAAATTCAATCAGATTGGTCAGACATGATTTACCCTTGACAAAGCCATGCTGACTATTCCCGATTAATCCTTGCTTCTCCAAGTGGAGACTAATTTTGTCCCTCAGAATTTTTTCCAATAATTTCCCTACCACAGATGTTAGGCTCACTGGCCTGTAATTCCCTGGTTTATCCCTGCTACCCTTCTTGAATAATGGTACTACGTTAGCTGTTCTCCAGTCCTCTGGTACATCCCCTGTGGCCAGAGAGGTTCTGAAAATTTGTGTCAGAGCCCCTGCAATCTCCTCCTTTGCCTCACACAGCAGCCTGGGATACATCTCGTCCGGGCCTGGGGATTTGTCCACTTTTTGGCCTGCTAAAACCGCTAGTACCTCCTCCCTCTCGATGCTAATATGTTCAAGTATATCACAGTCCCCTTTCCCGATTTCTATGTCTACATCGTCTTTCTCCATAGTGAACACAGATGCAAAAAATTCATTTAAAACCCCGCCTACATCATCTGGCTCTACACACAGATTGCCACTTTGGTCCCTAATGGTCCCTACCCTTTCCCTGGTTATCCTCTTGCCCTTAATATACTTATAAAACATCTTAGGATTTTCCTTTAATTTGCTCACCAGTGTTATTTCATGGCCCCTCCTCGCTCTCCTAATTTCTTTTTTAATTATGCCCCTGTACTTTTTATACTCCTCTAGGGCTTCCTCCGTCTTTAGTCTTTTGTAACTGCCAAAAGCCCCCCTTTTTTACCTAATGCATTTTTGTATATCCCTTGTCATCCAAGGTTCCCTTTGCTTGTTGGTCCCACCCTTGACCTTTAAGGGAACATGTTGGCGTTGTACTCTCTCTATTTCCCTTCTGAAAGTCTCCCACTGCTTTGATGTGGATTTTCCTATAAGTAGCTGCTCCCAGTCCACTTTGGCCAGATCCTGCCTTATCATATTAAAATCAGCCTTCCCCCAATTTAGAACCCTTATTTCTGGGCCGTCTTTGTCTTTTTCCATGACCACCTTAAATCTCACCGAATTATGGTCACTGTCGCCAAAATGCTCTCCTACTGACACTTCCACCACTTGCCCGGCTACATTCCCTAGAATTAGGTCCAGTACCGCCCCCTCTCTTGTAGGACTTTCTACATGTTGGCTCAAAAAGCTCTCCTGGATGCACTTTAAGAATTCTGCACCCTCTAAGCCTTTCACACTCTGACTATCCCAATTTATATTGGGGAAGTTGAAATCTCCCACTATTATTACCCTATTATTTTCGCACTTCTCTGAGATTTGCCTACATATCTGTTCCTCTATCTTCCCCTGACTGTTTGGGGGCCTATAGTACACTCCCAGCAAAGTGCTTGCCCCCTTTTTGTTTTTAAGTTCTATCCATATGGCCTCATTTGAGGAACCCGCTAATAAATCATCCCTCCTTACAGCAGTAATTGACTCCTTAATTAATATTGCAACACCCCCTCCCCTTTTACACCCCCCTCTGTCTCGCCTGAAGATTCTATACCCCGGAATAATGAGCTGCCAGTCCTGACCCTCCCTCAACCATGTCTCCGTTATAGCAACAATATCGTACTCCCATGTGTTCAACAACAACTTCAGTTCATCCACCTTATTTGCAAGACTCCTTGCATTCAAATAAATGCCTTCCAGCCTTGCCATATTCCCTTTTGCCTTCACATATTTGCTCTGCCTTCCCAGCTGACTTGTTTTTTCCTCCGTATTTGGCTGTAAATCACCCCCTACTATAGCTCCACTCTGTATCCCATCCCCCTGCCAAGTTAGCTTAAACCCCCCCCCAACAGTGCTAGCAAACCTCCCCGCAAGGATATTGGTCCCCCTCTGGTTCAGGTGTAAACCGTCCGACTTGTACAAGTCCCACCTTTTCCAGAAGCAGACCCAGTGATCCAGGAAACGAAAGCCCTCCCTCCTGCACCATCCCTTTAGCCATGCATTCATCTGTTCTATCTTCCTATTCCTATACTCACTAGCACGTGGCACCGGGAGTAATCCAGAGATTACAACCTTTGAGGTCCTGCTCTTTAATCTTCTACCTAGCTCCCTAAATTCTTGCTGCAGGACCTCATCCCTCTTTTTACCTATGTCGTTGGTACCAATGTGGACCACGACCTCTGGCTGTTCGCCCTCCCCCTCCAGAATGCCCTGCAGCCGCTCAGTGACATCCTTGACCCTGGCACCAGGGAGGCAACAAACCATCCTGGATTCACGTCTACGGCCACAGACACGCCTATCTGTTCCCCTTACTATAGAATCCCCTACCACTATTGCTCTCCCACTCTTTTTCCTCCCTTCCTGGGCAGCAGGAGCACCCCCAGTGCCAGGAAGTTGGCTGCTGCTGCCTTCCCCTGGTAAGTCATCCCCCCAACAGTATCCAAAGCGGTATACCTGGTTGAAAGGGGGATGGCCACAGGGGTCCCCTGCACTACCTGCCTGCTTCTATTGTTCCGCCTGGTGGTCACCCATTTCCCTTCTGCCTGTGCAGCCCTACCCTGCGGTGTGACCAACTCACTGTACGAGTAATTCGCGACCCTCTCAGCATCGTGAATGTGCCACAACCCATCCACCCGCAGCTCCAGCGCCCCAAGACGGCCCGTTAGTAGCTGCAGCTGGATGCATTTCTGGCACATGTGTTGGTCAGGGACACTGGCAGCGTCCCTGAATTCCCACATAGAGCAAGAGGAGCATATCACGGGGCTGGGCTCTCCTGGCATGACCTACCCCTTTAATCAATTTAAATTAAATTAATTCAATACCACCAGTAACATAAGCCTTACCTGGTCTCTGGAGCCCTTTGTAGGCCCGCTCTACCGCTGAAGCACCCGCCAAAGCTCTGAGGCCTTGCCTCACCTGACTCCCTGACTCACCCAACTCTCAGCACTCTGTGAAAACCGCACTCAGTGCAAAATCGCACTTCAAAGCCTGTTTTTATAGGCCCTGAAACAAAGACTTGCTGAGCCCAGCTACAGGAGAACCAGGTTAACCAGATTACTCCAGTTTCCCTTGTTAACTGCCTTCAGCTGTTCTGAGTTGTAGGACTTGTTTATCCCTTTTTAACCCTGCTTAAAGCTGGGAAATTTAGATTTTAAACAGTAAACAGTACACAGTAAATGTGAAACAAACAAAAGTTTGATTTCAGCAACCAGTTAAGACTCCCTGACTCACCCAACTCTCAACACTCTGTGAAAACCGCACTCATCCCAGAAAAGGAAGGGAAAGGGACCCTGTGTACCGTGAAGCCAAAAGAGGGCTACGACCTCGAGCTCATGGTCGCAAGTGTCCCACAAGATCTGCAGGCATTCGTGTCAGACCACCTGACTACATTTGCCACTCACAAACACGATTGCGGGAGGGTCACCGGGCTTGAGGTCAGAGTAGACGGGGACCCCATGGCCCGACCCCAAAAACAGTACAATTTCCCCAGGGAAGCGGAGCCCGACACGGAGACAGCAATGTCTTCACTGGTGCAGCAGGGCGTGTTGAGGCCGATAGCCACCCATGTAAACTCTCCTTTGTGGCCGGTGAAGAAGCCGGACAATTCATGGAGAGCCACGGTGGACTACAGAGTCCTCAATAGTAACATCCCAGCCTGCGTGCTGACGGTAGCAGCAGTTGTCGACCTGATAGGGAGTATTCCAGCCTCCGCGACCACGTTCACGGTGCTGGATATTTCCAATGGGTTTTGGTCCATCCCTTTAAGGAGGGAGGATCAGTACAAGTTTGCCTTTACTTTTAAAGGGCAACAGTACACCTGGAACTGCTTGCCACAGGGTTTCCATAACAGCCCCAGCATTTTCCATCAATGTATGGCAGGAAGCTTAAAAGAGTTCAGCCAGCCCAATCAGCTGGTGCAGTATGTGGACGACCTGCTCCTGTTCACAGATTCCAGGGAGGAGCACGGTCCACTATTGGCCGAGCTATTGGAGCTGTTAGGCAGAAAGGGTTTCAAGGTGAACCCAAAGAAGGCACGGATCGGCCAGCAGGAAGTAAAATTCCTGTGTCTGACCATCCTCGCTGGAGAGAGAGCCATAGACAAGGCTAGATGGGAATCGGTGCAAGATCTACCGATCCCCACCACCGTAACGGGTGTGAGGTCCTTTCTGGGACTGACCGGGTACTGCAGAGACTTCATTGAGGACTATGCAGCTGTAAGGGGGGGCTTCTTTTAACTGGTTTAAGGTAATTTACCTGGCCAGCAGCCTTTGCCTATGAGCTCTGACCAATTCCAACCTTTTACCTGGTTTAAGAACATAAGAACATAAGAAATAGGAGCAGGAGTAGGCCAATCGGCCCCTCGAGCCTGCTCCGCCATTCAATAAGATCATGGCTGATCTGATCCTAAACGCCAATCCACTATCACAGAACCATCTCCTGAATCTAACAGAATTAGACACACGAAATAGGAGCAGGATCAGGCTACATGGCCCCTGGGCCCGCTCCGCTACCCACAGGGCCATGACCGATCTGAACCTGGACTCATGTCCAAATTCCTGCCCGCTCCCCGTAACCCTTAATTCCCTTTACTTCTAGGAAATTGTTACGGTAATTCACCTAGTCAGCAGTCTTTTTGCTGCTGCACTCTAAACCAATTTACAAACAGCGGTTTCGAATCGCTAGCCCTCCTTCAGTTCTGAGTGGAGGAACTTATAATTAATGATTTTAAAATGGACCTTCCACCCCCCTTTGTCTTAAACTTTAAAACAGGCAGAATGGATTTACAGACCAGTCTGCTCCACCAGCCCCAAGCCGTTCCCTTGTCCTTTTGTGGAGGCGGGGTACCCCTCCTGTTTAAAATATACCTTAGCACAGACCGAGACCGGGGAGCATGGGATCTCAACTCCCAGTCTTTCCCCCTCCCGTCTACCCTCGACTGGCTGTAGAAAATGATGGGTGCCTGTGTGGCGGCTCTCCCTGGCCCCACACTGATCCGGCCACCCACTCATCCTTCCCAGCCACACTTACCCTCACTTTGCCCATGGGCCCCCGGGTGAGTTCCTCCCTTCCCCGAACGCACCCACGCGACTCTTGGGTCTCCCCCTCCTCTATACGATCTTTCCCGGGCCATCACCACCCACCCCAGAGGAACGCGTCCCTATCTGACAAGACGCCCGCGCTTCCCCATCATGACTCCTCAACAGCGAGGTCTCCCGCAAGTGAACTTCAGTCAGGATAGTGCTGGGTTGGGGGCCGTGCCCCACCCAGCTGGGGCCCATCTCCTCCCCGTAGGAGGAGTAGGCAAGTTCCTCTGGACCCTGTCCGGTTTTTCCTGAAGATCGCTGTGGGGTCTCCTGGATTCGTCCAGTGGCGAGGTGATCCCCAACATTCTGTCTCCGTAACTTCATTCGATGCCCAGCTCAGGCTGGGCGAACATGGCTGCTTCATTCTCCAATCTCCTGCAAAATCTTAAAAGGACATGCAGCCAGGTCTCACTGACCTGCTGCCTTAGGTGGAGACATGGTCGGGTCCTTCGACCTCGGACCAAAAACAAACATTCGGCACACATGTAAACTTAAACTCTTTAAACTTAAACTTCAAACTAGTTATGTCAACAAACTTAAAATACACCTTAAAAGCATGCTATATTCACACCAAAGCTATCATACAAATGCCGCCCATCTCCGGACGGCCAGGCTAATCTCTGGCACTGTCGCAGATTGCTGCTGGCTGCAGCGAAGCTGGACTGCCTCCTGTCTCTGGTCCCTCACAGCTTATGGCTGTTGAGTGGGGGCCTCTGTTCTCTGGCTTCTCCCTGGCTCAGGAGACCGCCCTACTCCACTGTAAAGTGGGTGACCATGCTTTCTTAGGCTGGGGCACCCGCTGAGACCTTCTGAGGGGTGTCTCTATTGGGGAAACTTTGGCTGGCGGACCCTGAGCTTGGGTCACAGCCCCAGCTGGCTGGGAACCTTCTCCCCCATGTCCAAATAGCCCGCACTGTATAATGTACCTGGCAGCCTGCCGGTGCAAATCACTCTCTGGGTTTGTCTGCTCTTCCCTGCCCACTCCTGTGCTGGGGGCAGGTATACTCTCACCACCCGCTGCTGGTGGCTGGAAATTTTCCTCCCCATGTTTAAAACCTGGTGTCAGCTCCCTCCCTATGTCTCCTGCAAGAGGGATCGCTATCCCTGCCCCCCCCAGGGTCCCACATCATGGGGGGGACCACTCTAGAAGCTGGCTGAGAAGCTGGTCCCTTTAAACAGGCCACTGCACCTGCATGAATCTGCTGTTCGGAAGACTGGGGGATTCCTGTCTCCAGACCAGCGCCTGCGCGGGCAGTTTCAGTGAATGAATGGGCAGCAGCCTGCTGATTTCTAATCCCAGGCTGCTGTTTCTTTGTTTCTGAGCCACCTAACTTGCTCAAATTTAAACTTTGGTTCGAATTTAAGCTTTTGCCAAAATTTAGGTCCCACTGGGGTGGGTAAGTGTTCCAATTTGTGGGCAGGACAACCTGTCCCTGGAAGCAAGCCACATTGCCTGTCTTTGTAGGCTGTGAGCTTGAACTTGCATGGACAGCAAACTCATGTTCCCTCACCCAGGTGGCTTTAACTGGGGAATTTTGGACCTGCCTTTCGTCTGGGGCCAAAACTATCCCCTGTGTGCCTCCCTTGTCCCGGATTTCTGCTACTGGACCTGCTCTACAGGGGTCCCAGAACTCTCCTTCCCTGTTCCCTGGCTTAAACAGCTTACTCTGAACATGAATGGCTCCTCCCTCCACACAAGCCACAGTGCTTGCCTGTGAACTCGAACTTGCTGTGGGCTTAGGATTCCTATTCTCACGCTCACTCCTCACGGGCGGACCGTACCTCCGTTGTTGGAGGGGGTACACTGGTCCTGGTCCCCGCCTGCCTCGCGGGACCTGCTGGTGTTCTACCACCCCATTGTCCACCCCTCCTCGCTGCCAGAGCTCCTCAAGATTCGGAGCTGTGGGCTGCGGTCTTGGGGTCTCTAATTCCCAATCCAGCACCGTTCTGGGTGCTGCCTGTGGGATGGTTCTACTTGGGCTGCCAGTAAAGTCCAGCTGACCTGCCTTCAGGCTGATCACGCAAATCATTCCCCTTGCTATCTTTAAAGCCACGTTAAGGCTTTCTATCTCTGCCCTACAGGGGCCATGGTCTGCTTCCTCAAACCTTAGGGCGCAGGCCAGCTTATAAGCTGTCTTTACCTCCCTAACCTTCTCCTCCTGCTCTGTTACTTCTGAGGTGAGGCGGGCATTCTCTTCCCGCAGTCTCATCTCGCTCCTCTTTACTCCTATAATTTGGTACTTTAGGAACTCTGTCTTGTTTCTTGCATGGCTTTTTCCCTCGTTAGCTTCTTGAGTGAGGTGTGCGATTTCCTCCCGTAGCCTCATCTCACAGTCCCTTGCCTCTGTGACTTCCTGCACAAGGCACTCTATAAATGCCTGGCATTTCGTCACCTCTAGTGTGAGGCGTGCATTTTCTTCCCGCACCCTCATTCCACTAGCTCTGGCCTCATACACCTCTCTGAGGCGTTCTACCTCCGCCTGGCATTTTTCAAGCTGGGACTCCCGATTCTTGGCCTCTTTAACCTCCTCCTGCACACTCATCTCACACTTCCTAAACCAGCCACCTATACCCTGATAGGTCAGCCTACACACTGCCGCTAAAATTCGCAGGGCTACCCACATACTGAAAATGAGAGAAACAAGAGCTGGTACTTTCTCCAGATCCAGACCACTTATTAAATCAAAAACTGCCTCCACTCCCACCTGGCTTGCCATTTGTAAGGGGGGAGCTTCTTTTAACTGGTTTAAGGTAATTTACCTGGCCAGCAGCCTTTGCCTCTGAGCTCTGACCAATTCCAACCTTTTACCTGGTTTACGGTAATTCACCTGGTCAGCAGTCTTTTTGCTGCTGCACTCTGAACCAATTTACAAACAGCGGTTTCTAATCACTACCCCTCCTTCAGTTCTGAGTGGAGGAACTTATAATTAATGATTTTAAAACGGACAAGTGGTTTGGATGAGAGAAAAATCAAGTTTTATTACCTAAATAAACTACAATCAAAAGAATAAACTATATCACACGAACACAGTAATTACAGTAAAACTATATAACAGGGGGTTGCAGACGGCGAAAATGAGGGATGAAATGGCTCCAATGTTACTTAAACAATCTTAGCAATTACCCTCAAATCACCACCCCCTAACTCCTGCTAGGTTGCCTTGCCGAGGAGTCAGAACACCCTGCTCACCTGTGGTCCAGCAAAGTAAAGAGAGAGAGTGATAGCTTCTCAGCAGCTATCTTTTATACCTGGTGAGGTCCTGCCATTCTGCCCTGCAAGGGCTGTGTGCAAAATTCCCCGCCCAAAGGGTCCAATACACAAGAGAAAGCTGTGATTGGCTAACTCAAAGTGGTTGGACTGGGTTAGAGTCTGCACTGTGGGGCCGAAATGATCCCGCCCACATCCGGAGTTCACCTGAGCTAAAACAAAAGAGAATGCAACAGCCCTATTGTCCAGTACTGGGTGATTTAAAAACCCATTCAGTTCTTAAACAGTTCCCATTCAAGATACAAAAGTCTCTTCTGCAGTTTAGATGTATCCACTCGATATACAAACAAATGCTAATAGCATTCAATTGCTTTGTAAACAAATCATTGTCCCTTTGTCTTCAGCCATGTGGTGACAGCCATTTTTATCCCTGGAAATTTAAAAACACAACGCCCAGGGATTCTTTAATCAAAAAAATTAATCTTCAGAACTGTAAATTATTGCGAATTCTTACACAGCCACAGCAGCCCCACTGCTCCGACTCCTACACAAAGGAGTGGAATGGTCCTGGGATGAGGGTTGCCAGGCAGCATTTGAAAAACTCAAGGGGGACTTGCAGACCGCGCCAGCTCTGGGGGCCATAGATGGAGGAGAAGAGTTTTTCCTGGAGGTAGTGGCTAGCAGGGATAGCCTGAGCACTGTACTGCTTCAAGAGCGACACGGCAAGCTAAGACCGGTGGTTTACTCCTCCAGGGTGCTCACAGATGTGGAAAGGAGTTTCTCCAATTGCGAAAGGCATCTTTTAGCCACGCATTGGGCTGTGAAAAGGTCTTTGATCTTCACAGGCACCTCTCTCATCACTCTCCTCACCCATCACACACCCACTCGGATGCTTCTGGATGGAAGGATTAAGGATGGGACAGTAAGCAGTGCTCGCATTGCACGCTGGACCCTCCTCCTTTCCCAGATGGATCTGAAGGTGAAGGGCCTCTGCGAGCCCAAGCTCGCGGCCAACATGGTATATCCCGGAACAGCCCATCGGTGTTCCGTAGAAGGGGTATGGGAAGTGAACGTAGGTTTACGGGCCGGGATACATCTCACAGGCCGCGAGATCTACGTAGATGGTTCCAGCATGGTATCCGCTGGTGAACGACTCACAGGGTGTGGAGTTTATGACCCCGCGGCAGACATTGCCCTGGCGATTAAGCTCCCCAGCACTATGAGCGCCCAGCAGGCTGAACTGTCCGTGGTAGTGTACGTCGTTACTCACCCCGAAATCTTCCCCACCCCATACACGATTTGCTCGGACAGCATGTTCACATACAACTCGTGTACGGAATACCTGGCCATCTGGTCTCACCGCGGATATACCTCTGCGGACGGGCGACCCTTGACCGTGAAGCCCCTACTAGAAAAGATCCTGGCTGCAGTGGGGGAGGAAGGGGAAGTCGTTATCCACAAGGTGAAGGCTTATTCCTCCACGGAACCCCGCAACCAGGGTAACCAGCAAGCGGATACGCTAGCCAGGGAAGGTGCCCGCGCCGGCATTTTCTGGGATCCCTATGGGTCCAAACCCGTGGCAGTAATCCGAGGCAGGGATGGGAATCAGGGGACCACAGGGGTGACACTGCCCCCAGACCTCAAGACCGTCCAAACCCTAGATCCCGCCCTAAAAGCAGTCCTCAATGCCATCACTGAGGGCAAGGAAGTAGAAGGTCCGTACGGTACAGCAGCCCTTTCCATCAAGGAAGGCATGCTGTTCCGAGAGGAACAGTGGGTTGTGCCGTAGCAGCACCGGAGGGAATTCCTTCAACTTGTAAGGAATGACCCAGATTCTGCCTCGCCTCGCCACCAGAGGGCTCCATGAACTCTCTTAATTGTGTCCTTCTTTATTCATTAATTGTATTCACCTGTGCATTGTTCGATACCTACTATTTAAGTGGTGTTCACTTTATGTTCATTGCTCAGTCTTGAGTTGCTCTGCCTGGTGATAACGCTTGCTGGTCTGCTTGCTTGTATTCTTTACTGTTGTTATTTTGTTTATGTCAAGTAAAGTCAACCTTTGTTTTGCAACCTAACCTCTGCCTCAGTTTGCCTTACTGCAGTTGGGTCCACCGAGTTCCGGTCCTTACAGCAAGACTGAGCCAAAACATGGACCCAGCAGAGAAGGACCAATGGCCAAGACAAATTTCTGAACAGCTACAACTGATCTTGAACGAACTGCAGTGTCTCGCCACGGCAGTCTCCCGAAGCCAGAATCTGCTGGAGAACCTCGTCATCACTTTCCATCAGAGCCAGAAACAGAGTCAGGTGATCCAAGCCGCTCCTGCACCGTTACCCGCTCCTACGATTTCGTCTTCTCCTCTGAGAGAACCCCGACTACCTGCACCCGAGCGCTACGACGGTAACCCAGGAGGATGTCGAGGTTTCCTAATCCAGTGTTCCCTGGTTTTCCAACTGCAGGGTTCATTATTTCCCAGTGACTGTTCCCGAGTGGCCTACATCATTTCGCTACTTACCGGCAAGGCGCTTACCTGGGCTACAGCCGTCTGGGAACAGCAAACGCCGGCATGTTTAAACTACCAACTTTTCTCGGAAGAAATGAGAAGGGTTTTTGATCACCCTGTCAGTGGGAGAGAGGCATCTAAAACTGCTTCGGCTTCGCCAGGGGGTTCGTAGCGTTGCAGACTACGCTATTGAGTTTCGCACTCTCGCTGCAGAAAGCCAATGGAATTCTGAGGCGCTCATCGCCACCTTTCGCCACGGTCTCACGGATGAGATCAAGGGCGAACTGGCTTCCAGGGATCCGGTGAGTGATTTGGAGTCTCTTTTTGATATCTCCGTTCGTGTGGATAATCGTCTCCGTGAGAGGCGAAGAGAACGCCACTCCTTTTTCACTCCGTTTCCAGAGACCAGAGCTTTTCCTGCTTTGAAGCCATCTGAGAACCTCCGAGCCATCCCGAGTCCATCTTTGACCGGTCCAGAGGAGCCCATGCAGGTGGGAGTAACCCGCCTCTCGCAACCCGAACATGATCGCCGAATGAGAGAGGGATCTTGCCTCTATTGTGGGAAAGCTGGCCACTTTCGCTCTTCCTGTCCAGAGTTGGTGGGAAAAGCCAGGGCTCATCCAGGACGGAGGGACCTGAGATGAGCGTAACCATCCCTTCCGACCCCACTGTGTCTAGGGTTTTGCTGGCGTCCTCCCTTTTCTGGGGCAATCAACAACATGATCTTAAGGCCCTGGTGGATTTGGGGTCTGATGGTAACTTCATTGATCTGGGGTTAGCTAAACAGCTCAAGATTCCCCTGACCCATCCTGATTACCCCCTCACTGTTGTTGCCCTGGATGGAAGACCCCTGGGCTCTGGAACCATTCACCATCATACTGCCCCCCTGTGTTTGGGCGTGGAAGGACAACATTTCGAGACCATCCAATTCTCCCTTATCCACTCTTCCCAGTTTCCATTAATTCTGGGTTACCCTTGGTTGGCCTGCCATAATCCTCGCTTGGATTGGGCCACCGGTCGGCTTACGGAATGGGGCTCCGCCTGCCATACTAACTGTCTTCGCGCCAAGTCTCCTTCCCAGCCCCAGGAGTTCCCATCACGCTCTGAATTGTCCCGCGTGCCACCCGAGTATGAGGATCTAAAAGAGGTCTTCAGTAAGGTTCGAGCCACATCACTTCCCCCTCATAGGCCATATGACTGTGCCGTTGACCTCCTGCCTGGGACATGCCCACCTAGGGGTAGGATCTTTTCCCTTTCTGCTCCTGAGACCGCCGCCATGGAGGAGTACATCCGTGACGCCCTTGCCGCTGGCTTCATCCGTCCGTCCACCTCTCCTGCTGGTGCCGGTTTTTTCTTCGTGAGTAAGAAAGATGGAGGTCTCCGTCCCTGCATCGACTACCGTGGCCTTAACCGGATTACTATAAAGAACCGTTATCCTCTTCCACTCATGTCAACGGCCTTCGAGCTACTTCAGGGAGCCACGGTCTTCACAAAATTGGACCTCCGCAACACCTACAACCTCATCCGCGTCCGCGAAGGGGACGAGTGGAAGACGGCATTCAACACACCTACTGGGCACTATGAGTACCTGGTTATGCCCTTTGGATTGACCAACGCCCCTGCTGTGTTCCAGGCGCTCATCAACGACGTTCTCCGAGACATGCTGAATCGCTTTGTTTTTGTCTACCTGGATGACATTCTCATTTTCTCCAAAACTCTTCACGATCATGTCCAGCATGTAAGACAAGTCCTGCAACTTTTGTTTAACAACCTCTTGTTTATCAAGGCGGAGAAGTGTGAATTTCACGTTTCCACGGTTTCATTTCTGGGCTTCATCATCTCCAGCGGCAACATCCAAATGGACCCTGGCAAGACCCAAGCTGTCCGAGATTGGCCACCACCCACCTCTCTCAAACAGGTGCAACGTTTCTTGGGGTTTGCTAACTTCTATCGGAGATTCATCAGAAACTTCAGCACCATTGCTGCTCCTCTTAACGCCCTCACCAAGACCGCCTCTACCCGGTTCAGTTGGTCCGCTGAGGCTGCGCAGGCTTTCGAGGATCTCAAGCGGCGCTTCACGTCTGCTCCTGTCCTCGTTATTCCGGATCCCTCACTCCCCTTCATTGTCGAGGTGGATGCCTCGGATATAGGAGTCGGCGCTGTTTTATCCCAACGGTCTAACGGCAACAAACTGCACCCTTGCGCCTTTTTTTCTCTCGCCGACTCACTCCCGCTGAACGAAACTATGATATTGGGAACAGGGAATTACTGGCAGTTAAGTTGGCACTGGAGGAGTGGAGACATTGGTTGGAGGGGTCTAAACACCCGTTCATTGTCTGGACTGACCATAAGAATCTGGCCTATATCCAGGAGGCCAAACGACTTAACTCTCGTCAAGCTCGCTGGGCACTTTTTTTAATCGTTTTGACTTTGTCCTGTCATATCGTCCTGGTTCCAAGAATCTCAAGCCTGATGCTCTCTCCAGGCAATTTGATCCACCCGAGCGGGAGAGACAACTTGAACCTATTATTTCTACTTCCCGAATTGTAGCACCGGTTTGCTGGGGAATCGAGACGCTGGTCAGAAAGGCGCAACAGAGGGAGGCAGATCCTGGCAACGGCCCACCCGGTCGCCTTTTTGTCCCCAACACGACTCGCTCAAGTCCTGCAGTGGGGGCATTCGTCGCGACTCACCGGTCATCCAGGCGCACCCAGGACGCTGGAGTTTCTTCGCAGAAGGTTCTGGTGGCCCACCATGGAGAAGGACGTAAAGGCGTTCGTGGCAGCTTGTGCCATTTGTGCACGAAACAAGAACCCTCGATCTCGCCCCCAGGGTTTGCTGCATCCTCTCCCCATTCCCACTCGTCCCTGGTCACACCTCTCGGTGGATTTCATCACAGGCCTTCCACCATCTCAAGGCAACACTGTCATTCTGGTCATCGTAGATCGCTTCTCCAAAGCCTGTCGTTTTCTGCCCTTGCCCAAGCTTCCCTCAGCCCAAGAGACAGCCGAGCTCATGGTCCAGCATGTTTTCAGGTTATTCGGTTTGCCCCTTGACATCGTTTCTGACCGTGGTCCACAATTCGCCTCCCGGTTTTGGAGAGCCTTCTACAAACTCATTGGAGCTACTGTCAGTCTTTCCTCGGGTTTCCATCCTCAGTCGAACGGTCAAACAGAACGGATCAACCAAGACCTGGAGACGACCCTGAGGTGTCTCGTGTCCGCTAACCCTGCGACCTGGAGTCGTCACATCGTCTGGGCTGAGTACGCGCACAACACCTCGCGCTGCTCCCCCACAGGACTGTCGCCGTTCGAGTGCCAGTTCGGTTTTCAGCCTCCACTGTTCCAGGAGCAGGAGCTCGAGGTGGGGGTTCCGTCCGCAGAGAAGTTTGTCCAGCGTTGTCGGCGGACCTGGAGGAGAGCGCGGCTGGCCTTGCAACGAGCTTCTCGACAACGGCAGATCCAGGCCAACAAGCGGCGCAGACCGGCTCCTTCATTCCGTCCTGGTCAGAGGGTCTGGCTTTCTACGCAGGATCTCCCGCTGCGAGTGGAGTCCCGCAAGCTGGCGCCCCGTTTCATCGGCCCCTTCATGGTGTTGAGGAAGGTCAACCCGGTGTCCTACCATCTCCAGCTGCCCCGCTCCATGCGGATTCATCCTACCTTCCATGTCTCCCGGCTTCGGCCAGTGGCCAGCAGTTCCCTGGCGCCCGCCACGCAGCCTCCTCCTGCTCCCCGCATCATCGACGGCCAGCCTGCTTACACGGTCCGTCGCCTGATGGACTCTCGCCGGGTTCGCGGGGGCCTCCAGTTCCTGGTGGACTGGGAGGGATATGGTCCGGAGGAACGCTCTTGGGTTCCGGACCGGGACATCCTGGATCGCGATTTAGTACGGAATTTTTTTCGTCGTCACCATGGACTTTCTGGGGGAACGTCAGGGGCCATTCCTAGGGGGGGGTCCTGTAAGGAATGACCCAGATTCTGCCTCGCCTCGCCACCAGAGGGCTCCATGAACTCTCTTAATTGTGTCCTTCTTTATTCATTAATTGTATTCACCTGTGCATTGTTAGATACCTACTATTTAAGTGGTGTTCACTTTATGTTCATTGCTCAGTCTTGAGTTGCTCTGCCTGGTGATAACTCTTGCTGGTCTGCTTGCTTGTATTCTTTACTGTTGTTATTTTGTTTATGTCAAGTAAAGTCAACCTTTGTTTTGCAACCTAACCTCTGCCTCAGTTTGCCTTACTGCAGTTGGGTCCACCGAGTTCCGGTCCTTACACAACTGGCCCATGAGGGTCCAGGAGCGGGACACCCCGGGCCTGAGGTCACCTGGCAACAGGTAGAACAGGCGGGATGGTGGCCGGGACTTCGGGACGATGTCCGCGAGTTCTGTGCTAATTGTCTTGTATGCGCTGCAAACAACCCAGACCCCCAGAAAAGGAAGGTGCCCATGGGACACATCAGGAGAGTAGAGGGACCATGGCAGTCGATACAGGTCGACTACATCGGGCCCCTGCCCACTGCCCAAGGAGGCTATAAGTATTGCCTTGTCCTGGTGGATGTGTTCACCAAATGGGTAGAAGCCTTCCCATGCAAAACAGCCACGGCACTTAGTACTGCCAGGATCTTGGTCCAGGAAGTGTTCTCGCGGTGGGGACTACCACGATTTGTGGAGTCTGACCAAGGGAGTCATTTCACCGGCCAAGTGATGCAGAACACCCTCATGCTCTTAGGCATCGAAGGGAAGTGGCACATGGCCCACAATCCTCAGTCATCCGGGATTGTGGAGCGCATGAACCGCACCCTCAAAGAAAAACTGAGGAAAGAGACGATGGACTCGCCCCAGAAATGGGCGGAGGTCCTGCCTCCAGTCCTCATGGGGATCCGGGCTAGCCAGTCTAAAAGCGCGGGGTACTCCCCGCACGAATTAATGACTGGGAGAGTCATGCGGACCCCCACCCATGTACTAGCCCCGGTGCTCACTGAGGGTCAGCTCCGAGAGGTAAAAAGGGACAAGTTTGCCCAGACCCTTTTTGAGCGCCTGAAACAGATTTATGGGCAAGCGGCTGGGAACATGGGAAAGCAGCATCAGGGCAACCGGTTGCTGCTCGAACCCCGTAAGACACAGGAGTGGGAAGTAGGAGATCAGGTCATGGTGAGAAACTATGCCCGAGTGGGGAGTTTAGAACCACTGTACATGGGGCCCTACAGTATTGTAGACAAAGCCAGCCACATGGTTTACACAGTGAATTTGCCCCGGTGCACTAAATGGTTTCACATAAATCAGTGCAAACTATTTAAGCCGGGTGCAAAAGAAACAACAACCGAAGCCAGGTCTGAGGGTAAAAATCCTCAGCCTGAGGCGTGCAAAGAGTCACAGACCACACAGGCTGGAACCGCAGCCTGCTTGAGAGGAGGAGCTATCCCGCCCACCTGGGAGGTTTCCCCATTGGCCTGGGACTCGGACGGGGAAGAGCCCGAACAGCTAGACCCCGCCCTTGACACGATTCTGGAGGATGTGGAGTCGGAGGACGGAGGTCCCGCCCTCGACTACAGCTTAGGGGAGGTAGAACTTGGGGGCGGAGATTCTCCACCTGTAGGGAGGAGTCGTCCGCCACAGCCCCAAATCCCAAAGGGGCGGAGCCTGAGGGAAGGGAGCCGAAGCCGGCAGTTGTGGTGGAGCCACGGGCTGTGAGGGCTAAAGTCCCAACCACAGGTCCACTCGTGAAGGGAGCCTCGCCCAAGGCACCCCCTCGCAGGTCGTCTCAAATGCCTCGCCCAGTAAAGCCCTGGCCCGATTCCCCCTACTTCAGCAGACATCGACTTGGGAAATCCCTAGAAAGACGCAGTCCCCAATTGGCAGCAAAAGGCTGCGGGGGACTCAAGCTACAGGTCCGTGTGGTCCCGCCACAGGGAGCGGTGAGCTGCAGTCCAAACAGGGATTAGGTAGGCCGCCCTAAGGTTTAGTTAAGTTAAGATTGATTAAGTATAAGGTGTGTAAATTTTTACGGTGATGGGTGTTATAAGGAATAGTTTTAGAATCTGCCCAGCATGTGTGTTTGTTTTGGATCGAGGTTGAAAGACCCGATCATGCCTTCACCTAGGCCAGAATCTCTCGGGAGCCTGGCTGTATCGTTTAATCTGTTGCAGGAACCAAAGGCACTATGGAAAGGATTCTCATCGTGTTCGCGGTGATCGGGTGTAGCTTGGCCTATCGGGACTATACCAAGGACTCCATAGTATGTGGATGTTCCGGGGACACAACCCCCAACGCGACTGATGGGACAGGAGTACGGGACGTTGAAGAAACAGCTACCTATTTCCACGAAGGGAGGTGGCCAGGATGGCTGGGGTCGAACTCTACGGAATACTCCAGCCAGTCCGGATTTGCATACAGAGAGACTTCTCTAATGTGTCCCAGGGTGAGGATCATCGCGCCCAGAGTCAGCGTCACCGTCGGAAGGAAGATTTGTTTGGTATGCCATGGATATGTTCCTTTGGACAGATGGTGGTGGCTCAGCAAGCTGAGCAAGACCATGACGAACTCCACGGTCGAGTGGGAGCGACTGGGTAACAATACCCATCGGACTATTACAGGGACTCATGGGGGATTGAGTGTCTGTTGGGACAAATGGTGAGAACCAGATGAGAGGATTTACATCTGTATGTGGGGTTCAGAGTGCGTCTGTCCCACAGGCGTCTCCATCTTTTTCCAAAGACAGTGGCAGGATGCTGGGAGAGGGATGAGGTGGGACGTCAGCACACGGGCGTGCGGAGTCCCGTACTCTCAGATCCCGGTGAATGCCACTGAGCTCATCAGCCGCCCCCGCAAGCCCCTGCCCATGATTCTGGTAGCCAAAGCCCGCAAGGAAGGGTGCCCCACCACTACCAAGGGACCCGGGAATGGATTGGTATTAGTGCCCACAGGTCAGGTGCTGTACCAAGGGGTGCACTACGCGGTGGCCTCGGTGATTTTAAACCTCATCGAGGTGCGATTGCCAGAGTGGTACCCCAAGGAAACGGAGCAATTGTACCAGGTCCTGTTATCAAACATGCTCAGACAGTTTTATGAGTTCGACTTTGCCGATGTCAAAAGAGCCAGATTGTACTAGTCCTGGGACTCAGTGAAGTAACTACTAACAATACTAACAATAACCAGCCCCAGGACAGTGACAGGGTAACACAAAGAATTCGACCCAACACAATCGTCGCTAAGCAAAAGGAAAAATATCTGACATATTGGGCAGAAACAACAAAAACCCAAAGCAAACTCAATTGCTACTTGGCCCTAAACAGACAATACAACATAGCTGATTACCTGACCATGGTAAAGGATAACAAACTGAGAAGAACCTTGACAAGGTACAGACTTAGCGAACATAGCCTAGCGATCGAAAAAGGCAGACACAGGCAGACCAGGCTGCCAAGAGAAGACAGGATATGCTCTCACTGCAGTCAGGGAGTAGTGGAGACAGAGATGCACTTCCTCACAGCCTGTGGAAAATATCAGGACATCAGGGAGAATTTCTACCAAAAATTCTCACAAATATGCCCTGAATTCAGAAATCTGAATGACAACCAAAAACTCCCATTCCTACTGGGAGAGGAGAGAAGCTGTGTAACACTGACGGCACACTATGTTACAGCTTGCCATGAACAGAGGGACAACCAGTAAACTAAGAAAATAATATATATAAACAATGCGAATGTATATTTATACACTCAGGGATACACCTGTTTATACACTGTATGAATAGAACTGCGTTTATGTGCTCAACCATAAATGTATTTTGATGCTTTGGCAACATAAGATGTAACTTATCATGCCAATAAAGCGATTTGAATTGTGAATTGTGAATTGTACACCACACCACACGAGGTCTTGGACAGGGTAGGGAGACAAAGAAGGGGTACAGTGTAGGGTTCGAAAATCCACAACCACGTTTTACCAAAAATTGGATTGCCCTATACAGTTTAAAACCAACATTTTCGGCCAAGGCAGAGGTCCCGACAAGCAGGCTGGGATATGCCTGGGACATCCGAATACAGGGGACTGTGGCTCAGAGGCGAGCCATAGATGTCGGCCAATCGAAGCAGAGTGCATTCTCAAAGGCCAATCAGGGGACCGAGTCAGACCTGAAGCGAGGAAACCCCCGGCCAATGGGGACCACCCGGTCCGGGTTTGAATATCACCTTAATCAACTCTGACTAGGGACAATAGTCTTGGGATCACTACAGTTAAGAGGTGGCCCCAACTAATCAAGTCCCAGGACTGACACAATGGGGCAGCAGACTTGGAGGAGCCGATGTGCACTCAAAACAATACCCCTGTCCTCACACCTACCTGTATAAATATGGAACACAAGAGGGACCAAGGATGAGAGAGAACTATTACCAGAAGAACAAACAGGAGAGCGAGTTAAGATGCTGAGGGAAAAGACAAGCCCAGGAGGGACAAGCTGGGGCGAACTAACATCTAAAGAACTCCAACCGCGCTGAGAAGAAGATCCACCATCAGGCCCCAGGCTCAATCGGTATACTGAGGGTTTACTCCGCTACCAGACGGCGCAACATCGCCGCAAGAAGCCGTACCGTATACCAACTCCCGTTCCGGGGACCTCGACAAGAAGACACCAACGACCGAAGTGGCTGTGGAAGACGGCATTCACTCCAGTCATTTCGGGAACCTTTTCCATCAAGGACAAACCAACCCATGACAACCGACCGAAAGCGCAATCAACAAAACCAAACTTCGAGAAAACCCGACCAGACACAGCAAGGTCCTCTCCGAGGCTCGGGGTATGGCGAACCCCGAGGCACAGGTCGAATTCCGACGACGACAGCAACAACAACAACCCAACAACCGCACTCAAAATTCCATCTGTCAAGGGAGGAGGCTGTGAGTATAATCCAAGGGCCTGCAACTGTCAGTCTAGTTTAGGTAGGAAAGTGGGTTGGTGGGATTGGACTTGGTAAAGATAAAACGGTGTAAACATTCTCGTTGTGTCCGTTCTCTCTCATATTTTATTTATAGTTATATAAATGTGTGTGTGTGTTTATTACGTTTGTGGTAGAACTTACCTTGGCAAATAAAATTGGTTGTCACCTGTTCTTTTCCAAGGACTACTTGTCTCCGAGTGTCTATTTAAAGTGCATCGTTCTCCACCCAAATTCTGGAGTTAGAACCAGATAGGGGCATTAGGGCGCTTCGAACCCGCCAAACAAGGGAACAGCAGACTAGGGAAAAAAGAGAGGACTCCAGGAGCACTTGGGCTCAGGAGTACCCCACAGATTAGGTATAAACTGTGCGGGTCGCCACCGTATTTTAGTCCTCCTCTATAAGCTGTTCTCTATCTCCTTAGAGGGTGTTTAGTGACACCCGACCTGCAGGCTAACATAAGCTGCAAGGGTATAAAGGAGACCGAGGCCCAATACATCAACAGGCACTAAAGACCCCTGCAATTGGGCAGAGCAGAGCCCCATCCCCTTACAACAGTCAATTATATTTTTACCGCTTTTAACACAGGGACTTCCATCATCAACACTCTGGATGACGTGGAGCTGCAGACTCAGATCAATGATTTAAAAGGGCGGTTAAGAAAGATACTGACGGATGAGAATAAGGTAGTGGGTTCTGAGTTAAATGAGGACCAGGCCATGACACTACACTTAAAAGAAATTATAGCTGAGCTGAAGAAACACGTTAAAATGGTAAATGCTCTCATCAGAGAGGATCAGAATGCGTCAGATCAGGCTGCGCAGAACGAAGCGCGCGTGCTGTACGGGGTGTGGTTACTGGGCGAGGGCCGCAGTAATCTGGAGGATTTAAAACAAGGTTTGGTCCCCTCCTGGATCGGCAATAAGCACCTCGCAGCCCTCCACCCTTTTGAGAATGCATTAAGTCTGTGCCAGCTCAGACTAGCATCAGAGGCCTACCCAGTCCCAGTGGACTGTGGGTGGTCTAATCACACCATTATGGGTATAGTGGTAAGAATGCCGGTTATGGGAAAGACAGCTAAACCCGCCCCGGTATACAGGGTGGAGAACATTGGAGTCATTCAAGGGGGCGCACACATTCGCTACACAACGGTCCCACCTTACGTCATTCGATGGAAGCATGCAATGATGGGTACCGACCTCTCGGGGTGCCGGAGCCAGGGAGCACACATCATCCTGTGTCCCCAGCACTTGAATGCCTATTCGAAACCACAGTGCGGGTTCAGAACTGCTGGCACGAAGCCTATAAATTGCACCATGGAGGCAATGGCACAAGGCCATGTGCCCCCGCAGGTGGCATATATAGGAGGTGGGACATACTGTGTCACCACTGCAGCGCCCCACTACCAAAATGCACAGCACGGCTGGTGTCCGGTGAGTGACAGCAGTTTCTGCTTCAAACCCAAGGCAGAAGTTCAAGTGGCCCAAGAGCGAATTGTCCCTATTCCTGAACCTTACACTGTTCACCTCACTGTCAAGGAAAATTTCACCGATCTGCAATGATTCATTGCACATTTTGGTTACATCATTCCCCCTCTCCCTGAACACCTCACCAAGATACTGAAAGCCATTGCCGTTTCACAGAAACATTTTTACATGCTGGAGCAGAAGACATTAGAAATAGGGGCAGACATAATAGATATAGTGACCCCACAGTGGTGGGACCTGTTCACTAATATAGAAGTCCCTTCATGGATTAGGATAGCCTTCCACATCCTTGTAGTATGTCTGATTTTTATTGTGATTTATTTACTCTTTGTACATTGTAAGAGGGACAAACGTTTCCAGAAGTATGAGAACAGAGGAAAATGGAGGGAGCATTATGTGCGGGTAGACGAGGAGACACCCGTTTGAATTTTTGCTGCTATGTATAGAGTTAAAGTTTCCCTCCCTCCTCTATTTTTGATCAAATTCATGTGTGATTTTGTGTGTATTTTCTTTCTGTATTATTTTTATTGAAGTTTATTATGTGTGTTGTTGTTCATAAAAATAGTATGTATGAACCAGGTGGTGTAGGGGCCCCCCTCCACGCCTGGAAATGTGTGTATCAGATTTTAATTCCAATGTATTGCCATCTATAGATGCTTAATGTACACTGTGGGTTTTTCTGAAATGGGAAATGCATGTGTCGTGGGGTCATAGATAGGTAAATGCAGGGAATGGTTTGATTATGGAGAGTCAGAAAAATTTTGCTCACCCAGAATTATGATACTTCAAGCAAGTTATAGTATCATCAGGGCGGACTGTAGAATTTGCAAAATTGTACATTGTCCTATAAGGGTCTATTGGCAGAAAAGGCCTTAATTTTAAAAGACTGTTTTAAAAGAAGCCCAGAAAAAGGGACACACAAAATGGCCACCAGACCCCGTGACCAGCTTTTGGGACACTTTAAAATGGTTCCTGCAGTCCCCAGACAGCTTTTGTGGATTCAGCCCACAGTAGGTTCTGGAAGGCAGTTTCAGGGAAAATGAAACCAGACAGAGCCCGATACATATAGATTGGATGCAGATCCGATCAGATCGGCCTGTAGATAAAGGCCATCTAAATGTTTACCCAGACAAAGGGGAACAGATTCAAGTTCGAAGAGGGACATTAAAGACAATACAGGGTTGTTCCAGACCAGAGATGGCAGTTACCGGCCATCTCGAAGATACTTTAAAAACAAAGACTACCCCACTGTGCTACAAGCCCGCCAAAAGTTAAACAAAGACTAACCTTGATTTGGCGGGAGATAAGGGCCTCCATGAAAAAGTATAACTGGAGTCCTGGGGTAGCCATCGGGAGCTTCGAGCTTTTTGGGAGCTTTGCAGCGTTTGCAGCTTTCGGTACGCTTCTTAGCCTTGGGAAGGCGTGACATCGGAGAAGGTGGTTCGAAGAAGAAGAAGACGAGACCCGGGATAGTCATCGGGAGATCATCGACAAAAACCCCGGGCCGTTGAAGAGAAGAAGAGAAGACAAAATGCCCTACAGCGTCGTGTGTAGGAGTACAGAGAAAAACGAGCTGCGGGCGAAATGATGGTCAGCGCATCTTGCTGAAGAGAGAGACGCCATCAGCCTGGGCAGCCCGCTGCGCCTACAGCCCACTGACCACGTGGAGACAGGACGCCTGAGAGGACCAAAACGCAGACTTCAAAACCTCTATGTTTCTAACTGGGATGGGTGAGCATGTTTCTGGCCCCTCATAATCTAATCTAGCTAGGTTTAGGGGGTGGGCATTTTCGGGGAATAATTAACAATGAATTGTTGTCCCTCGATGTTCCGTGTGTTTCCCCATTTCGAGATGACTTTTGTAAAGCATAACATGCCTGTATATATGTTGGTTAGTACTGTATTATGATTTGTTTTCCCCTCCCATGTACCTTATTGGCTTACATTCAATTTGTTCCTTTATGCAATAAAATTTCATTTTGTTTTCATTGAACCTGGTCTATAGAGTATTCTCTACATTGTAGTTCCTGCCTCAAAGTCCAGTGTATAGAACCTAAGGGACGAGTGAGTCGAACCACTCAAGGTTTTACTGTGCAAGAGAGAGAGAGGCCTCTAGAGAGAGAAAACCTCTGCGATCTAAAACCCCTTACAGAGCTGAAGTGCTCTTGCAGAGAGCCGGCACGGGCTCGACAGGCCGAATGGCCTTCTTCTGTGCGGTAACCATTTTACGTTTGTATGATTCTATGGAAGAGAAATTGGGCACCTTATCGCCTCCCGTTAGCGCCTCCGGGCGGTGCTAATGGGGTACTACCAGCTTTGCGACCGGGCGGGACGATAGTACCGACGCCCGCAAAATTGACGTGGAGGTTTGCGGTGGCGGTAACCACTAGCGCCACTTTCTCCTGCAGACGGAGATCGTGACGTCATCTGGGTGCGCAGCGCCCCGGCTCTGAAATTCACTCTCGCCCCCTGCCTGAGCAGCTGCCATTAGCAACGACAGGTAGAGGAAGCGGGAGGCAGTCGAATGAGCGCTGGAGGAGCTCTATATAAAAAAGACGTCAACTCCTGGGTTTTTTTGTCGGCAACAATGCTGCCTTGTCAGTTTGATAAAAGCACTCGGGTGCTTTAAGTGATTGGAACATTCTCAACTTGAAGGAGTATTCTGGCTAAGAAAAATTTATCACTTTCATTTGGGTTCATTTGATAGTGCAACATTTCCATCATTTAAAGGGGGCTGTACTGGCACTGAACCTCACCCTCCAGCATCACCGTTGGAGACAGCGGAGGCAGAGAGAAAGATTGCAAAATGTGGCCAGAGGGAGGAGGGCCAACAGGGCTCTCAACAGGAGGCCTTAGCCTCCCAGGGTATTCTGGCAGCATTTCTCCTACATCAATCTCACTGAGGAGCAGTGTCTTAGAAGGCTCTGCTTCACCAAGGATGTGGTCACAGAGCTCTGTCATCTCCTGCAGCCAGACCTCGAGCCTCAGATCAGGAGCACCACGTCTCTCAGTGGCAGTCAAGGTCACCATCGCCCTCAATTTCTACGCCAGCGGATCCTTCCGGTGTGCAACAGGAGACATTTCTAACATATCATAGTTCACCATCCATTGCTGCATCCACGAGGTCACAGATGCTCTCCACAAAAGGAGAAGGGATTACATTTCCTTCCCCATGACCAGAGAGAAGCAGCGCAAGCGTGCATGTGGCTTTGCCAGGATAGCGGGCTTCCCCATGGTGCAGGGCGCCATTGACTGCACCCATGTGGCTTTGCGGGCACCTCATAACAATCCTGAGGTGTTCTGTAACCACAAAGGCTACCATTCACTTAATGTGCAGTTGGTGTGCGACCACAGACAGTGAATCCTCACTGTCAATGCCCACTATCCTGGCAGCAGCCATGATGCCTTCATCCTGTGCCAGACTGGTGTGCCAGCACTCTTCTAGCCACCACATCAAGCTAGCAGATGGCTGCTGGGAGACAAGGGCTATCCACTCTCCACCTGGCTCATGACTCCCCTCTGCAACCCCAACACTCATGTCCAGCACTCATATAATGAGAGCCATGCTGCCACCTGAAACATCATTGAGCAGACAATGACCGTTTGGCAGGAGCCCTCCGGTACTCGGCTGAGATGTCCCTTTTCGTTGTGGTCTGCTGCATGCTGCACAACTTGGCCATCATGAGGGTATAGCCCTTGCCACCAGGCATAGCTGCACCACCTCAGGAGGAGGAAGAGGAAGAGGAGGAGGACGAGGACGTGGACGAGGACGAGGAGGAAGAGGAAGAACAGGAGCACAAACAACAGTGATGGAGGATCCAGCCATTCCATCGGCCTTGTGGAAGGGCGGTCCGTGACCGCCTCATCAGACTGCGGTTCCAATGAATTCGATGCCACTTCCCGGTTGCTCATCCAGTCCTCATCATTCCATCAATTTCTCATTCCATACCACACCCCAAAGTTGAAATGAGACCCAGCACCATTTCTGCAAAATTCTATAAGAAATGTATCTAAACTCAGCAACCACATATATACAGCAACAATATTAACCAATTACCCTTGTGCAAACCCTTACTTGCCCTTTTTACAGTGCCTTTTCCTAATCTGCTCCTACGTAGTCTGTCCCCAGTGGCTGCAGCAGAGCTGGTGGAAGGCTGCTGAGTATACAGAAACTACAAATAGCCTTGCAGGATGCCCTCAACCAGCTCTGGGCCAGGAAGGCCTGGCTGTAGACTGCACCACCTCAGGATGGGTGGCGGCAGTCTGAGCTGGCTGGAGGACAGGCAGTGGTAAAGGCAATGGCGGAGTGGCAGTGGTGGGATCAGGAATGCTGTCATCCTGAGAGAGGACAGCAGGTTCCTGCTCCACTGATTCACTCCCACTCCCCCGGGGCAGCACCTCAACATCCCCATCAATCTGCTGCAGCACAGATTGCTGGGCTGCTGCGACACTGTGAGATCCCCAGTGGACTGTGGTGGTCCCAGCGGTGATGGCAGCAGTCAGAGCTTTCGTGGCATCAAGCTGAGACTGCACGAGAGCAGTCTGAGACCGGATGGCATTAACCATTGACTGCATTACAGCACTCAGACATTGCATAGCTTCCACCTGTGCTGCAATGGAAGCTGCCACATCGCCCATCACACATGGCATGAGGTCTAGGTCCCCATAGTCTCTCAGGGAGTCCACCATCCTTTGCAGACTGCCAAGGATGGGCTCCATGGTGTGCGCAGAACTCTGGACTCCTCCACGCTCCTTACCATTATTGACAGGCTCTCGGGTACCCTTGCCATTGCACCTATCATCTCCGTGTGCATGCCCATCACCCTTCTTGTGAATGCCTCCCCATCGAGGTCCTCAACTGAGTCCAGCGCAGCAGAACTCAGGCGCGAACTCGCCCTCCGGAGAGCTGGCTCCTGAGCTACCCTTTTCCCCTGGCCTTGCTGCAGACCGCTCGTCCCTGGTGCATCACCCAGTGTAGCCCGCTCTACTAAACTTGCCTCTAAAAATCGTGTAGTCCCAGTATCTGAGGTGGCGCCTGCGGGTGAGAGATGCAGTGATGCGGTGCTTTGCTCCTCCTCC
This sequence comes from Somniosus microcephalus, assembly GCF_052327205.1. Lineage (NCBI taxonomy): Eukaryota > Metazoa > Chordata > Chondrichthyes > Squaliformes > Somniosidae > Somniosus > Somniosus microcephalus. The sequence goes on along the minus strand of NC_141000.1, from coordinate 135,348,965 downwards.
TCTCCTCCTTCCTCACTCTCAGTGGGAGGCTCAGGGACAGGCTGGTCATCTGGTTGCTGATTCTCTGAAAGGATAAAGGCACAAGATTCATGTTAAGACAAGGGAAGGGGGCAGGAAAGGAGCAAGGAATGCAGACATTCTCAGGAGCTGGAAATTGGGAAAGGCTTGTGGTGTGAGGGGGAAGTAGGATGAGAGAAGGAGAGGGGATAAACATACCATCGTTGCCCCCAAGGAGGTCGATGTTGCCGACGGCCACGCCGCCCACCACCTGCTGTCCAATGAGTCACAGCACTTGCTCCTCCAGGTCTGAGAGCTGCTAGAGCTGCTCATCACCCCCAGCTGTTCTCTGCTGCTCCCTCCTATTGTGAGCCATCTTGGCCTGCAAGAGAAATGAATGTGTGTGAGTCAGAGTCCAGCTATATGTTTGAGAGATATACCTGCCGTAGTTGAATAGCTGTGTTTGTAGGCAAGGCGTGAGATGTGGATGTGAGTTTGAGTAGGTGCAGATGCTTGGTGGGTGAGTGGTGGGGGTGTGGTTCTTTGTGCAGTGTGCACAGACTGAGGTTCAGATGCTGGTATGTAGGAGCTGTTGAAGCATGTACTCACCTTGACCACCCGAGTGAGGTGGTTGAATTTCTTGCGGCACTGTGTCAGGCTGCGTTCATCCACACTACTGGCCGAGGCATCCTGGGCCACTTCCCTCCACATTGCCCTGAAGGCCTGGGGAAATGGCCTCCTTCCGGTGTCCGGGAACAGCACTGCCCTCCTTTGCTCCACTCCTGCGGCCAATGCCTACAATGCCTCGTCTGTGAAACGACAAGCTCTCTCCCTGGAGGTGGGATCAGCCATCACGGTCAGGGGATTGAGTTCCGTGCAGGTCGCCTACACAGCAATGCTGATAATGAGGATCTGCACAATGATGCAACCTCCCCTTTAAGAGCTGGAAGGGGCCAGTGTGAAGGATCATTCCTGATTGCATAGCACCTGAAATTCATTATCGCTCCGCTGGTAATGCCCCCGTAGCTCCCGGCTTCGGTCATTAGCACTTGATTCAGCGCTCCAGCTCTTTCCAGGAACGCTAAAAGCCAATTTAGGGAAACCTCAGACTCATTAGTGCCTGGCGCCAATTTTTCACGATTTCAAAATTTAGCGCCCCAAACGGGGCAATACCGAATTTCTCCCCCTATGACTTGATGTCAAAGTGAAATATGACCATGTGCATAACGATCACTTAAAACATTCTTACCTTATCAGTTCTAATTCATGTCTTTAACCTCCCACAGGGCCTTCAAGCATTCCCACAGGAGGTGGTCCAGGAGCACGATGATGACTCCTCAGAGCAGGTCACTCCCTCTGAGGGTGCACCGTCACAGGACTCATGAGGCCATGGATCAGCTCAGATACATTTTGCTGGGACCGGTAAGGCAGATAGTTGGGTTTTCACCTGGTGACTCAAGTGAGCAAGAGCAGATGGAGGAGTCAGGGACAGCAGTCGGAGGCCGCAGGCCGCTCCAAGCTCTGCTCAGCTGGACGCAGATGCTGTACCTCGTTGCTGAACAGGATACTTCTGGAGCAGCAGCAAAGAATGTGCGCTGTACTGACAGGTGTTCCAGCCGCACTGTGCACGCTTGTAAAGAGATTGGAGGAGGCTGTCTCAAGCATTAGTGGCACAAGGTCACAGGCCTTTGCGATGATGTCTTTGTCCATGGAAAGAGTGGCCACCTGCATGGAGCATTAAATGGGGCAATCAAACAAGTGCATGCAGGCCTTCAACAATGGCTTGCACAGTCTGAAGGTCACCTTAATTAAGATAATGATACCTTGCCTTGGCCGTTCATCGTCCCACTGATTGCAGCAAAGTGTTTTCCAGCTCATTACTAGCAGCGAAGTGCGGGTAGGCCATGAGAGGAATGATTCTGAAAGGGATCTGCCAGTTAGCCTGAGATGAGGAGAAATTTCTTCACTCAAAGGGTTATGAATCAATGGAATTCTCTACCCCAGAGGGCTGTGGCTGCTCAGTCGTTGAGTATATTCAAGACAGAGATCGATAGATTTTTGAATATTAAGGGAATCAAGAGATATGGGGATATTGCGGGAAAGTGGAGTTGAAGTGGAAGATAAGTCATGATCTTATTGAATAGCGGAGTAGGTTCGAGGGGCCAAATGGCCGACTCCTGCTCCTATTTCTTATGTTCTTATGAAAAGGCTGGTTCCTATTTTGTGCCAATTTTTTTTAAATATTAACAAAAATAGTTTGGTAAACTGTCAGATTAAAAGAAAACACTGAAACTATTGCTCTTTATAAAGTGACAATTCTGCCAGTTCTTTGGTACAATTTATTGTCACCTGCTGCAGGGAAACGCTTCAGCAGCACTGACAGGAAGTCATCTGTTAAAAAGGTCATATGGGGGTTTGAGGTTTGAGTGCAAACTACTTGTGCTGTTGAAGAAGCTTCGAGATGGCGGAGAGTGAGACGGAGCTGTGTGCAAAGTGTCCCGCTCAGCTGAAAAGCAGGAGCACATTCTCCTTGCTGGAGTCTGTCCTTTCTTTGGGTTTCCCAGAGCACATAGCGTAAGTAACTGCATCTTAACTTTTTTAAGTTATGAAAATGAATTGCATTTGTTTTTGGTTTCTTAATCCATTCGGATCTGGTGTGTGCAGGTGTTTTTACAGCTTTCTATCGAAAATGTTCTGTAACAGCTTTAATTGTTTAATAATTTAGAGTTTAATAAGATTGGCGTGTTGATAACCAGAGGACACAGATTTAAGGTATCTGGCAAAAGAACCAGAGGGGAGATGAGGGGAATTTTTTTTACGCAGCAAGTTGTTGTGATCTGGAATGCGCTGCCTGAAAAGGCGGTGGAAGCAGATTCAATAGTAACTTTCAAAAGAGAATTGGATAAATACTCGAAGGGAAAAGGATTGCAGGGCTCTGGGGAAAGAGCAGGGGAGAGGGACTAATTGGAGAGCTCTTTCAAAGAGCCGGCACAGGCACGATGGGCCAAATGGCTTCTTTCTGTGCTGTATGATTCTATGATTCTATGAGAGTAATATGGCATATGATACAGTAGCTGTTTAATGAACTAATAAATCAATATTTGACTTAAAGTTAAACACATTTCTGAAGGGATTTTTTAAATTATTTATTTATTTTATCTTAGCAAAAACTATGCCTCAATGTCATAACTAGAAAACACAAAGGCTTGATCCTAACTTCGATCAATGAAGGCGCTGCACTTGAACTGTTAAAGTTGAGTATTTATGCAGCTTTTGTCATCTCACAGACCATTTATACAGAAATTTCCACATTGAGATTTTAAAACGGATTTTGTTTCTTAAAGAAGTGTTTATAATTCTGCACCTGCTCGCTGATTGTCCAGGGTTCTTGCATAGGGAACTGTGGGTCAGAGTTTGGCTGGGAATTTGCTCGGAGCTTTTGGGGGTTTATGTAAACAAAAGTAATGAAATTAACCTGACTACAAAGTCACATCTGGAATACTAAAGAAGAAAGTCTTGCATTTCTATAGTGCCTTCATGACCTCAGGGCATCCCAAAGCGCTTTATAGACAAATGAAGTACTTGCGAAGTGTGGCCACTGTTGTAATGTAGGAGACTGTGTGCAATGTGGACCTGGTCACTATAGGAGCAGTATAATATATAAATTTAGCTGGTGTGGCGGTACCACTGGTTGTCCCTTACACTGAGATACATAATTCCCTTTAACTTACCTTTTGGGGCCGTTGCCCTTTTAACTTACCTGTTGGGGCCATTGCCCCTTTAAGACGCGCCCTAGCGCGCTGACGTCACGTCACGTACGACGTGATGTGCGTGCGCCAGCACAGCCCGGCCTAGCGTCTTCGGCCTCAACGGCCAGCCGACGGGAGCGACGCACGGCCAGCCGACGGGAGTGACGCAATCTTCCCCTCCCGCGGCAAGCACCGGCACAGCCCGGCATCCCGACTTCGGCCTCAACGGCCAGCGACGCAATGACGCACATCACGTGACGCCCTAAGCGCAGGAAACGCGAGCAACGTGATGACGTCACAACACAAACGCGATGACGTCATCACGCTCCCCACAGGACTGCGAACTCAGTCCTCGTGGAGTCCCCGCTGGGACAAGACCTACACCACGGTGCTCCTACAGTCAGCCATCTTACCTGCTATCTTACCTGATGTAATTAGCCTGTTCCTGTAAATAAACAACTTATTTATAGTTCGTCGAAGTCAAACTCTCTTATTTAGTGGCGATCTACACAAACCGCTACACTGGACAGTATAAGAGATAAGGGGCTGACATAAACTTGGTTTACAGAGCAGTGAAGCCTTATCACCTCGACAAGTGACCCATCGACAGTTTTGAAGAAGGGTTTCAACCCGAAACGTCAACTCAAATTGCTCTCCACAGATGTTGCCTGACCTGCTGAGTTTTTCCAGCATTCTCTGTTGTTATTTTGGATTTCCAGCATCTGCAGTATTTTGCTATCGGACATTTGAATGGGGCCTAGTGCTTGGCTGAAGGGCCTGCCTGAAATAAGTGGTCGGCCTCTTTCAATATGCAAATAACTAGCCATTCTGCCAAAGAGGCCCAGCAAAGATATGTTTGAAATTATTTTTGTGGAGCCAGGAGGAGCAGGACTCCTCCTCCCTGCGATCTCGACCCTGCCCCTTCAGTTACTTGCTGTCACCCTAACCCTAACCTGGCGAGCTGCAGTGCGATGCCCATTTGGTGTTCCACAGCCTGGGCCTCAAATGCAGCCTCCTCTTCATCACCAGGACAGGCAGTGCTCAAAAGTCAAAATTGACCCCAAGGAGTGGGGAGAGAAACTAGGGCCATATTCTCTCAAATGGAGAAGATTGAGGGGGCAATTGATTGACGTGTTACATAGGAAGACAGGAAAGTACAGGACTGGAATAGTTCACTGTCGTCCCATCTAGAAAATATACCTCTAATATTCTCTCTACATTTCTCCAGGTGCTTATTCAACTCTCTTGTGAATTTGCTGGTACACTCATCCCATACTGTCTCCCTTGGCCATGTCTTCCATACATTCTCCGCCCTCTGCATAAAGTAGCTAAATCTAAACTCTTGCTTCACCATTCTTCTAAGTGTCTTCTTCTTAGGCAGTCCCTCGGAACCGAGGATGACTTGCTTCCACACTAAAAATGAGTTCTCAGGTGACTGATGAGTCCAATGCGGGACCTACAGTCTCTGTCACAGGTGGGGCAGACAGTGGTTGAAGGGGCGGGTGGGTGGGGTGCTTGGGTTAATGTGCGCTCCTTCCGCTGCTTGCGCTTGGCTTCCGCTTGTTCCCGGCAAAGAGACTCAAGGTGTTCGGCGCCTTCCCGGATGCTTCTCCTCCACTTTGTGCGGTCTTGGGCCAGGGATTCCCAGGTGTCGGTGGGGATGTTGCACTTTTTCAAGGAGGCTTTGAGGGTGTCCTTGAAGCATTTCCTCTGCCCACCTGGGGTTCTTTTGCCGTGTCGGAGCTCCGAGTAGAGTGCTTGTTTTGGGAGTCTCATATAGAACATGCAGACGATGTGGCCCATCCATCAGAGCTGATCGAATGTGGTCAAAGCTGCGATGCTGGGGATGTTGGCCTGAGTGAGAACACTGACGTTGGTGCGCCTATCCTGCCAATGGATTTGCAGGATCTTGCGGAGGCAGCATTGGTGGTACCTCTCCAGTGCTTTGAGGTGCCTGCTGTACATGGTCCATGTCTCTGAAGCATACAGGAGGGCGGGTATCACTACTGCTCTGCAAACCATGAGCTTGGTGCTGGGTTTGAGGTCCTGGTCTTCAAACACTTCCTTCCTCAGGCGACCGAAGGCTGCACTGGCACACTGAAGGCAGTGTTGGTCTTCATCATCGACGTCTGCCCTTGTTGACAGTAGGCTCCCGAGGTATGGAAAGTGGTCCACGTTGTCCAAGGCCTCGTCATGGATTTTGATAATCGGGGAGCAGTACTATGTGGTGGGGGTAGGTTGGTAGAGGACCTTTGTCTTACGGATGTTTAGTGTAAGGCCCATGCTCTCATACGCTTCGGTGAAGGTGTTGACGATGGTTTGGAGTTCGGCCTCAGAGTGTGCGCAGATGCAAGCGTCGTCTGCATACTGTAATTCAATGACAGAGGATGGGACGACCTTGGATCTGGACTGGAGGCGACAGAGGTTGAACAGTTTCCCGTTTGTTCTGTAGATTAGCTCCACTGCAGCGGGGAGCTTACTGAGGGTGAGATGGAGCATTGCAGCAAGGAAGATCGGGAAGAGCGTTGGTGCGATGACACAGCCTTGCTTGACCCTGGTCCGTACGCGAAATGGGTCTGTGGTGGATCTGTTGGTCAGGATCACGGCTTGCATGTCGTCGTGAAGCAGGCGGAGGATGGTGACAAACTTTTGAGGGCAGCCGAATTTGAGGAGGACACTCCATAATCCCTCACGGTTGACGGTGTCAAAGGCCTTTGTGAGGTGAGGTCTTCAAAAAAGGTGACAAGTCCAATTGCGGTAATTACAGAGGATTTTCCCTGCTGTCTGCCACAGGGAAAGTCATCACAAGAATCCTCCTCAATCATCTTCTCCCAGTGGCTGAAGAGCTCCTCCCAGAGTTGCAACGCGGATTCCACCCACTACGGGGTACAATGGACATGATCTTCACCACGCGTCAACTACAAGAGAAATGCAGGGAACAGCACCAACCGCAGTACATGGCCTTCTTTGACCTCTTCTAAGTGTAAGATTGTGCTCTCCTGTTGTAGTTAGTGACTGCGCTAAGCACATTAACGTTCATCTTGTCTTTACCCTTTAGGATCTGGAATATTTCCATACAGTCACTCATCTGCTCCAGTATATACATTCCCAGCCTCTTCCCTTAATGCGGATTCCCAATCACAGCTCTCAGTTTAGTTGCCATTTGCTGTTCCGGGTGAGATCGAGCCAGAACTCTGTACAAACTCACAATCACTTCCTCAGATTTGTGCTCTATTCTCTGACCCTATTTTCTCTCGTTATTGTAGCTGCAGTACCCCAAATCCTTCTCCTGCATCCTGTCCAATGATCCATTTATTTTACTGTCACTGTTTATTATCCTATCCCAATTTCATGACTTTACATTTGTCCCCATCAGCCCAGCTCCCCAATTTATCCTGGTCTCTCTGTTTCAACAGCCTGTTTACAATCCCTCCCACTTTGGGATAGTCTGCAAACTTGGAATCATAGAATGGTTACAGCACAGAAGGAGGCCATTTGGCCCATCGAGCCCATGCTGACTCTCTGCAAGAGCACTTCAGCTAGTCCCACTCCCCCTGCCCTTTCCCCGTAGCCCTGCAAATTTTTTTCCTTCAGGTACATATCCAATTTTCTTTTGAAAGCCGTGATTGAATCTGCTGGGAGTTTATGCATTTAAATAGCGCTCCTCCAGTGCTCATCTGACTGCATTCCGCCTCCTCTACCTGTCATTGCTAATGGCAGCTGCTCAGGCAGGGGGCGAGAGTGAATTTCAGAGCTGGGGCGCTGCGCACCCGGATGACGTCACGATCTCCGGCTGCAGGAGAAAGTGGTGCTAGTGGTTACCGCCGCCGCAAATATCCACTTCAATTTCACGGGCGTCGGTACTATCATCCCGCCCGGTGGCAAAGCCAGCAGCGCCCCGTTAGCACTCCCTGGAGGCATTCCAGATCCGAACCACTCGCTGCATAAAAAAGTTTTTCCTCATGTCGTCTTTGGTTCTTCTGCCAATCACCTTAAATCTGTGTCCTCTGGTTCTCGACCCTTCCGCCAATAGGAACAGTTTCTCTCTATCTAATCTGTCTAGACCCCTCATGATTTTGAATATCTCCATCAAATCTCCTCTTAAACTTCTCTGCTCTAAGGAGAACAACCCCAGCTTCTCTCTTCTAGCCGCGTAACTGAAGTCCCTCATGCCTGGAACCATTCTTGTAAATCTTTTCTGCACCCTCTCTAAGGCCTTCACATCCTTCCTAAAGTGCGGTGCCTAGAATTGGATACAATACTCCAGTTGAGGCTGAACCAGTGTTTTATAAAGGTTCAGCATAACTTCCTTGCTTTTGTACTCTATGGGTTAGATTTTATCAATGGAGGTGAGTAGGAGGCGGGACTCCCACTTTTGGGGTTGTAGTCCCGCCTCCATCGAGTTGTGGCCAACCCCACTCAATTTTCCCTTGATTGACCTTGTTGTGCCCGCCCAGCGGGCTCAGCAGGCCAATTAAGGGCCACCAAGCAATAGGTGACGTCACAGATTGACATTTCATCTGTCAAGAGCTTTTGACAGATGAAATATCAGCGTTTGACAGCTCTTTGAAGCGGTCAAACACAGACAATCTGTACTCTAAGTTAATTCCTTCCTCTCAGGCTGATTTAGAGATCTCTCCAGAACAGAAAGCAAAGGCTGCAGCTTTTGACAGCTCGCGGCCATTCTGCTTTCTGTGCCGGTGAGATGAGGGGCTCCCGAGACCTGAAGGAAGGAAGCCTGCATTAGTAAGTAAAGGTAAGTAAAACTTATTTAAACACTTTACACACACCAAACACACTTACCTCTGCACTCATCACTCACCTGAACACCGGACATCTTGAACCCTCCAAGTCCTTCAGCCCGACGGTCCACCTCGCTAACTTGGCGTGGTTTGGCGTCGTCGGGAATCCCACACTTCAGGGATAAAAATAGGGATTAGGCTAAAAACTGCCTGTTAACTACCTGTTAACAGGCAGTTAATTGGCACTAATCCCCTTCCCGCCTCGGGGAGGCGGCTCCCAGTACAGGTCGGGTACCCGCCTCCTGGGAAACGGGCATGGAGGCAGGTTGGGGGCAGGAAGTGTTCGTGCCCCCGATTTCGCAATTTTAACCCCCCACACACCTCCAAACCCGCCTCAACGGCCCGATGAAATTTGAGCCTTGTGCCTCTATTTATGAAGCCCAGGATCCCGTATGCTTTTTTAACCGCTTTCTGAATCTGCCCTGCCACCTTCAACGATTTGTGCACATATACCCCCAGGTCTCTCTGTGCATGCACCCCCCTTTAGGATTGTACCGTTTAGTTTATATTGCCTCTCCTTGTTCTTCCTACCAAAATGTATCTCTTCGCACTTTTCTACGTTAAATTTCATCTGCCATGTGTCTGCCCATTCCACCAGCCTGTCTATGTCTTCTTGAAGTCTATCACTCTCCTCCTTACTGTTCACTATACTTCCAAGTTTTGTGTCATCTGCAAATTTTGAAATTATGCCCTGTACACCCAAGTCCAAGTCATTAATATAGATCAAGAAAAGCAGTGGTCCTAGTACCGACCCCTGAGGATCACCACTGTGTACCTTCCTCCAGTCTGAAAAACAAACGTTCACCACTACTCACTGTTTCCTGTCACTTAATCAATTCCGTATCCATGCAGCCACTGTCCCTTTTATTCCATGGGCTTCAACTTTGCTGGCAAGCCTATTATGTGTCACTTTATCAAACTCCTCTTGGAAGTCCATGTACACCACATCAACCGCACTGCCCTCATCAACCCTCTCTGTTACTTCATCAAAAAACTCAATCATGTTAGTTAGACCAAGTGCCTAGTAGTTTTCTTACATCACATCCCATCCGGTCCTGGTGACTTATCTACTTTAATTACAGCCAGCCTTTCTAGTACCTCTTTTTCAATTTTTATCCCATCCAGTATCTCCTCTACCTCCTCCTTTACTATGTCTATGGTAGCATCTTCTTCCTTGGTGAAGACAGATGCAAAGTACTCATTTAGCACCTCAGCCATACCCTCTGCCTCCATGTGTAGGTCTCCTTTTTGGTCCCTAATCAGCCCCATCCCTCCTCTTACTACCCGTTTATTATTTAAATGCCTATAGAAGACTTTTGAATTCCTTTTTTGTTCGCTGCAAATCTATTCTCACACTCTCTCTTTGCCCCTCTTATTTTATTTTTCACTTCCCCTCTGAACTTTCTATATTCAGTCTGATTCTCACTTATATTCTCAACCTGACATCTGCCATATGCATTCTTTTTCTGCTTCAGCTTACTCTCTACCTTTTTCGTCATCCAGGGAGCTCTGGCTTTGGTTGCCCTACCTTTCCCCCTCGTGGGAATGTAGCTCGACTGTACCCAAACCATCTCCTCTTTAAAGGCAGCCCATTGTTAGATTACAGTTTTGCCTGCCAATCTTTGATTCCAATTTACCCGGGCCAGATATGTTCTCAACCCACTGAAATTTGCCTTCCTCCAATTAAATATTTTTACTCTAGATTGCTCCCTGTCCTTTTCCATAGCTAATCTAAACCTTATGATAATGTGATCGCTGTTCACTAAATTATACCCTACTGACACTTGCTCCACTTCACCCACCTCATTCCCCAGAACTAGATCCAGCAATGCCTCCTTCCTCGTCGTGCTGGAAATGTACTGATCAAGAAAGTTTATTTCCTTCCCCACTTCCAAGTCTTTTATAAATAATGCAAACAGAAATGGCCCGAGCGCTGATCCGCTCATTCCATGAAAGTGCGGCTGCATGTTCAACCATCCTTTGCTTCAGTCAGTTTTCAACTCATTTCAGGAACAGAAGCCCAGAATTTAACTTGGGGCATGAATCATTTGCTTGGGAACTGAGGCAAACTGTTCCTACTTCGGCACATGGGGCCTAGGAGATTTTAACCACTCAGCCTCATCTGCATAATGCCACTCAGTCTCTTGCCCGAAACCGGTGTGAAGCGGAAGCGCAGTCATGTGGCAGGAGGCTGCCGTGAGAGACCGAGGGAATGGCTGCGGCACTCAGGTAAGTTGTAGGGGTTTGGAGAGCACTTTGCAATGGGTGGAGGAGCCCAGGGGCTAACCCTGACCCTGAGACCTGAGCCCGACCCTTAGACTTTTTTTATTCATTCACGGGATGTGGGCGTCGCTGGCAAGGCCAGCATTTATTGCCCATCCCTAATTGCTCTTGAGAAGGTGGTGGTGAGCTGCTGTCTTGAACGGTTGCAGTCCGTGGGGTGAAGGTACTCCCACAGTGCTGTAAGGGAGGGAGTTCCAGGATTTGATCCAGCGACGATGAAGGAATGGCGGTATATTTCCAAGTCAGGATGCTGTGTGACTTGGAGGGGAACTTGCAGGTGGTGGTGTTCCCATGCGCCTGCTGCCCTTGTCCTTCTAGGTGATAGAGGTTGTTGGTTTGCCTTGTAGATGGTGGAAAGGCTTTGGGGAGTCAGGAGGTGAGACACTCGCCGCAGAATACCCAGTCTCTGACCTGCTCTTGTTGCCGCAGTATTTATGTTGCTGGTCCAGTTAAGTTTCTGGTCAATGGTGACCCCCAGGATGTTGATGGTGGGGGATTCAGCGATGGTAATGCCATTGAGTTTCAAGGGGTGGTGGTTAGACTCTCTCTTATTGGAGATACCATTGCCTGGCACTTGTGTGGTGTGAATGTTACCTGCCACTTAACAGCCCAAGCCTTAATGTTGTCCAGGTCTTGCTGCATGCACAGACTGCTTCATTATCTGAGGAGTTGCGAATGGAACTGAATACTGTGCAATCATCAGCCAACATCCCCACTTTTGACCTTTTGATATAGGGAAGGTCATTGATGAACCAGTTGAAGCATCCGACCCTGACCCGAACCCTGACCTTGAGACGTGACCCCGACCCTAACCCTAACCCTGACGCTGACCCCGACCTTGAGATGTGACCCCGACCCCGACCCTAACCCTTGACCCTTACGCTAATCCTGACCTTCAGGCGTGACCCTGACCCTGACCCTAACTCTGATCCTGACGCTAACCCCGACCCTAACCCTGATCCTAACACTGATCCTGACCTTGAGACCTGATCCTAACCCTAACCCTGACCCTAACGCAGTCCTGCTCTTCCTGGCCCCACAAGTAAAGTAAAAAATGCAAAAATACTTTTCTTTGGGCTGCTTCTGGCCCCACTTCCTCTCCCTACATTCTCACCTGGAGCAGGTTAAAATCGAAGCCTGTGAGATCAGGGGGCCATCAGCAGGTGTGCCCCACGGGGATTGTAGTCTTGCAAGGCGACTGCCATTACAGCCCCAAACACTGTCACCAAGTGGAGGGCTTGGACATCCTGCAACAATGAGAGTGAAAACTTTGTGCAGGCACCAGACCGGTGCAAATAATAAGGGTTCAGCGACCTGAAAAGCATTCCCTTTAATTACTGCTCCCGAAGTGGCCATCTGACTTCAGAACGCCTCCTCTTGCTGGTGTTGTCAGCGCGAGGCGATAATGCAGGGGGCAAAAGTCAATTTCACATTCGGGGCGGTAACAGGGCGCTGCGCACTTGATGACGTCACGATCTACGGGGCGCTAGAGACTGAGGCGTTAAGTGTTAGTGCCAATCCAAAACCGCCAAGGAAGTTCACAGGTGTCGCTGAATTCACCGCGCCCCTTAGCACCCTGTTACCGCCCCCTGCAGGCGCTAACGGGAGGCAGAAAGCAGCCAAATTTCTAGCCCTTTGTGTTTAGTTTCACAGTGTTAAACTTTAGTAAATACCTTTGTCTTTTTTCTCTCTAAGTTAGGGCAGTGGGTTAAACTAAGAAGTTTAGTTAGTAGTCTAATAAATAGAAGCATTTCAAAGCACCTCAGCCCCATCGAATGCACATCTTGTGCCAGGTGGAGACTCCAGGATGCTTCTTGTGTCCTGGACAACCACATGTGCAGGAACGTCATCAGCTGGAGCAGCTCGAGCTTCGGGTTTCGGACCTTGAGCAGCAGTTGGCATCACTGCAATGCATCCACGAGGCTGAGAGCTACGTGGATAGTACGTTTCAGGAGGTGGTCACCCCACAGCTTAAGATTTTGCAGGCAGTGAGGAAATGGATGACCGCGAGACAGAAGAGGAGGACATAGAAACATAGAAGATAGGAGCAGGAGTCGGCCATTCGGCCCTTCGAGCCTGCTCCGCCATTCAATGTGATCATGGCTGATCATCCAAACTCAGTACCCTGTCCCCGCCTTTTCCCCATATCCCTTGATCCCTTCAGCCTCAAGAAACATATCCAACTCTTTCTTGAATATATTTAATGAACTGGCCTCCACCGCCCTCTGTGGCAGAGAATTCCACAGGTTCACCACTCTCTGGGTGAAGAAATTCCTCCTCATTTCAGTCCTAAATGGCTTACCCCTTATCCTTAGACTATGACCCCTGGGTCTGGACTCCCCGGCCATCAGAAACATCCTTCCTGCATCTAGTCTGTCCAGACCTGACAGAATTTTATAGGTCTCGATGAGATCCCCTCTCAATCTTCTAAACTCCAGTGAGTATAAGCCCAATCGACACAATCTCTCCTCATACATCATTCCTGCCATGAATCTTCGCTGCACTCCCTCCATGGCAAGAACGTCCTTCCTCAGGTATGGTGACCAAAACTGCACACAATACTCAAGGTGCGGTCTCACCAAGGCCCTGTACAACTGTAGCAAGACATCCTTGTTCCTGTACTCAAACCCTCTTGCTACGAAGGCCAACATACCATTTGCCTTCTTAACCGCCTGCTGCACCTGCATGCTTACCTTCAGCGACTGGTGCACAAGGACACCCAGGTCTCTTTGCACTTCCCCTTCTCCCAATCTATTGCCATTCAAATAATAATCTGCCTTCCTGTTTTTGCCACCAAAGTGGATAACCTCACATTTATCCACATGATAGTGCATTTGCCATGTTTCTGCCCAATCACCCAACCTGTCCAAATCGTACTGGATTTTCCCGACATCCTCCTCGCAGCTTACCCTCCCGCCCAGCTTTGTGTCGTCTGCAAATTTGGAGATATTACATCCAATTCCCTCATCCAGATCATTAATATATATTGTGAACAGCTGGGGCCCTAGGACCGATCCTTGCGGTACCCCACTAGTCACTGCCTGCCACTCGGAAAACGACCCGTTTATTCCAACTCTTTGCTTTCTGCCCGCCCACCAGTTCTCTATCCAAGTCAATACCTTGCCCCCAATCCCATGTGCCTTAATTTTGCACGCTAATCTCTTATGTGGGACCTTATCGAAAGCCTTCTGAAAGTCCAAATACACCACATCCACTGGTTCTCCCTTATCTATTTTACCAGTTACATCCTCAAAAAATTCCAGTAGATTAGCCAAGCATGATTTACCTTTTGTAAATCCGTGTTGGCTTTGTCCGATCCTGTCACTGCTTTCCAAGTGCTCTGCTATTACATCTTTTATAATAGACTCTAGCATTTTCCCCACTACCGATGTCAGGCATACCGGTCTATAATTCCCCGCTTTTTCTCTACCACCTTTTTTGAATAGTGGGGTAACATTAGCTACCCTCCAATCCATGGCAGGTAGTGCAGGAGTCCCCAGAGTGCATCTCGCTCTCTAACCAGTATTCAGTTCTGAGTACTGGTGAGGGCAGTGGCGCTTCTGGGGAGTACAGCCAGAGCCAAGTCCGCGGCACCACAGGTGGCTCAGCTGTACAGGAGGAGGAGAAAGGTCAGAAAAGCAATAGTGATAGGTGATTCGATAGTTAGGGGAGCAGACAGGCATTTCTGCGGCCACAGACGTGACTCCAGGATGGTATGTTGCCTCCCTGGTGCCAGGGTCAAGGATGTCACTGAGCGGCTGCCGGACAATCTGAGGGGGGAGGGTGAACAGCCAGAGGTCATGGTCCACATCGGTACCAACGATATAGGTAGAAAGAGGGGTGAGGTCCTGCAGGCAGATTTTAGGGAGCTAGGAAAGAGATTAATAAGCAGGACCTCCAAAGGTAGTAATCTCCAGATTACTCCCGGTGCCACATGCTAGTGAGTACAGAAATAGGAGGATAGAGCAGATGAATGCGTGGCTGAAGAGATGGTGCAGGAGGGAGGGCTTTAGATTCCTGAGGCATTGGGACCAGTTCTGGAGGAGGTGGGAACTGTACAAGCCGGACAGGTTGCACCTCAACAGGACCAGGACCAATATCCTCGCGGGGGTGTTTGCCAGTGCTGTTGGGGAGGGTTTAAACTAACTTGGCAGGGGAATGGGATCCTGAACGTAGATTCAGAAGGGAGAGAATCAAGTCTACAAACGGAAGGCAGTAAATTAGTAAGTGAATTTGGAAGGCAAAGGAAACAAAGGTTATGAAATAGACAACAAAGGGGGTTGGCAGTGCTTAATGCTTTATACTTCAATGCAAGGAGTCTCGTGAATAAGGCAGATGAGCTGAGGGCACAGATAGACATGTGAAAGTATAATATCATAGCTATTACTGAGACATGGCTTAAAGAAGGGCAGGAATGGCTGCTCAACATTCCTGGTTACAGGGTTTTTAGACGAGATAGAGAGAGGAATAAAAAAGGAGGGGGGGTCGCAATATTGGTTAAAGAAACAATTACAGCAGTGAGGAGGGATGATATGTTAGAAGCATCATCAAATGAAGCAATATGGGTTGAACTGAAGAACAAAAAAGGGGCAATCACACTGCTGGGAGTGTACTATAGACCCTCAAACAGTCAGAGGGAGATAGAAGAGCAAATACATAGGCAAATTTCTGAGAAGTGCAAAACCAATAGGGCAGTAATAGTAGGGGATTTCAACTACCCTAATATAAACTGGGATAGAATCAGTGTAAAAGGTATAGAGGGCGCAGAATTCTTAAAATGCATTCAGGAGAACTTTTTTAGCTAGTACGTAGCAAGCCCAACAAGAGAGGGGACGGTTCTGGACTTAGTTTTAGGGAATGAAGCTGGGCAGGTAGAAGGGAGGTGGAAGGCAGGTGGTAGTGATTATAATTCAGTTAGATTTAGCGTAGTTATGGAAAAGGACAAAGATAGATCAGGAGTAAAAGTTCTCGATTGGGGGAAGACCAATTTTACTAAGATGAAATGTGATTTGGCAGAAGTGGACTGTAAACAGCTACTTGAAGGTAAATCAGTGTCAGAGCAGTGGGAGGCATTCAAGGAGGACATAGTGAGGGTTCAGAGCAAGTATGTTCTCACAAAGAAAAAGGGTGGGACTCCAAAATCTGGAGCCCTCAAGATGTCAAGGTGCATACAGGGTAGGATAAGGCAAAAAGGGAAGCTTTTGTCAGATACCAAGAGCTCAATACTACAGAAAGCCTAGAGGAGTATAGAAAGTGCAGGGGTGGAATTAAAAAGGAAATTAGGAAAGCAAAGAGAGGGCATGAAAAAATATTGGCAAGTAAAATCAAGGAAAACCCAAAGATGTTTTATAAATACATAAAGAGCAAGAGGATAACTAAAGAAAGAGTAGGACCTATTGGGCCAGAAATTCGCGGCCAAAGGCGTGAGTGCGCTCGGGGTACTCACACATCTGGCCGTTGGAAATGCCGGCGTTCAGCATGAACAGCGCATGCGGGGAACACCGGCATTTCCAGACCTCGAGCGCGTGCGACTGCACAGGCAGCGTTTGCGCAGTGAACTTCGTAGATTTCATTCATGAAATCCGTGAGGGTAAGTCCTCAGAAGTTACACTTGAAAAAAGCAAGTGTAAAGTGGTTCATTGGCTGTGGAGGAAGAAACATTTTATCGTGGAGCTTCTGAAATGCAATATTTTTGTTTGGGAAAGGGAGGGAAGTTATTTTAAGAAATTTTAAGTAAGTTTTAAAGTTAAAATTTTTTTTTTTTTAAAGGGTTTTCAGAACGGTAGGTAGAAGGAGCAATTGTGGCTGTGTGAATGGAATGTGAGAATGAGTTATGTATGTATGTCCACATATATTCCTTTACGTATATGTATGTATGTTTTATATTCCTTTACTAATGTGTATGAATGTATGTTTTTAATTATGATTTTCAAATAAGTTACTTTCTCTGAAAGTCATAATTAAATAATACATTCATACACATAAGTAAAGGAATATATACATAACACGCAAAGGAATATATACAGACATACATACTTTCGAAGCTCCACGATAAGAAATATCTTCCTCCGCAGCCTCTGGAGCAACTGTACCCATGCTTTTTTCATGTGTAAGTTGTAAGGACTTAACCTCACTGAAAGCAGTAATGAAAGCGGCGAATTATACTGCGCACGCGCTGCCTGTGCAGTCGCACGCGTTCTGCCTCTGAACCCCTTCGTTCAGAGGACAGGAAATGCCGGTTTTCCCCAAAAGCACTGTGCATGCTGAAAACCGGCATTTCATCCGGCCAGATGCATAAGTACCCCGACCGTAATCGCGCAGTTGGAAGGGAATTACTGGGCCAACATTTCACATGTCAATAAAATGAAAAATTTAACAATTGCACGACTTGCCCCCTCGCATCTGCGACTGAGGGTCCAAGGAGGTGCATTGCGCAAGAGGTCATCATCGTACGTATCCTCACACTGTTCCCTTTGGGGAACTGTATGAAGTGGTGGAAGGATTTATGGCCGTGATTAACGCTCATTCCGTGACCGTAACCATCTTTGAACCAGCCATAAGGGTGGTTAGTCCTATGGCGGGAGGGTTTTACGGGCTCCCACAACCCATCTGAGGGGGGGGGGCCACCAACACCCACGGACGCAAGTATCCCGCTGGATGTCCACCCAGAATTTAAAGTTGGAACTCTGACTCCACTTGCCGGGACTGTCTGGAGTGGGGTTCAAAACCCTACTCCTTCTGGCCCAGCGGCGGGGATGCTTACTGCTACGCAAAAGGCCCACTCCGCACAAAAGGTGACACCCATACATTTCCTGCGCCTTTTCCCTCCCCGTGACTGGAGCCCTATGCTACCATTTCACGTTGCTAATCGGATTGGGCCTTTGTCATAGCGGTAGGATCCCCGCCGCTGGGCCAGATCAGGGTAGGGTTTCGAACCCTGCTCCAGACAGTCCCGGCAAGTGGAGTCGGAGCTCCGGCTCTAAATTCTGGGTTGACATCCAGTGGGATATTTGCGTCCGTGGGTGTGGGTGGCCCCCCCTCCTTGTATAGCTTGTGGGAGCCCGTAAAACCCTCCCGCCATAGGACTAACCGCCCTAATGGCTGGTTCAAAGATGGTTACGGTCACGGAATGAGCGTTAATCACGGCCATAAATCCTTCCACCACTTCATACAGTTCCCCAAAGGGAACAGTGTGAAGACATGTATGACGACGACATTGCTAAATAAATAAATGGAATTAAAAAAATTCTTTTAGGGCTTTTAAAAGTCTTTAAATTGCTTTAATTCTCTTTAAAACTACTTCAGATTACTCAAAATAATGTAAACATTTTAGAAAGTTTATAAAAGTTACCAAAATCTTCAAAAAACTTCCAAAAACCTATTTAAACTGCTGCTTTGCATGTAAAAATCCTTAGCAGCTTGACAGAAACATTGGGGGCGTGTCCAGTGAAACTGAGACCTCAAGGGGCGTGTCTCACTTACACTGCACGCTCCTGGCTTCGCGCTGGCTGCACTCCTGGGCGGCGTGACGTCATACGCTGCCCGGGATTCTTCTTTTTCATTCGCCAAGTCCAGGCGACCCTGGAGCTGATCGTTAGTAGCGCGGGGTAAGTGTAAATATGGGGCTTGCATGCGCTGCAAGCCCCGTTCTGGAATTTCTGGGCCATTAGAGACCAAAAGGGAAGCTTGTGTGTGGAGGCGGAAGACATGATATGGTTCTTAATGAATACTTAGGGCTGGATTTTGTGAATGGAGGCGAGTTGGAGGCAGAACTGCTGCTTGTTGTGTCAATGTCCCGCCTCCATCCTCGCCTGACCAATCAGAGAGATTTTCCCCTGATTGAGCTTGTTAAGCCCGCCCTGCAGGCTCAGCAGGCCAATTAGGGAGGAAGTCACTGACAGATCACGTCAACGTCAGGCATGCTATCTGTCAAGACTTCTATAAGGAAGAAGAAATGACAGTGTTTGACAGCTCTGTGAAGCTGTCAAACACTGCCATTCTCTTTAGTTTGATGAGAATTTGTGGTGAGGACTCATCAGGAAACGGGACCCGAAGCTGCACATCTTCCCGCTTCCTGGCAAGAGGATACAGAGGCGGGTTGGGGGCGGGTTTGCCATCTGCCCCCACTTTCTCCAATTTTATTGGCTGTCCCGTCTCCATGCCCACCTCCTAATTACCGCAATCGGACTTGTCACCTTTCTTGAAGATGGTCACAATTACGGTGTCTCTGAGCTCACCTGGCATGCTCTCCTCCTTCCAAATAAGAGAAATGAGTTCATGTATTCGCACCAATAGTGCTTCTCCGCCATGTTTTAGCGCCTCGGCGGGGATTCTATCTGCTTCTGAGGCCTTGTTGTTCTTCAGTTGTCGGATGCCTTTTCAACGTCATGCTGTGCTGGGGTTGTGCTGAGGTGGTGGCGGGTAGCATGCTGCGGGATGGAGTTTAGGACACTCGCATTGAAGACTCTCGCGTAGAAGGAGACACACTATGTGGAGGTCGAGGTCCAGGAGTGAGGACGAGGTCCAGGGGCGAGGTCGAGGCCCAGGGGCGAAGTCGAGGCCCAGGAGCAAGGTCGAGGCCCAGGAGCGAGGTCGGGACCCAGGAGCGAGGACGGGACCCAGGAGCGAGGTCGGGACCCAGGAGCGAGGTCGGGACCCAGGAGCGAGGACGGGACCCAGGAGCAAAGTCGGGACCCAGGAGTGAGGACGGGACCTAGGAGTGAGGTCGGGACCCAGGAGCGAGGACATGACCCAGGAGCGAAGTCGGGACCCAGGAGCGAGGACAGGACCTAGGAGCGAGGTCGGGACCCAGGAGCGAGGTCGAGGCCCAGGAGTGAGGTCGGGTCCCAGGAGCGAGGACAGGACCTAGGAGCGAGGTCGGGACCCAGGAGCGAGGTCGGGACCCAGGAGCGAGGTCGGGACCCAGGAGCGAGGTCGAGGCCCAGGAGCGAGGTCGGGATCCAGGAGCGAGGTCGAGGCCCAGGAGCGAGGTCGAGGCCCAGGAGCGAGGACGGGGCCCAGGAGCGAGGACGGGGCCCAGGAGCGAGGACGGGACCTAGGAGCGAGGATGGGGCCCAGAAGCGAGGACGAGCCCAGCATATTAGATGACATATCAGGGACCTGCGAGAGGCAAGGCGGGAGAGGCTGATTTAAACCGAGCTCTGAGAGCAGGAGAGGCAGACCTGCAAGAGGCGAGGCGGGATAGGCTGATTTAAACCGAACTCCAAGAGCGGGAGAGAGAAGTAAAAAGTAATCGAAGTGTGACATCTCCAGAAAGCAGGTAAGTGATTGGTTGGTGATTATTTCTCTCTTTCTCGCTTTTTTCCAAACTTAAATTTTGTGGTTTATAGTTTGTAAGGTCTCTGTTGTGTAGTGGGGACTGCTGGTAAACAAGGGCCCTTGAGTATATCATTTAATTATAGTGTAATTGGTGGGATTGATTTGATTTAATTTAATTTGAATTAATTAAAGGGTAAGTCATGGCAGTACAGCTCGGTGCTGTGGTATGCTCCTCCTGCACTATGTAGGAAATCAGGGACACTTCCTGTGTCCCTGATGACCATGTCTGCAGGAAGTGTATCCAGCTGCAGCTACTGGCAGACAGCATTGTGGCGCTGGAGCTGCGAATGGATACATACTGGAGCATTCGCGATGCTGAGGACGTCGTGGATAGCACATTTAATGAGTTGGTCACACCGCAGGTAAAGGCTGCACAGGCAGGAAGGGAATGGGTGACTGCCAGGCAGAGTAGTAGGTGCAGGCAGGTAGTGCAGGGGTCCCCTGGGGCCATCCCTATCTCAAACAGATATACCGCTTTGGATATTGTTGGGGAGGATGGCTTATCGGGGGAAGGCAGCAGCAGCCAACTTCCTGGCACCAGGGGTGGTTCTGCTGCACAGGACGGGAGGAAAAAGAGGGGTAGAACTATAGTACTGTAATAGGGGATTCTATTGTAAGGGGAATAGATAGGCGTTTCTGCGGCCGCAAACGAGACTCCAGGATGGTATGTTGCCTCCCTGGTGCAAGGGTCAAGAATGCCTCAGAGCGGCTGCAGAACATTTTGGAAGGGGAGGGTGAACAGCCAGTTGTCATGGTGCATATAGGTACCAACGATATAGGTAAAAAATGGGATGAGGTCCTAAAAGCTGTATATAGGGAGTTAGGAGGTAAATTAAAAAATAGGACCTCAAAGGTAGTAATCTCAGGATTGCTACCACTGCCACGTGATAGTCAGAGTAGAAATAGAAGGATATTTCAGATGAATACGTGGCTAGAGAAATGGTGCAAGGGGGAGGGATTCAAATTCCTGGGACATTGGAACCGGTTCTGGGGGAGGTGGGACCAGTACAAACTGGATGGTTTGCATCTGGGCAGGACCGGGACTGATGTCCTAGGGGGAGTGTTTGCTAGTGCTCTGGGGGAGGGTTTAAAGGAAAATGGCAGGGGGTTGGGAACCTGAGCAGGGAGACAGAAGAAAGGGAAACAAGGATAGAAGCAAAAGACAGGAAGGAGAAAAGCAAAGGTGGCAGTCAGAGAAATAAAAGGTTTAAATCAAACATGGCCACAGTAAATAATAATTCTAAAAGGTGTAAGAGTGTTAAAAAAAACAAGCCTGAAGGCTTTGTGTCTTAATGCAAGGAGCATTTGTAATAAGGTGGATGAATTAGCTGCGCAAATAGAGGTAAACAGATATGATATGATTGGGATTATGGAAACATGGCTCCAGGGTGACCAAGGCTGGGAACTCAACATCCAGGGTTATTCAATAGTCAGGAAAGACAGGCAAAAAGGAAAAGGAGGTGGGGTAGCATTGCAGGTTAAAGAGGGGATTAACACAATTTTAAGGAAGGATATTAGCTCTGATGATGTGGAATCTGTATGGGTAGAACTGAGAAATACCAAGGGGCTGAAAACATTAGTGAGCGTGGTATACAGACCCCCAAACAGTAAGGCGGAGGTTGGGGATGGCATTAAATGGGAAATTAGAGACGCGTGCAATAAGGGCACAGCAGTTATCATGGGTGACTTTAATCTACATATAGATTGGGCTAACCAAATTAGCAACAATACTGTGGAGGAGGAATTCCTGGAGTGTATACGGGATGGTTTCCTGGACCAATATGTCGAGGAACCAACTAGAGACCAGGCCATCTTAGACTGGGTATTATGTAATGAGAAAGGATTAATTAGCAATTTTGCTGTGCGAGGCCCCTTGGGGCGGAGCGATCATAATATGATAGAATTCTTCATTAAGATGGAGAGTGAAGTAGTTGACTCAGAGACTAGGGTCCTGAATTTAAATAAAGGAAACTACGATGGTATGAGGCGCGAGTTGGGTAGGATTGATTGGGGAATGTTACTCAAAGGGTTGATGGTGGATAGGCAATGGCAAACATTCAAAGATCGCATGGATGAATTACAGAATTTGTTCATCCCTGTTTGGCACAAAAATAAAACAAAAATGTGACTCAACTGTGGCTAACAAGGGAAATTAGGGATAGCATAAGATCCAAGGAGAGGGCATATAAATTGGCCAGAAAAAGCAGTAAACCTGATGATTGGGAGCAGTTTAGGATTCAGCAAAGGAGGACAAAGAGATTAATTAAGAGGGGGAAAATAGAGTACGAGAGTAAGATTTCAAGGAACATAAAAACTGACTGTAAAAGCTTTTATAGATATGTGAAGAGAAAAAGATTGGTGAAGTCAAGCGTAAGTCCCTTGCAGTCAGAATCAGGGAAATTTATAATGGAGAACAAAGAAATGGCCGACCAATTAAATACATACTTTGGTTCTGTCTTCACAAAGGAGGACACAAATAACCCCCCAGCGATGCCGGGGAACATAGGGTCTAATGAGAGGGAGGAACTGAATGAAATCAGTATTTGTAGGGAAATGGTGTAGGGAAATTGATGGGATTGAAGGCCGATAAATCCCCAGGGCCTGATAATCTACATCCTAGGGTATTTAAGGAAGTATCCCTAGAAATTGTAGATGCATTGCTGGTTATCTTCCAAAATTCTATAGACTCTGGAACAGTTCCCATGGATTGGAGGGTAGCTAATGTTACCCAAATGTTCAAAAATGGTGGTAGAGAGAAAACGGGGAATTATAGACCGGTAAGCCTGACATCGGTAGTGGGGAAAATGCTAGAGTCCATTATAAAAGATGTAATAGCAAAGCACTTGGAAAACAGGATCGGACAAAGTCAACATGGATTTACAAAAGGTAAATCGTGCTTGACTAATCTATTGGAATTTTTTGAGGATGTAACTGGTAGAATAGATCAGGGAGAACCAGTGGATGTGGTGTATTTGGACTTTCAGAAGGCTTTCAATAAGGTCCCGCATAAGAGATTAGCGTGTAAAGTTAAGGCACATGGGATTGGGGGCAAGGTACTGACTTGGATAGAGAACTGGTTGGCAGACAGGAAGCAAAGAGTTGGAATAAACGGGCCTTTTTCCGAGTGGCAGGCAGTGACTTGTGGGGTACCGCAGGGATCGGTCCTCGGACCCCAGCTATTCACAGTATATATTAATGATCTAACGAGGGAACTAGATGTAATATCTCCAAGTTTGCAGTTGACACAAAGCTGGGTGGGCGTGTGTGCTGTGAGGAGGATGCCGAGAAACTCCAGTATGATTTGGACAGGTTGGGTGATTGGGCAGATGCATGGCAGATGCAGTATAATGTGGATAAATGCGAGGTTATCCACTTTGGTGGCAAAAACAGGAAGGCAGATTATTATCTGAATGGCAATAGATTGGGAGAAGGGGAAGTGCAACAAGACCTGGGTGTCCTTGTGCACCAGTCGCTGAAGGTAAGCATGCAGGTGCAGCAGGTGGTTAAGAAGGCAAATAGTATGCTGGCCTTCGTAGCGAGAGGGTTTCAGTACAGGAACAAGGATGTTTTGCTGCAGTTGTACAGGGCCTTGGTGAGACCACACCTTCAGTATTGTGTGCAGTTTTGATCGCCTTATCTGAGGAAGGATGTTCTTGCCATGGAGGGAGTGCAGCGAAGATTCACCAGACTGATACCTGGGATGGCAGGAATGCCGTATGAGGAGAGATTGGGTCGAATGGGCTTATACTCGCTGGAGTTTAGAAGAATGAGAGGGGAGCTCATTGAAATTTATAAAATTCTAACAGGACTAGACAGACTAGATGCAGGAAGGATGTTCCCGATGGCGGGGGAGTCCAGAACCAGGGGTCACAGTCTAAAGATAAGGGGTAAGCCATTTAGGACAGAGGTGAGGAGAAATTTCTTCACCCAGAGAGTGGTGTACCTGTGGAATTCTCTACCACAGAAGGCAGTTGAGGCCAAGTCATTAAATATATTCAAGAAGGAGTTAGATATATTTCTTAAGGCTAAAGGGATCAAGGGATATGGGGAGAAGGCAGGGACAGGGTACTGAGTTTGGATGATCAGCCATGATCTCATTGAATGGCGGAGCAGGCTCGAGGGGCCGAATGGCCTACTCTTGCTCCTATCTTCTATGTTTCTATAAACATGAGGAAGTATTAAGGGGTTTAGCATCTTTGAAAGCAGATAAATTGCCAGGCCCAGATGAAATGTATCCCAGACTGTTAAGAGAAGTAAGAGAGGAAATAGCAGAGGCTTTGACCATCATTTTCCAATCCTCTCTGGCTACAGGTGTGGTGCCGGAGGACTGGAGCACTGCTAATGTTGTACCATTGTTTAAAAAGGGAGAAAGGGATAGACTGAGTAATTACAAGCCAGTCAGCCTAACCTCGGTGGTGGGCAAATTGTTGGAAAAAATTCTGAGGGGCAGGATAAATCTTCATTTAGAAAGGCACGGATTAATCAAGGACAGTCAGCATGGATTTGTTAAGGGAAGGTCGTGTCTGACTAACTTAATTGAATTTTTTGAGGAGGTAACAAGGAGGATTGATGAGGGTACAGTAGTGCATTTGATGTAGTCTCCATGGATTTTAGCAAGGTTTTTGACAAGGTGCCACATGGCAGACTGGTCAGAAAAGTAAAAGCCCATGGGATCCAAAGGAAAGTGGCAAGTTGGATCCAAAATTGGCTCAGTGGCAGGAAGCAAAGGGTAATGGTCGATGGGTGTTTTTGTGATTGGAAGGCTGTTTCCAGTGGGGTTCCGCAGGGCTCAGTACTGGGTCCCTTGCTTTTTGTGGTATATATCTATGATCTAGACTTCAATATAGGGGGCATGATTAAGAAATTTGCAGATGATACAAAATTGGCCGTGTGGTTGATAGTGAGGAAGAAAGCTGTAGACTGCAGGAAAATATCAATGGACTGGTCAGGTGGCCAGAAAAGTGGCAAATGGAATTCAATCCAGAGAAGTGTGAGGTAATGCATTTGGGGAGGGCTAACAAGGCAAGGGGATACATAATAAATGGTAGGATATTGAGAAGTATAGAGGAACAGAGGGACCTTGGGGTGCACGTCCACAGATCCCTGAAGGTAGCAGGACAGGTAGATAAGGTGGTTAAGGAGGCATACGGAATGCTTTCCTTTATTAGCCGAGGCATAGAATACAAGAGCAGGGAGGTTATGCTTGAACTGTATAAAACACTAGTTAGGCCGCAGCTAGAGTACTGCGTGCAATTCTGGTCACCACATTACAGGAAGGATGTGATTGCACTGGAGAGGGTGCAGAGGAGATCTAAAAAAGAAAGTCTTGATGTTGCCAGGACTGGGGAACTTTAGCTGTGAGAAAAGATTGGATAGGCTGGGGCTGTTTTCTTTGGAACAGAGGAGGCTGAGGGGAGACTTGATTGAGGAGTATAAAATTATGAGGGGCCTAGATAGAGTGGATAGGAAGGACCTATTTCCCCTATCAGAGAGGTCAATAACCAGGAGGCATAGACTTAAAGTAATTGGTAGGAGAATTAGAGGGGTGTTGAGGAGAACTTTTTTCACCCAGAGGGTGGTGGGGGTCTGGAACTCACTGCCTGAAAGGGTGATAGAAGCAGAAATGTTCAGCACATTTCAAAAGTACTTGGATATGCACGTGAAGTGTCGTAATCTACAAGGCTACGGACCAAGTGCTGGAAAGTGGGATTAGGCTGGAGAGCTCTTTTTCAGCCAGCACAGGCATGATGGGCTGAATGGCCTCCTTCTGTGCCATAAATTTCTATGATTCTATGGGGGAGAAATTCAGTTGCTTAGCGCCTCCCGTTAGCACCTGGTGGGTCGCTAATGAAGTAGTACCAGGGCAAGGCGAATCCAGCGCCATACGCCTAATCCAGTCACCCCTTAGCTCCTTACAGTTAGCGCCTGGGGCTTTAGCGCCAGGCAGATCGTGACGTCAGTGAGTGTGCAATGCTCACTGAGCGCCCAATCTGCCAAATTGATTATTGCCCCCTTCCTTAGCGCCTCGCCCACGACAATGACAGGGAGAGGAGGGGTGAAGCAGGCGGATGGCAGCTCCAGGGGTGATATTTAAAGGGATTCGTTGCAGCTGTCAGGTTAGGGCTGTTTCACTGCTTCCTTGTCAGTATGCAATTGTGCAAGAGTTTAATAAAGTCATTTAAAGGTTTTTTACTATCAGGAGTGTTGTGGCTACTAAAAATTTGTTACATTTATTCTGACAACATTTCAAAGTGCTACACATTGTTCCATTAATGGGGGTTGTACTGGCAGTCAACCTCGCCCTCCAGGATCTACTGTGGAGGCAGTGAGAAAGATTGCAAGGTGTGGCCAGAGGGAGGAGGAAGGCCACCAGGGCTCTCAACAGAAGGCCTTACCCTCTGAGGGTATTCCGACAGCACTTCTCCTACCTCCAATTAAGCAAGGAGCAGTGTATTAGAAGGCTCTGCTTCAGCAAGGATATGGTCACCGAACTCTGCCGCCTCCTGCAACTAGACCTCGAGTCTCAGATCAGGTCAACCACGGCTCTCTCAGTGGCAGTCAAGGTCACCGTCGGCCTCAATTTCCTCACCAGCAATTCCTTCCAGTCTGCAACAGGAGATATAGCGAACATCTCGCAGTTCGCCATCCATCGCTGCATCCGAGAGGTTACACAGGCTCTCTACAGTAGGAGAACAGATTACATTTCCTTCCGCATCACCAGAGAGAAACAGGACGAGCATGCATGTGGCTTTGCCAGGATAGCGGGATTCCTGATGGTGCAGGGCGCCATTGACTGCACCCAGGTTTTGCATAACCGCAAAGTCTACCACTTACTTAATGTACACTTGGTGTGCGACCATAGACAGCGAATCTTCAATGTGAATGCCCGCTATCCTGGCAGCAGCCACAATGCCTTCATCCTGCACCAGCACTCTTCCAGCCACCACATCAAACTCAGGGCTGGCTGGTCGGAGACAAGGGCTATCTGCTAGCCACCTGGCTCATGACTTCCCTCCGCAACCCCAAAACTCCTGCTCAGCACTCATATACTGAGAGCCATGCCGCCACCAGGAACATCATCAAGCAGACCATCGGTGTACTCGAGCAATGGTTCCGCTGCCTTGGCCTCGCAGGAGGAGCCCTCCAGTACTCGGCTGAATGGGTGTCCCATTTCGTCGTCGTCTGCTGCATGCTCCACAACTTGGCCATCATGGGGGCCCAGCCCTTGCCACCAGGGATTGAGGGACCACCTCAGAAGGAGGAAGAGGGAGAGGAGAAGGAGGAGGAACAGGAGCAAGGGAGGAGGCAGCCACTCAATCGCCCTTCCGGAAGGGCGGTCCGTGACCACCTCATCAGACTGCAGTTCCAATAAATTAAACCCCAGATCCCCATTGCTCACCACATCCCCATTATCCATCCCTGTCGCAGGCCATTTCACAGCGCAGCTGAAATGAGAGACACCACAAAATCATCCAAAGCCAATTAATAAATTTATCAATAATCAGTGAACACATATTTACAACAACAATATTAGCTTGCACAATCCCTTAGTGCCCCTCATTACAGTGCCTTTGCCTACTCCAATGCTCCTATGAAGTGTTGGTCCAGTGGCTGCAGCACGGCTGGTGGAAGGCTGCTGAGTGTCCGTGCGGGAGACTTCAGATGGCCTTGCAGGACGCATTCGACCACCTCTGGGCCTGGAAGGCCCAGCTGTAGACTGCACCACCTCAGCATGGGTGGCGGCAGTCTGGGCTGGCTGGGTGACAGGCAGCGACAAGGGCAATGGTGGAGTGGCAGTGGTGGGATCAGGAATGCTGTCATCCTGAGAGAGGACGGCAACTTCCTGTTCCCCATACCCACTGCCACTCCCCCGGGGCAGCACCTCAGCATCACTACCAATCTGCTGGAGCACAGATTGCTGGCCTGCTGCGACACCGTAAAAGCCCTAGTGGATGGTGGTTGACACAGCCATGATGGCAGCAGTCAGAGCTTGCGTGGCATCAAGCTGAGACTCATTGGGAGCAGTCTGAGATTTGATGGCACCAAGCATAAACTGCATTACAGCACTAAAACATTGCATAGCTTCCGCATGTGCTGCAATGGAAGCTGCGACATCGCCCATTACACGTGGCATGAGGTCTGGGTTGCCACGGTCTCTCTGGGAGTCTACCATCTTTTGCAGACTGCAAATGATGGGCTCCATGGTGTGCGGAGAGCTCTGTGCAATGTTGGGGGTGGAATCCTCCACGCTCCTTACCATTGCCGAGAGGCGCTCAGGCACCCTTGCCATTGCACCTATCATCTCTGTGTGCATACCCATCACCCTTCTTCTAAAGGCCTCCACAATGAGGTCCTCATCTGAGTCCTGTGCAGCAGAACTCGTGCACAAACCCGCCCTCCGGGGAGCTGTCTACCGAGCTACCCTATCCCCCTGACCTTGCTGAAGCCCGCTCACCCCCGGTGCATCACCCTGTGCAGATCCCACTACTATACTAGCCTCTAAAGAACGTGTAGTGCCAGTATCTGAGCTGGTGCCTGCGGGTGAGACATGCGGTGACGCGATGTGTTCCTCATCCTCTTCTTCCGCCTCACTCTCTATGGTACCCTCAGGGACAGGCTGCTCAGCTGCTTGCTGTAGGGGGGCCTCTTTTAACTGGTTTAAGGTAATTTCCCTGGCCTTGCAGCCTTTGCCTGCACTCTGACCAATTCCAATCTTTTACCTGGTTTACGGTAATTCACCTGGTCAGGCAGCCTGCTGCTACACTGGAAACCAATTTCCAATAAACCAATTTTCAAACAGTGGTTTCGAATCGCTACCCCACCTTCCAGTTCTGACTGAAGGACTTATAATTAATGATATTAAAATGGACAAATGGTCTGGATGAGAGAAAAATCAAGCTTTATTAACTAAATAAACTACAATCAAATTATAAACTATACCACACGAACACAGTAATTACAGTAAAATTGCTTAAATGGGGGAATGCAGACGGTAAAAATGAGGGATTAGATGACTACAATGTTACTTAAACAATCTTAGCAATATCCCTTTAATTACCATCCCCCAACTCCTTACTCGGTTGCTTTGCTGAGGAGTCAGAAACTCTGCTCACATGTGGTCCAGCGAAGTGAGAGAGAGAGAGAGAGAGAGAGGCTCACCTGTGGTCCCAGGAAGTAAAGAGAGAGCAATAGCTTCTCAGGAGCTATCATATATACCTGGTGAGCCCCCCCCCCCCCCCCCACTGCTGTTTGCCTGTCTGGAAAATTCACGCCCAAAAAGTTCCAATTCACAAGAGAAAAGCTGTGATTGGCTAACTCAAAGTGGTTGGACTGGGTTAGCGTGTCTGCACTGTGGGGCCGAAATGTTCCCGCCCACATCCGGAGCTTACCTGGGCTAAAACAAAAGGGAATACAGCTGCTCTATTGTCCAGAATGATGGGTGATTTAAACCCATTCAGTTCTTAAACTGTTGCAGATCAAAATCCGTTCCAGGGTTTCAATCTATCATTGTCTGTGAATGCTTTGAATGGCTGTGTAAACAGAAGCAGTTTCAAATCGATTGTCCTGCGGTTTTCTCAAGTGGGCTAATCTCTTAAGTAAATAAGCAACTTCAAGTGCTTCGAAGGGAACCTCCCTTTGATTGGCAAGTCATTGACTGCCACTGTAGCTCCTCCCACTTTATACACACAGACCTCTCGAGCTGCTTATTTTTAAGCCCCAGTATTTTGGCCAATGCTTTCTGTGGCCATTTTAAAACCTTTTGTGATTGCCCAAACTCCAGGGAACGACTTTATTAAGATGTACTGTCTCAAGGTGTGTGAATATTTTCCACAGAATTCCTCAACTCCTGTGTTGTCTATGCTCTTTCCATCTCAGAACAGTCTTTTGCGGTTCTAGGCACATTTTAAAACATTGTAGACAAGACACATCACCCAATTCTTCATCCACGATGTGGACCAATCTTTTCAATTTTCAGGGAAAAATAGGGGAATTTTGCGAAACCCCTACATTGCTCATTATCTGAAAGCATAAAGGCCCAAGAGTCGGGTTAAGGTGAGGGGAGAGGGCAGGAAGGGAGATTGATTAGCTGGAAAGTGGGAAAGGCTTGCAGGGTGAAGGGGAAATGGGATGTGAGAAGGAGTAGGGATGAACATACCGTTGTTGTCCCCAAGGTGGTCAACGTTGCTGGTAGCCACAGCACCCACTACCTAGCGCCAAATGATTTTCAGCACTCTTTCCTCCAGTTCAGAAAGTGGTTGGGTGTCAGGTTGTCCACCGCCTGTGCGCTCCTTCTCCCTCCTGTTGTGAGCCACCTTGGCCTGCAAGAGAAAGGAAAGTGTGTGAGTGAGTGTGGAGCAATGTGTTTGGGTGATGTGCCTGCCATAGTTGAATAGCTGTGATTGTGTGCAAGGTGTGAGATGTGGGTGTGAGTGTTGGTAGGTGGAGATTGTTGGTGGGTGAGTGCTGGGGATGTGGTGCTTTGGGCAATGTGTGTAGACTGAGGTTCAGATGGTGGCATGTAGCATTTGTTGAAGCATTGACTCACCCTGACCACCCGAGTGAGGTTGTTAAATTTCTTCTTGCACTGTGCATGGGTCCTGGGGACCACAGTGCTGCCCGAGACCTGCTGGGCTATGTCCCTTCACATGGCGCGGAAGACTTGCGGCGAGGGCCTCCTGCCACTTGCTGGGTACAGCACCGCCCTCCGTCTCTCCACAGCGAAGACCAACTCCTCCGATGCCTGGTCGCAGAATGAGCGAGCTCTCTCCTTGGGCTGTTGATCTGCCATAATGACACCTCCTTCAGTGGTACGGTCCCTTCTCCTTGGCTTTCTGCTGCTTGCTGATGCAGCTGCAGAACCAGCAATGCTGAGAATGAGGTTCTGCAGCATGAATGAACCTCCCCTTTAAGAACTGGAAAGAGCCTGTGGCAATGATGACTAGCGATTAGACTGTACCTGATATTGGTTAGTGCTTTGAGTCTAATGCCACTGAGCTAGGTCATTCGCACTTGATTTAGCGCTCCCATCCTTTCTTTGACCGATGACACTGAATTTCGCATGCAGCGAGATTCATTAGCGCCTGCTGCTAAATATCAAACATTTCCAAAGTTAGCGCCCACTCCTGGGCTATAATGAATTTCTCCCACTATGATTCTAGATAATGTCGCTGGAGCAGAGCTTGACAGGAACATGTGGAGAATTTGGAGTGTGCCCACATCATTACTTTGTATTGATGAAACCTATTGCAAAGTCCTTCTCAAATGTATTGGTGCAAAATTTTCTCTTCACCATATCATTGGTGAATTGTCCCCATTTTATAGAACTGGACAAATTTTCATTCCAGCGCTCAGCTCTGCCAGTTTATCAAAATTTGGGGAAGTCAAAAATTGACCCCATTGTCTGATTTTGTGAGATGTTTGATTAATTCTCTCTCTCTGCAGGCAGAAAGCATTAGCTGCAACAGGAAGAAGGAGCACACAAGATGCAGCTGATTGGTGAGTGTTGGTTACTGATACTTGCTTCCGTCCTTAATCTGCTTTGTTTTGTAGTGTTTGCAATATTGAAATTTGATTCTGCAGAGTTACAGACTGACACCTGAGCAGAGCGCATCAATGGCCTCAAAACAGTTTGGGGAAATTCTAACATTTTTATGGAACTACAAAGAGGTGTAGGAATGTGGAAATTTTTAGGCAAGGAATAGGCCATTCAGTATGTAGAAATATATATAGGTTATAGCACGAAAAGAGGCCATTCAGCCCAACCAGTCTGTGTCACCGTTTACCCTCCATACAAACAAACAGCCGTATCACATAGAATGATACAGCACTGACCCCAATACCGACCCCTGGGGATACAGCACTGACCCCAATACCGACCCCTGGGGGATACAGCACTGACCCCAATACCGACCCCTGGGGGATACAGCACTGACCCCAATACCGACCCCTGGGGATACAGCACTGACCCCAATACCGACCCCTGGGGGATACAGCACTGACCCCAATACCGACCCCTGGGGGATACAGCACTGACCCCAATACCGACCCCTGGGGGATACAGCACTGACGCCAATACTGACCCCTGGGGGATACAGCACTGACCCCAATACCGACCCCTGGGGGATACAGCACTGACCCCAATACTGACCCCTGGGGGATACAGCACTGACCCAAATACTGACCCCTGGGGATACAGCACTCACCCCAATACCGACCCCTGGGGGATACAGCACTGACCCCAATACCGACCCCTGGGGGATACAGCACTGACCCCAATACCGACCCCTGGGGATACAGCACTGACCCCAATACCGACCCCTGGGGGATACAGCACTCACCCCAATACCGACCCCTGGGGGATACAGCACTGACGCCAATACCGACCCCTGGGGATACAGCACTGACCCCAATACCGACCCCTGGGGGATACAGCACTGACCCCAATACCGACCCCTGGGGGATACAGCACTGACCCCAATACCGACCCCTGGGGATACAGCACTGACCCCAATACCGACCCCTGGGGGATACAGCACTGACCCCAATACCGACCCCTGGGGGATACAGCACTGACCCCAATACCGACCCCTGGGGGATACAGCACTGACCCCAATACCGACCCCTGGGGATACAGCACTGACCCCAATACCGACCCCTGGGGGATACAGCACTGACCCCAATACTGACCCCTGGGGGATACAGCACTGACCCCAATACTGACCCCTGGGGGATACAGCACTGACCCCAATACCGACCCCTGGGGGATACAGCACTGACCCCAATACTGACCCCTGGGGATACAGCACTCACCCCAATACCGACCCCTGGGGGATACAGCACTGACCCCAATACTGACCCCTGGGGGATACAGCACTGACCCCAATACTGACCCCTGGGGATACAGCACTGACCCCAATACCGACCCCTGGGGGATACAGCACTGACCCCAATACCGACCCCTGGGGGATACAGCACTGACCCCAATACCGACCCCTGGGGGATACAGCACTGACCCCAATACCGACCCCTGGGGGATACAGCACTGACCCCAATACCGACCCCTGGGGGATACAGCACTGACCCCAATACCGACCCCTGGGGGATACAGCACTGACCCCAATACCGACCCCTGGGGGATACAGCACTGACCCCAATACCGACCCCTGGGGGATACAGCACTGACCCCAATACCGACCCCTGGGGGATACAGCACTGACCCCAATACCGACCCCTGGGGGATACAGCACTGACCCCAATACCGACCCCTGGGGGATACAGCACTGGCCCCAATACCGACCCCTGGGGGATACAGCACTGACCCCAATATCGACCCCTGGGGGATACAGCACTGACCCCAATATCGACCCCTGGGGGATACAGCACTGACCCCAATACCGACCCCTGGGGGATACAGCACTGACCCCAATACCGACCCCTGGGGGTTACAGCACTGACCCCAATACCGACCCCTGGGGGATACAGCACTGACCCCAATACCGACCCCTGGGGGATACAGCACTGACCCCAATACCGACCCCTGGGGATACAGCACTGACCCCAATACCGACCCCTGGGGGATACAGCACTGACCCCAATACCGACCCCTGGGGGATACAGCACTGACCCCAATACCGACCCCTGGGGGTTACAGCACTGACCCCAATACCGACCCCTGGGGGATACAGCACTGACCCCAATACCGACCCCTGGGGGATACAGCACTGACCCCAATACCGACCCCTGGGGGATACAGCACTGACCCCAATACCGACCCCTGGGGGCACCACTGGATACTTCCCTCTCGTCTGAAAACAACCGTTCACCACTACTCATCATAAGAATATAAGAATTAGGAGCAGGAGTGGGCCATACAGCGCCTCAAGCCTGCTGCACCATTCAATAAGATCATGGCTGATCTTCGACCTCAACTCCTCTTTCCCGCCCGATCTCCATATCTCTTGATTCCCCTAGAGTCCAAAAATCTATCTATCTCTGCCTTGAATATACTCAAAGACTCAGCATTCACAGTCCTCTGGGGCAGAGCATTCCAAAGATTCACAACCTTCTGAGTGAAGAAATTCCTCCTCAACTCAGTTTTAAATGGCCGACACCTGATACTGAGACTATGCCCCCTAGTTCTAGACTCTCCAGCCAGGGAAAACAACCTCTCAGCATCTATCCTGTCAATGCCCCTCAGAATCTTATATGTTTCAATGAGATCACCTCTCATTCTTCTAAACTCCAGAGAGTATCGGCCCATTCTACACAAACTCTCCTCATAGGACAGCCCTCTCATCCCAGGAATCAATCTAGTGAACCTTCGTTGCACCGCCTCCAAGACAAGTATATCCTTCCTTAGATAAGGAGACCAAAACTGTGCACAATACTCCAGGTGTGCTCTCACCAAAGCTCTGTACAATTGTAGTAAGGCCTCCTTACTCATGTACTCTAACCCCCTTGCAATAAAGGCCAACATGCCATTTGCCTTCCTAATTGCTTGCTGTACCTGCATGCAAGCTCTCTGTGTTTCCTGTATGAGGACACCCAAATCTCTCTGAACACCAACATTTAATATAGTTTCTCACCATTTAAAAAATATTCTGCTTTTCTATTCTTCCTACCAAAGTGAATAACCTCACATTTCCCGACATTATACTCCATCTGCCACCTTATTGCCCACTCACTTAACCTGTCTATATCCCTTTGTAGAGTGTTCTCCTCACAGCTTACTTTCCCACCTAGTTTTGTATCATCAGCAAACTTGGACACATTACACTCGATCCCTTCATCTAAGTCATTAATATAAATTGTAAATAGCTGAGGCCCAAGCACTGATCCTTGCGGCACCTCACTAGTTACAGCCTGCCAACCTGAAAATGACCCATTTATCCCTACTCTCTGTTTTCTGTCCATTGTCGAAGTCTCGACTCCCGAGTAAGACTCTTAAACACAAAGTATCATCAAAGACAGGCTTTATTTGCTTGCAAGGGAAGGGTTGTGTAGTCAAAGGCTACATCAGACCTCTTCAAAGTAATACAGAATTTGTAACATATTTATACAGTACAGAAACAAAACAGGCTTTCTATGCCACATGACATACTATTGAATCATACCTGATTACAAAGGCACAGACCTTGCGATTTATTGGAACAACATATTCCAGGCTTCGTTAGAATAACGAACAGAAATACCTTGAGATAAGATTAATTAATCCTTTATTATGGGACCCTTTTGTTCTCCCACTGTACCAACTGAGCCTGTGGGCCGATGTTTACCTTATCCTGTCCTTGGCTATTTGTTTGGTAAACGAGGCTCCTTGTTAAGCTTGTCACAGATAAGGAGTATGTATGTAGCATTCCTAAATTGTCTCATCCCCTTGAAACTGATTAGTGAATCATGCTGTCGGCCATTTGAGTTTTTATTCTATGCCTAGGAAGCCATTTTGTGTCTAAGTGAGAAACTGTACTTCCACATTCTTCCCTTTTGTCCTTACTAGGACAACATAACTGAAATTAACCTCTTCCTATCGGTCCTCATACCAAATTTAGATTTTAGCCGAGGATACCGGCTTCTTTGCCGTTTTGAACCATCCCCGGGATTTACCTGTATTGATGGTTGACCTTGTCTAAGATCGTCTTTCTTCTCTGTCTATTCTTAGTGTTTGGGCGTGTGTTCTTGTAGGGTTTAATTATGTTTGATTTGATTTCAGGTTTATGTCTTTGTATAGTTCTGCAGCTTATGTTAGCCTGCAGTGTTCTAATTTCCCTGCAGCTTATATTAGCCTGCAGTTCTCATTTGAGTGGAAAAATATGTTTTACAGAAAGAGGAGAGCATGTGGAATATATATGTATATATTTTGTCTAAGTCTTCTAATCCTTATAATTGTATTTTATTCAATCATCTCAGTTCCTCATCTAGGGGACCATTCTTTTCCTCTACTGACTTTACTTCTCTCTGTATCATCATATTCATTGCAGGCAAGACTGCCTTGCCTAACCTATTGCAACAACACTTAATCGTTGTGACAAACAGAGCAATGCATACAATCAGGGCTATTACTACTACCAGTCCATGCAATAATATTTGTCCTACTGATCCCAGCCATCCTCCCAATATCCAGTCAGCCCAGCCTTGGTTCTTTGGGTTTTCATACTGACTTACTGCGTCTAGCATATTCGTAAGACATGTACAAAAAAGTATTCACGTGTAATTCTCGTTTCTTTCGGGATCTTTCCCCATCTCCTTGGCATATTAGACTCAGTAGTCCGATTAGTATACAAAATATAAGTAACGTCTTCATTGTTAGAGTCTTTCAAAATTCAATTGTCTCTATTCGGTGCCTTCTTGCAGTGGGATGCGTGAATCCAGGAAGATCTTTCCTTGACTTTTACGGCTGTGTTTGTAGTCAGGAGCACATGATATGGTCCTTCGAAGCGTGGTTGCAGACCGTTCTTCCTTTTAAAAACCTTCACGTAGACGTCATCTCCAGGGTCCAAGTCGTGGCACTTTCCCTCTGCTGGACTCGTTTGAACTTCCTTTACCTGTTGGTGAAAGCTGGAGATACATTTAGTTAATGCGATGCAATAGTTTAGCATAGCCTCGTCCATTTTATGAATGTCCATTTGTTTCACCGTAAATGGTGCTGAGAATGGCAGTCTTAGGGGTCGTCCCATAACAATCTCATGTGGAGACAGTCCATTTGTCCTGTTAGTTGCTGCTCGCATTATCATCAATGCTAAGGGTAATAGTTCGACCCATTTAAGTCCAGTTTCATTGCAAAGTTTAGAAAGTTTATTCTTCAGCACTCCATTATGTCTTTCCACCAGTCCTGCGGATTGTGGATGATGACTGCAGTGAAAATGCTGGTTAATCTGCAAAGCTTTACATAGTTCTTTTATAATTGCTCCAGTGAAGTGCGATCCTCTGTCGCTTGAAAGCTGCATAGGTATTCCAAACCTTGGTATGATTTCTTTTAACAAGCACTTTGCTACTGTTACAGCATCATTCTTTTTACATGGGAAATCTTCGACCCATCTTGAAAACATACCTATAATTACTAACACATACTTAAATCCTAAACATGGAGGTAATTCAATAAAATCCATTTGCAAATTTACAAAAGGGCCTGATGGATTCGGGTGGGAGGCAGGCTGTACTTTCTCTGTTTTACCTGGATTCATTTCCTGGCATGTGGTGCACCTTTCACTGATTTGTTTTGCAATTGCCGAAATACCTGGTGCATACCATGTTTGATTAATATAGTCTGCCATCCCCCCTTTGCCCGCATGCGTGAACACATGAACGCATCGGGCAATCCATGGGAGTAAAGATTTAGGCGCCACCGTGCGGCCGTCATGGTGAACCCATACCCCTTCAGGCGTTTTAAAGCAAGAATCCCTTGCCCAAGCTAACACTTCGTCCGGGTTAGCCTGTGACTGAAAGGCTAAAACATCATTAATAGAAGGTGGGTCATTATCTGATTTTTGTTGACGCAAAACAAAGGCTGAGACCTGTGGCCCTGTATCTGACAGAGCGGCTGATTTAGCAGCTCTATCTGATCGCTTGTTACCCAAGGATATCTGATCCTGACTGCCTGTATGAGCCTAACATTTAATAGCTGAAATCTTAGTGGGGCACACTAGAGCCTTTAAAAGATTATTGATTTGCTCAGCATTCTCAATAGTTGATCCTGAGGAAGTTAGAAACCCCATTAATTTCCAGATTTGTCCATAATCGTGAGCAACTCCAAAAGCATACCTGGAGTCGGTATAAATGTTAACAGTTTGATCAGTAGCCAATATACAAGCTCTGGTAAGAGCGAAGAGTTCTGCTTGTTGCGCTGAAAATGATTGAGGTAGTGAGAGCGCTTCCATAACTGAATGATCATCTGAAACGGCATACCCAGCCCTAGGTGATCCCTTGTCATCCCTAAGGGCCGATCCATCTACGTAGAATACCAAGTCACTATTAGGAACGGGAGTTTCAGATAGATCTGTTCGGGCCTTGGTAGCTAACTAGGTAACCGTGTCACAGCAGTGTGGGATTCCATCCTCTTCTGTGGGTAGCAGCGTGGCTGGATTCAAAACTGAACATCTTTGAATTATGAGATTGGAGTTGGATAACAGTGCAACCTCATATTTGCTGCTACGGGCTGATGTTAGATGCTGAGTGGCGTATTTTGATAACAGTACTTCCACTGAATGTGGTACAAACAAAATGGTTCAGTGATTAAGCGTGATGCCTTGAGCCCGTTGTACAGCGTAATAGGCAGCAGCTAGAATTGGCAGGCATCCAGGCAGGCCGCATGCAACGGGATCCAATTGAGTAACTGTCTTTTATAGTCGTGTCTTTTCCCGTGCCTTCATAAAAGGCAGTGCAATGCAGATTCATGTGCCAGCTGTCTAATTTCAAATCCTTCTGGTACTCTGAGACGGTTCTTGAGGCACGGTGTAGTGCTCCTACAATTATCATTAGTTTATGGCTTATTTCTTGTTCATTTGCCCACTGGTAGACAAATGGGAGGGGAGCATTCTTGTAAAAGACACATAGTACATCTATCGGTCGGAACGTGTATCTGCAGTCCCTTTTCTGAACAAATTATTGTTGCCTGCATTTTGCACAACAAGTCTCTCCCTAAAAGGTTCATGGGGGCGTCGTCTGATAACAAAAAAGCATGTTGGCCAGAAAAATTATCTGCTCGTATTTGTAATGGTTGTGACCATGTCAGAGTCTGTGAGACACCAGAAAGTCCTATGCAGGTAACATCCTTGTCAGTGCATGGAATTCCTGTAGCGTATTGTTTTGTCAATAGTGAGGTTGTGGCTCCTGTGTCGACGAGAAAAGGGACATTCTTGCCTTGCATATTTATGGATAGATATGGCTCATCTCTAGAATTTAGCGATACTAGTGGTAATTGGAGAGTGTGGGTATTGTTCGGGGCCGTTTCTCCGTGTCATGCTGAATAATTTTGCCCTGGGGGTCCGAATTGTCCTTCCATAATCTGACCTCCCCAAGGATCCCCTGTTGTAAAGCCTGCTTGTGGACGAGTGTGAACCTGGGCTTGGGTATTTGTATTTACTAGGGCACTTCCCCAACCTTGATTTTGCTGTTTGGGGAACGGGCAATTGGACTTCCAGTGTCCGACCTGACCACAGTTAAAACACGGAGAGTTTGCGCCTCTTCCGTTCCACTGGCCTCTGCCAGTCCCTCCTCTACTATTTCCTCTAAATCCGCCTCTGTTATACCCTCTACCTCATCCCCTGTTTTGACCCTGGTAGTAAATAGTAGTCTGGGCGGTCGGGGCTGGAGAAGCTGCTTGCTCCATTAACAAGGAAACTTTACTCTTTTGACCTTTATTCCTTTCCTGTATTCCTTTCAAGATTTGTGTCAATTCAGGAATGGTTTTATGTCTCCAGTCAAGGCAAAATAAAGTCAACGGTTCCTTAAGTTCTGTTCTGAGGCCGTTTACAAGGGCGTTAATTAAAGGGATTTGGTAATTTTCTTTTGTCATACCCGAATGCTGTCCCATAACTGCTTCCATTCTTTCTATATAATCCTCAATGTCTTCATCCCTTTTCTGAGTTGTCTCAATTATCTTATCTAGTGTTGATTATATTCTCCTGACTTACAGCACTGGGGTCGGGTGATTCACCACCCGTTGCGCCTTGTTGTTGCACTTCATATTCAGGAGGCGGGGCTGGTCTTCTGAACCATCCCTGATCCTCGTCATCACTGGAATGAGTCGTGGGCATGGGAGGATATTCACAGGGAGGAGCGGTAGGCTTCGGGTTTTGTCTTAAAGGCATTGGCGTAACCTTTTCTTGTTTAATCAATTTATTCATTAGATCTCTTATTTTTTGTTCTCAGTTTTACTAGTTAATATGCTGCGTTCCTTACGTTTTTCTGCTTCCCTTTTCCAATCTGAGAAGGCAGACCAATTTACTGATTTTGCACCCCTTCTACGTGGGTCTCTGCCTGCTAGGCAGTTTTCTAGACACGTGATTCTATCTAGATTAAATGTACCATCCACGGGGAAAGGGTGTCTGTCTTTCTTGGTCCATCTAGCCCACTTAGGTAAATCATTTATGGATATCTGACCATAGTAGGTAAAGACATAAGAAGCGGGAGTTCCTTTTTTTTCTGGGATCTTGCTCTGTGCAGCTCCCGTCTTAGTTTGTATGGTTTTTTTTAAACTAGGCTCTCTTCTTCTAGATCGCAAGTTTCACCCCTTACCCCCTTACGACTATTACTGACTGTCCAAAGGACCACAAGTGATGAAAAATAACAAGTAATAACAACAGTCAAAGAAATGACAAGTAATGCAGCCACCCAAACAGGCAAACAGACCAAATATTCAGACATTTATCTTATACTCTAAACTAAACAAATGTCTTAACGTTGTCAACAATCAACAAACAAAACGGAAAACAATGGTTGCGATAATTCTTAACCTCTATATTCATATAAAATCCTTATGCTTTAATGCGAGGGGCTTGAACCCTCGTAGAAGGTATCCCAACGGAGAATAGTCCCGAGCCTGGTAATACAGGTCATTAAAACACAGTGACAATCCTCAA
The DNA here is from genome assembly GCF_052327205.1 of Somniosus microcephalus. Lineage (NCBI taxonomy): Eukaryota > Metazoa > Chordata > Chondrichthyes > Squaliformes > Somniosidae > Somniosus > Somniosus microcephalus. The sequence continues at coordinate 135,308,219 of NC_141000.1, read as the reverse complement.
ACGATACTTTCTGCCACGGGTCTCTCACCCCGGCTCAAGGGACCCACCCTTGATACTGCAGTTTTAACTTGGTACCTTATCTGTCTGGGACTCAGCCCTGTCGACTTTCCTCTTGCCTTCTTTGCCTGATACTTTTTTTTTAAAGACTTGAGTTGTCAGTATTCTCCTCCTTTCAGTGGTCAACAATAAAAGAAGCAAAAGTTACAGGATTCAACTCAAGTCTGAAACACGAGTCTTAACTTGATCGCAGTACTCCCGTCGGAAGAAACAGACCACACCAATTCAATATCTAATGAGAAATCCTTTTATGTGATAAAACATCACTGTGGCCATTCAGGATCTGTCATTAGAGATTCACGATGCCCTTGTCCGTGACTTACCGAAAGGCAGCAAGCGATCTCGGTGGAACCTCCAAGTAATACTGTCGAAGTCTCGACTCCCGAGTAAGACTCTTAAACACAAAGTATCGTCAAAGACAGGCTTTATTTGCTTGCAAGGGAAGGGTTGTGTAGTCAAAGGCTACATCAGACCTCTTCAAAGTAATACAGAATTTGTAACATATTTATACAGTACAGAAACAAAACAGGCTTTCTATGCCACATGACATAGAGTCATAGAGTCATAGAGTCATAGAGTTTTACAGCACAGAAAGAGGCCCTTCGGCCCATCGTGTCTGCGCCGCCCATCCATCCCTGTCCAGTCTAATCCCATTTTCCAGCATTTGGTCCATAGCCTTGTATGCAATGGCATTTCAAGTGCTCATCCAAATGCTTCTTGAATGTTGTGAGGGTTCCTGCCTCCACCACCCTTTCAGGCATTGAGTTCCACATTCCAACCACCCTCTGGGTGAAAAAGTTCCTCCTCAAATCCCCTCTAAACCTCCTGCCCCTTACCTTGAATCTATGCCCCCTTGTTATTGACCCCCCTACTAAGGGGAAAAGTTCCTCTTTATCTACCCTATCTATGCCCCTCATTATTTTGTACACCTCAATCAGGTCCCCCCTCAGCCTTCTCTGCTCCAAGGAAAACAACTCCAGCCTGTCCAGCCTCTCTTCATAGCTGAGGCGCTCCATCCCAGGTAACATCCTGGTGAATCTTCTCTGCATCCTCTCCAAAGCAATCACATCCTTCCTATAGTGAGGCGACCAGAACTGCACACAGTACTCCAGCTGTGGCCTCACCAGCGTTTTGTACAGCTCCATCATAACCTCCCTGCTCTTATATTCTATGCCTCGGCTAATGAAGGCAAGTATCCCATATGCCTTTTTAGCCACCTTATCTACCTGCTCCGCTGCCTTCAGGGATCTATGTACATGTACACCAAGGTCCCTCTGACCCTCTGTACTTCCTAGGGTCCTACCACTCATTGTGTATTCCCTTGCCTTATTTGTCCGTCCAAAATGCATCACCTCGCACTTTTCAGGGTTAAATTCCATTTGCCACTTTTCCGCCCATCTGACCAACCCGTTTATATCGTCCTGTAGCCGGAGGCTTTCCTCCTCGCAATTTACCACCCCACCAATTTTCGTGTCATCTGCGAACTTACTGATCATACCTTTTACATTCTCATCCAAATCATTTATGTAGATCACAAACAATAAGGGACCCAGCACCGATCCCTGAGGTACCCCACTGGACACAGGCTTCCAGTCACAAAAGCAACCTTCGACCATCACCCTCTGCCTCCTGCCACTCAGCCAGTTTAGGATCCAACGCGCCAAGGCACCCTGGATCCCATGGGCTCTTACCTTCTTGACCAGTCTCCTATGCGGGACTTTGTCAAAAGCTTTACTGAAGTCCATGTAAACCACATCCACAGCATTTCCCTCATCCACCCCACTAGTCACCCCCTCGAAAAATTCGATCAGATTTGTTAGACATGATTTACCCTTGACAAAGCCATGCTGACTATCCCCGATTAATCCTTGCCTCTCCAAGTGGAGATTAATTTTGTCCCTCAGAATTTTTTCCAATAATTTCCCCACCACAGATGTTAGACTCACTGGCCTGTAATTCCCTGGTTTATCCCTGCTACCCTTCTTGAATAATGGTACTACATTAGCTGTTCTCCAGTCCTCTGGTACATCCCCTGTGGCCATAGTATTGAATCATACCTGATTACAAAGGCACAGACCTTGCAATTTATTGGAACAACGTATTCCAGGCTTCGTTAGAATAACGAACAGAAATACCTTGAGATAAGATTAATTAATCCTTTATTATGGGATCCTTCTGTTCTCCCACTGTATCAACTGAGCCTGTGGGCCGATGTTTACCTTATCCTGTCCTTGGCTATTTGTTTGGTAAACGAGGCTCCTTGTTAAGCTTGTCACAGATAAGGAGTATGTATGTGGCATTCCTAAATTGTCTCATCCCCTTGAAACTGATTAGTGAATCATGCTGTCGGCCATTTGAGTTTTTATTCTATGCCTAGGAAGCCATTTTGTGTCTAAGTGAGAAACTGTACTTCCACACCGTTTACCAATCCTCTATCCATGCTAATATATTACCCCAACCCCATGAGCCCTTATCTTGCATAGCAACCTTTTATGTGGCACCTTATCAAATGCCTTTTGGAAATCCAAATATATTACATCCACTGGTTCCCCTTCATCTACCCTGCTAGTTACATCCTCAAAAAACTCTAATAAATTTGTTAAACACGATTTCCATTTCATAAAACCATGTTGACTCTGCCTAATTGTATTATGATTTTCTGAATGGCCTGTTATGACTTCCTTAATAATGGATTCCAGCATTTTCCCGATGACAGGCTAACTGGCCTGTAGTTCCCTGTTTTCTCTCTCCCTCCTTTCTTGAATAGCGGAGTTACATTTGCTACCTTCCAATCCGCTGGAACCGTTCTAGAATCTAGCGAATTTTGGAAGATCATAAGCAATGCATACACTGGCCAGGATTTTCATTAGGCCATGGAGGCATGATTTGAGGTGTGTGGGGGGTTAAAATTGTGAAAACTGGCGGTCGGGACCCCCCCCCCCCCGCCTGGTTCCTGACTCCGAGCAACTTTAACTCAGTTGTGTCTAATGGTCCTGACTCCGTCCCGCCTCCAACAGGCAGGATAGGTCATTAAGGCCCTTAAGAAGCACTAAATAGCCTCTATAATCCTATTTTGAAAGGCCCTTGCGAATTTAACCCTTTCCCCACGTGAAACACGCCTGGTGAGAAACACAATGGTGAAACCTGGCGGGAGCACTTTTGGATTGCTGACTATCAGCTGGAGGTCAACCATTAAAGAGGAGATTTGATCAGTCATCATTTGCAGGTGGCAGGACTTTGTTGTCTCAGGTCTGGGGGAACTTTTAGAAGGCATAACCATAGTTGTGGAAGTTTGGAGCTTGACACCCACCTCTGTAATGTGCTCAACACACGGACACGGGATGTATTCCTTCAGCCATCAACACGAGGCTTCTTTATTCATTTCCTCTCTCTGTTTACTCTCCATCGCCCCCTACCGGGGCGGAGGGTAACTATCACCACAATCTCCAGTGTGACCTCCTGGGAAACCCCTCTCGCCACCCTCACTGAGCGCTTCCTCAACTGAGGCATATACCAGAAGCGTGGGAGCCATTTATTTCCTTCCCTTCTGGGCATTGGATGAGCTCGAGCACCAGCCGCGGCACCAGCAGAACCAGGAACAACAGCAGCATCAACAGCAGCAGCAGCAGCAGCAACAGGAGCGCCAGGCTGCTGCTCACCCACCTGAAGCTGCACAGGCCAGAAGGGGCCAGCACTTGGAAGCCCGTTGGCGCAGGAGATACCCCCCAAACAGGGTCTACAGACATAGGGTCAGCTACCTCAACATGTCTGAGCAGCAGTGCCAAAGGCGGCTCCGACTTTCGCGAGAGGCAGTAAGTGATATCTGCGCAATGCTGCAACAAAGTGAGAATGAAGGAATGAGTGTAGAGATTCCATAGCATCGATACTTAGAAGGAGACAAAGATGGAGTGAGGTGGCAGGACCAAGGGCCCTCCCTGTGTGTTGTCAGTTGTTTGCATAGCATCAGAGTGATAGGGAGTGTGAGAGCTGCATAGTCGAATAGTTATGTGAATGTGACCACAGAGAGAAAGGGAATGGGTAAGGGTGCATGGATGTCAGTGTCAAGTGGGATGTGGAGGAAGAGATTGCTGAAGCCGAGTGCTGGTGAGGAAAGGCAATGGGGATCAGATTGAGGGTGATGGGAAAATCATACTCACTTTTCCAGTGCAGAGAAGGTCATGAAATCTCTTGCGGCACTGAATCCAAGTTCTGCGGGTGACTCCCAAGGAGTTGACCTCCTCAGCCACCTGCATCCACACAGCCTTGGTCTACTTGGGAGGCTTCTTCCTCCCTGTAGAAGGGAAGAGAACCTCCCTGTTGGCTGCAAAGCCATCTCGTCAAAACGAGGAGCTGATCTGGGTCTCCCGCTGCTCATGGTGCCTCCAGGTCCCCCTCACTCCACAGTCAAAAAGGTTGGCAGTCTGCAGAAGAAGCAAGGCTTGCTGTAGACCTTAAATGCAGCAGCAATGATGATGTCATCGGAGGCAACTTTCAGTCAGGAGAAACTCATTTGCCAAGGGTTCCCACACGTTGGAAATCAATTGGACAATTAAGTTAAAATTGCACCAATCTCCCACATCCATTTAGGTTCGTGTGGATAACACGAAATGCGGATTACACGACACCAACCCGCACCTGAATGAAAATCCAGCCCACGATCTCTGCAGCCATCTCTTTTAGATCATCAGGTCCAGGGGATTTGTCGGCTTTTAGTCCCATTAGTTTCTCAAGTACTTTTTCTCTACTGATATTAATTATTTAAAGTTCCTCACCCTCATTAGACCCTTGGTTCCCCACTATTTTTGGTAAGCTTTTTCTTTCTTCTACTGCGAAGACAGATACAAAATATTTGTTTAAAGTCTCTGCCATTTCTTTATTCCCCATAATAATTTCACCTGTCTCAGCCTCTAAGAGACCAATTCTTACTTTTGCTACTCTCTTCCTTTTTACATACTTGAAGAAGCTCTCTGCTTTTTATCCCTTAGCCAGTTTTGTATCCACTCTGCCACTGCCCCTTTAATCCCATGGGCTTTAATTTTGCTAAGTATATTATGTGCTACTTTAACAAACACCTTTGGAAAGTCCATGTACACAACATCAACTGCATTGCTTTCATCAACCCTCTCCATTGCTTCATCAAAGAACTTAATCAAGTTCGTCAAGCATATTTTGCCTTTAACAAATCTGTGCTGGTTGTCATTTATTAGCCCATACTTCTCTAAGTGCCAATTAACTTTGTCTCTGATTATTACCTCTAAAAGTTTCCCACCACTGACGTTAGACTGATTGGCCTGTAGTTGCTGGGTTTATCCCTCTCCCCTTTTTTAAACAGGGGTGTAACATTTGCAACCCTCCAATTCTCTGGCACCACCCCCATATCCAAGGAGGATTGGAAGATTGTGGCCAGACTCTCCGCTATTTCCATCCTTACTTCCCTCAGTAACTTAGGATGCATTCCATCCAGACTGGGTGACTTTTCTACTTTGAGCATTGCAAACATTTTACATACCTCCTCTTTATCTATTTTTATCCTATCCAATTTCACTACTACCTCCTCCTTCACTGTTACATTGTTAGCATCCTCTTCTCTAGTGAAGACAGATGCAAAGTCCTCATTTAGTACCTCAGCCATGTCCTCTGCCTCCACAAGAAGATCTCTTTTTGGTCTCTAATCAGTCCCACCCTTTCTTTGACTCTCCTTATACTATTTAATAAAAGCCTTTAGTGTTCCCTTTTATGTTACTCGCTCATCTTTTCTCATACATTCTCTTTGCCCCTCTTATTTCCTTTTTGGTTCTCCTCTGTTCTTTTTGTATTCAGCTTGGTTCTCTACTGTATTATGAGCATGGCATTTATCAAAGGACGCGACCACTGCCAACAACGTAAAGTAGTTGTGCATGCGCAGTTCCAGTGGTTTATTTGTTTGTTCTTGCCAGCCTTCCCACAGATTAGTGAGAAAGGTGAGGGGTGAAAATTTCAGGCATTGTGAGGTCTGTAATGTGACTTGAAGGTGATATTAGGATGTTGTCAGCTTGTGAGAGTTTTATTGTACTCTCACGAAGTGTGTTTATCGCTCTCAAGTGGAGAAGGAATGCGAGGAGAGAGAGAGAGAGAATGGCAGCGGTGTGATTAATTCATCAGAATGAACTGATAAAACTTCCAGTACAATTTAACGAGGAAATGTGACTTGAAGGTGATATTAGGATGTTGTCAGATTGTAAGGGCACGAGCTTGCCAGCCCTGGGGAGGTGGGTATGGAGGCTAGACTGCTGGGAAAATGGCAGAATCTGGGGGTGGGTGCCCCCAACCCGCCTCCGTGCCATCTTGCCAGGAGGCGGGTAGCCGACCCATGCCGGGTCCAGTCTCCTTGGAGGTGGAAAGGGGATTAGTGCCACTTATCTGCCTGTTAACAGGTAGTTAACAGGCAGATAAGAGGATTATCCCCATTTTGCCCACACAAGTGCAGGCTTCCCGAAGGCTCCGAACCCCGCCAGGGTCACCGAGGCGAGCAGTGGGTCTGCGGGTTCCTAAAGTGCGCTGTGAAGGTAAGTGATGGGTGCAAGTGTGGAGAGGTGAGTATGTGAGGTAAGTGGAAAGTGTTAGACAAAGTTTACTTACCTTTGTTTCTTCCTGCAGGCGTCAAGAGTTGGGGATGCGGAGAGACTCGCACCTCCGCAGCAGAGATGACAGATGGCCGTTGCATTCTCCAATGCAACAACCATCTAATTTCTGCAAAAAAAAGAGGTTTGATGAGGTCTTGAATTCAAGAACTCATCAAACTACAGAGAATGTCAGTGTTTGACAGCTTCACAGAGCTGTCAAACGATGACAATTCATCTGTCAAAAATTTTTGACAGATGCAATGTCATACGTTGATGTTCTCTGTAACCGGCTCTCCCTTAATTGGCCTGCTAAGCCTGCTGGGTGGGCTTAACAAGGTCAATCAAGGGAAAATAGCGTGGGTTGGCCAGAAGTTGATGGAGGCAGGACTGAAACCCGACAAGTGGGAGTCCCGCCTCCAAAAGCTCCCCATTGGCAAAATCCAAGAGTTTTATTGTACTCTCACGGAGTGTGCTTATCACCATCAGGTCCTCTGCCTGTTGTGGGGAACGTTACTTTTTCATATTTGGGACCTGACACTTATGTGCAGCTTGCAGTAGCTTCCGGTTCATTGGCAGCAGTCACTCCATTTATCAAAATGTTTCAATTTGATCTCTATGGGGGAGAAATTCAGTATCGCCCCATTTAGGGCGCAATTATCGGTCGGGCGCAAAGATTCGCGCCTGGCACTAATTATCGCCTCCGACTGCAAACTTGGCTTTTATCACCCCTGGAGGTGATTGGAGCGCTAAATCAGGCGCTACACACCTGTCTTAAGCGCAAAGGCCGAGGAGCGAGGCGCTACCTCAGAGCGCTGGCGAAGCTCATGTGATGTCAGTCAGCAATAGAACACAGACACAATGGTGCCGGCCAGTTCTTAAAGAGGAGGATTGATCTTGCTCTCCATTCACATCCTGCTCATTGCAGCCTTGAATCTCGGCCTGGAGAGACCTGTATATCAAATCTGCTGGAAAGAACAATGGAGAGGCCCAGGGAAAGAGCTCAGAGTGCAGCCCCTATAGTCCCTTCTAAATCGATACAAGGAAGGGCAAATCAAAATGAATCTGCAAAGTGCTGCTCAGGACCCAAAACTCCTTCACACAGTGTTGAATCTCTCCAGAAGTCTCTCTCTCGCTCTCAGAATGCGTGGTGCAAAAATGTCACCAACAAAAAAGGCAGGAAGCAGTCGCCTTTAAATAGCGCTCCTCCAGACCATTTCTGACTGCAAAATGCTCCCCTCAACGTGTCGTTGCTAGCGGCAGGCAGCAAGGCAGGGGGCGCCACTCAATATCTGGTCCGGGCGCTATGGGGGCGTTGCACGCTCGACTGACGTCATGATCTGCCGGCGCAGGAGATCGTGGCGGTAGTGTTTAGCACTGCTGCAAAATGTCTAGTTAATTTCGCGAGCGGCGCAAACATCACCGCGCCCGGGCACTGGTTGCTTTGTGCCCCATTAGCGCCCTCTTAAGGCGCTAACGGGAGGAGCAAACCAACTGAATTTTCCCCCCCATATCTTTAGTGATCCTGGGAGCTCTAGCTTTGGATGCCCTTCTTTTCCCACTTGTGGGAATGTGTCTAGTCTGTAACTAAACTATCTCCTCGGGAGCAGGGAGAGAGGAGCGGGGGAGGGGAATCAGGGCATTGGAGGAGGGAGGTAATCGGTGGGGGTAGCATGTGTGGCGGGAGCGGGGTGGGGGGCGGTGGCAGTGCTGTCTCCCCTGTCAGACAAGTCTGGAGCAGGATCCTGGGCCAGCAGATAATTAAACCAATTATTTTTCAGGTTTTCTTGTGGGCCAGGAGTGCTCTGGGCCTCACAAGGAAGGCTTGGGCCTCCCTTGCACTGGGCTACCCCCCCAAATCCGCTCTCAACTGTGGTCAGATCCCCAAACACATTCACACCCCCCGTTCCCCACTGATCGTGGCGAGACGCCCCTGCCCTGACCTCTCGGATGTTGTATTGGATTAGCTGAGATGATGTTGAGCTCATAGAATCATAGAACCATAGAATGGTTACAGCATAGACAGAGGGTGGTGGAAGCAGATTCAATTGTATCTTTCAAAAGGTAATTGGATAAATTCTTGAAGGGAGAGCAGAGAAGGTTGAGAGGAGATTTGATAGAGGTGTTCATAATCATGAGTGGTCTAGACAGAGTAGATAGAGAGAAACTGTTCCCATTGGTGGAAGAGTCGAGAATCAGAGGACACAGATTTAAGGTCATTGGCAGAAGGTCCAAAGGTGACATGAGGAAAAACTTTTTTATGCAGCGAGTGGTTAGGATCTGGAATGCACTGCCTGAAAGGGTGGTGGAGGCAGATTCAATCGTGGCTTTCAAAAGGGAGTTGGTTAAGTACCTGAAGGAAACAAATGTGCAGGGCTACGGGGAAAGGGCGGGGGAGTGGGACTAGCTGAGGTGCTCTTGCAGAGAGCCGGCACGGGCTCATTGGGCTGAATGGCCTCCTTCTGTGCTGTAACCATTCTATGATTCTATGATTTTGTTCCTCTATTAATAAAGCCAAGGATCCCGTATGTCTTTTTAACAGCCTTCTCAACTTGTCCTGCCACCTTCAAAGATTTATGTACTTATAACCCCAGGTCTCTCTGATCCTGCACCCCCTTTAAAATTGTACCGTTTAGTTTATATGTCCTCTCCTCATTCTTCTTACCAAAATGCATCACTTCACACATCTCTGTGTTAAATTGCATCTGCCCATTTCACCAGTCTGTCTATGTCCTTCTGAAGTCTGTTACTATCCATCTCATTGTTTACTACTTTTCCAAGTTTCATGTCATCTGCAAACTTTGAAATTGTGCCCTGTATACCCAAGTCCAGGTCATTAATATATATCAAAAAGAGCAGTGGTCCCAACACCGATCCCTGGGGAACACCACTGTATACTACACTCCAGCCTGAAAAACAGCCGCTCACCACTACTCTCTGCTTTCTGTCCACTTATACAATACTAGCTGGAGTGCCCGGCGGTGCCGAGGCTTTTTCGAGGGTATGTTGTTGTTGGAAGAGAGAGAGAGAGCGACTGGGGGGAAGAGAGAGAGCGACTGGGGAGAAGAGAGAGAGTGACTGGGGGGAAGAGAGAGAGCGACTGGGGGGAAGAGAGAGAGCGACTGGGGGAAGAGAGAGAGCGACTGGGGGGAAGAGAGAGAGCGACTGGGGGGAAGAGAGAGTGCGACTGAGGGAGGGAGGAAGGGAGGGGGGAGGGAGGGGGGAGAGGGGAGGGGGTAGGGGAGGGGGGAGGGGGGAGGGGGGAGGGGAGGGGGGAGGGAGGGGGAAGGGAGGGGGAGGGGGGTGGGGGGAGGGGGCAGAGGGGGGAGAGGGAGGGGGGAGGGGAGAGAAGGGGGGAGCGGGGGAGAGAAGGGGCGGGGGAGAGAGAAGGGGGGAGAGAAGGGGGAGGGGGGAGAAGGGGGGAGGGGGTGAGAAGGGGGGAGGGGGGAGAGAAGGGGGGGCGGGGGGGAGAGAAGGGGGGGCGGGGGGAGAGAAGGGGGGAGGGGGGGAAGGAGAGAGAGACAGAGGGAAGGAGAGAGAGAGGGCGAGTGGCCCGCGGCCGCAAATGGAGCCAAGCCCCGGGAACAGGCGTGAGCCGCCTTGAGGCTGTGAGAGACGGCCATGGCCGGTTGCCGGGGTAACCCTTCCCCCCCTTCCGAGCCCCCGTCCTCCCGAGCACCGGCCACCCCGCCCCGCACTGCCCTGCCCCGCACTCCCGAGAGCCCCACTCTCCCAGGCCCAGCCGCCCCGCAATCCTGAGAGCCCCGCTCTCCAAGCCCCGGCCGCCCCGCCCCGTCCCGCACTCCCGAGAGCCCCGCTCTCCGAACCCCGGCAGCCCTGCTCTCCGAGCCCCGGCAGCCCCGCCCGCCCCGCACGCCCGCCCCGCACTCCCGAGAGCCCCGCTTTCCGAGCCCCGCCCCCCCGCCCGAGGCAGCTTCAAGATCGCCGAGCGAGGAAGAGAGAGAGACGGGCACAACCGCCCAGGAGACCCCGTGCTCCCGCCTGAGTCAGTGGACGCGGGAGCAACGAGACAGGGGGGACCGAGGAGAGGGGGGGGACGGGGGAGACCGAAGGGGGGGTGGGGGGTGACGGATAGGAGGAGCTTCCCACAAAACAATTGCCTAGGGTCCAGCATGGCTGGCAACAGACGCCCAGGCTTCGAGGCCTACCTGCGAAAACGGGGAAAGGTAGGAAAATTAATGAGATTAGATAAAAGATTTAGAAAGTAATTAACTTTTTTAAAAAACAATATGGCTTAGAAATTGGGTTGGGGCGCCAAAGTGGCGCAAAAGTCGCCTGTGCGCAGGAATTAGCGCAGCGATCGGAGTGATACCGATCGCCAGAAATTCCGTTTCAGTGCCCCTCGAGGGAGACGGGGCGAGGCTCGAGGCGCTCCGCGTCCCTCTTAGGGCGCTGAAACTGATTATCGCTGCGCAACGTGCTGCAGCGCCACACGCTGCGGCACGGCACGCTGCGGTACTGCAGGCCTTCCTCCCACTGTTAAGGGGGAGGTGCCTGCAACAGCGCGATCCCCGCTCGCGAGTGCCGGCAAATGAGCCCAGCACCAAGGAGAAATGCCGGGCTCTCGGGAAACAGCCGGCAATGCCGCGGGGGGGGGGGCGGTTTAGGAGGCCGGGGACGGAGGTGCTGGCAGACGGCCGCCGAAAAAGCGGCCGCCCCACACCTCCACCTTAACTTGCGCCGCTGCCGGCACAGTAAGGCCCCATGAACCGGGCACGGGTAGCGAGCGGCGCAACTGCGGCGGTCGCTACCAAATATCGCGAACGGGGCACAAATGGGGCGCTGCGCACACCGATGACGTCATCGGTGGCGGCGCAGCGCAAATGCCTAACGCCACCATTAGCGCCCCTACTGAATATCGCCGGAGACGCAGCCAGTGGTGCTACAGCCACTGACTGCCTCTTTAGGCGCTAACAGGTGGCGCTACTCACCCAATTTCTCCCTCTATGTGTTTTAAAAGCAACTTTTTTTTTAAAGACGCTGAATGCGGGAAAAAGAAATGAAAAGTTTGGAATCAAGATGGCGGCGACTCACCTCGGTTCAGAACGATAAGGCCCGCCCACAGGTCACTGAAGTGTAGGATTGGTCAATCGTTCCGTCACTCGACTCTAGGCGGGCCCGCCCGCACGCGCCAGGAACCCGCCCCCGCCACGCAGCGATTGGTCGACCGTCGGGTCGCTCGACCGTACGATTGGTTGACCTTGACGTCACTCAATGCTAATGAGCAAATAATGAGCGGAATTTTGAACGTTTTTTGGATACCGCGAGCACAATTTTTGTCTCACCGAAACGTAAATACGCTTACGACCGTTCTGGAATCGTAAGCTTTCTTTTGATGTAACACACGTGTAGGTACGCTCTATAACTTGAGAGTGTATAGCCGGACAGACAGACAGACAGACAGACAGACAGACGGAATGACAGACAGAAGAACCGCTTTATATATATAGATACAGTGTACAGTGTCAGTTGTTAGCACTCTTGCCTCTGAGTCAGCAGGTTGTGGGTTCAAGTCCCACTCCAGAGACTTGAGCATCGAAACCTAGGCTGACACTCCACTGTAGTACTGAGGGAGTGCTGCACTGTCGGAGATGCCATCTTTCAGATGAGATGTTAAACTGAGGCTCTGTCTGGTCTCTCAGGTGGATGTAAAAGATCCCATAGCACTATTTTGAAGAAGAGCAGGGGAGTTCTCCCCGGTGTCCTGGCCAATATTTATCCCTCAATCAACATTGCTAAAAAAACAGATTATCTGGTCATTATCACATTGCTGTTTGTGGGAGCTTGCTGTGCACAAATTGGCAGCTGCATTTCCTACATTACAATAGTGACTACACTTCTCAAGTGCTTCATTGGCTGTAAAGCTCTTTGGGACGTCATAGAGTCATAACGGCTCAGAAGGAGGCCATTCGGCCCACGAGTCCGTTCCAGCTCTCAGTCAGGCTCATTCCCCCGCTCTATCCCCGTAGCCCTGCAAGTTTATTTCCCTCATGTGCCTATCCAGTCTCCCCTTGAAAACATTGCGTGTCTCCGCCTCCACCACTTCTGTCGGCAGCGAATTCCAGGTCATCACCACTCGCTGCATAAGAAAGATTTTTCTCATGTCCCCTCTGTAACTTGCCCAAAAACTTAAATCTGCTCCCCTAGTCCTTGTACCATCAACTAGTGGGAACAACCTTTCCCCGTCTAGCCTATCTAAACCAGTCATAATCTTGTACACCTCTATCAAATCACCCCTCAACCTCCTTTGCTCTAATGAAAACAAATCCAGCTTCTCCAACCTGTCCTTGTAGCTAAGATCCCCCAACCCTGGAACCATTCTGGTAAATCTCCTCTGCACCCTCTCAAGGGCCTTCACATCATTCCTAAAGTGTGGTGACCAGAACTGGGCGCAATACTCCAGTTGTGGCCTAACCAGCGCTTTATAAAGGTTCAGCATAACTTCTCTACTTTTGTACTCAATGGGGGAAAAATTCAGTTGTTTGCGCCTCCCGTTAGCACCTTAAGAGGGCGTTAATGGGGAGCAAAGCAACTAGCGCCCGGGCGCAGAGATGTTTACGCCGCTCGCGAAATTAACTAGACATTTTGCGGCGGCGCTAAACACTACCGCCACGATCTCCTGCACCGGCAGATCATGCCGTCAATCGAGTGCGCAAAGCCCCGGTCCGGATATTGAGTGGCACCCCCTGCCTTACCGCCTGCCGCTAGCAACGACAGGTTAAGGGGAGCATTTTGCAGTCAGAAAGGGACTGGGGGAGCGCTATTTAAAGGCGACCGCTTCCTGCCTTTTTTTGTTGGTGACATTTTTGCACCATGCATTCTGAGAGAGAGAGAGAGAGACTTCTGGAGAGATTCAACGCTGTGTGAAGGAGTTTTGGGTACTGAGCAGCACTTTGCAGGTTCATTTTGATTTGCCTTTCCTTGCTTCGCCAGCGCTCTGAGGTAGCGCCTCACTCCTCGGCCTTTGCGCCTTAAGACAGGTGTGTAGCGCCTGATTTAGCACTCCAATCACCTCCAGGAGCGATAAAAGCCAAGTTTGTCATCGGAGGCGAAATTTTGCGCACGGCCAATAATGGCGCCCCAAATGGGGCGATACTGAATTTTTCCCCCTATATGCTTTGTTAACCACTCTCTCAATATGCCCTGCCACCTTCAGGGACCTATGCACATTAACTCCCAGGTCTCTCTGTCCCTGCACACTCTTTAAAACTGTGCCATTAAGTGTATATTGCCTCTCCCTGTTCCTTCTGTCAATTTTCACCCCTTCCATTGCTTCTACCTTTTCCACTTCTACCGATATTTTGTCAGCATCCACCTCCTTAGTAAGCACCGATACAAAGTATTCATTGAGTATTCTAGTCTTGCCCTGCGCCTCTGAGCATATATCACCTTCTTTGTCTCTAATAGACTCCACACCGCCTCTTACTACCCGCTTACTGTTTACATGACGGTAGAAGATTTTTGGGTTCCCTTTTATGTTAACCGCCATTCTACTCTCATATTCTCTCTTTGCCAATCTTATTTTCATCTTCACATCTCCTCTCAACTTACTGTATTTGGTCTGGTTCGTCCTTGAAGAATTCACCTAACATGCATCATACACCCTCTTTTTTTTAAATTCGTTTATGGGATGTGGGCGTTACTGGCAAGGCCAGAATTTATTGCCCATCCCTAATTGCCCCAGAGAAGGTGGTGGTGGGCCGCCTTCTTGAACTGCTGCAGTCCATGTGGTGAAGGTACTCCCACAGTGCTGTTAGGGAGTTCCAGGATTTTGACCCAGCGACGATGAAGGATCGGTGATATACTTCTAAATTAGGATGGTGTGTAACTTGGAGGGGAACTTGGAGCTGGTGGTGTTCCCATGCGCCTGCTGCCCTTGTCCTTCTATGTTGTAGAAGTTGGGGGTTTGGGAGGTGCTGTCGAAGAAGCCTTGGCGAATCGCTGCAGTGCATCTTGTAGATGGTACACACTGCAGCCACGGTACGCCGGTGGTGGAGGGCGTGAATGTTTAAGGTGGTGGATGGGGTGCCAATCAAGTGGGCTGCTTTGTCTTGGATGGTGTCAAGCTTCTTGAGTGTTGTTGGAGTTGCACTCATCCAGGCAAGTGGAGAGTATTCCATCACACTCCTTACTTGTGTCTTGTAGATGGTGGAAAGGCTTTGGGGAGTCAGGAGGTGAGACACTTGCCACATAATACCTAGCCTCTGACATGCTCTTGTTGCCACAATATTTATGTGGCTGGTCCAGTTACGTTTCTGGTCAATGGTGACCCCCAGGATGTTGATGGTGGGGATTTGGCGATGGTAATGCCATTGAATGTCAAGGGGAGGTGGTTAGACTCTTGCTTGTTGGAGATAGTCATTGCCTGCTACTTCTGTGGCGCGAATGTTACCTGCCACTTATCAGCCCAAGCCTGAACGCCGTCCAGGTCTTGTTGCATGTGGGCATTGACTGCTTCATTATCTGAGGAGTTGTGAATGGCACTGAACACTGTGCAGTCATCAGCGAACATCCCCATTTCTGACCTTATGTTGGAGGGAAGGTCATTGATGAAGCAGCTGAAGATGGTTGGACCTAGGACACTGCCTTGAGGAACTTCTGCAGCAATGTCCTGGGGCTGCGATGATTGACCTTCAACCATCACAACCATCTTCCTTTGTGCTAGGTGTGACTCCAGCCAGTGGAGCGTTTTCCCCGATTCCCATTGACTTCAGTTTTACTAGGGCTCCTTGATGCAACACTCTGTCAAATGCTGCCTTGATGTCAAGGGCAGTCACTCTCACCTCACCTCTGGAGTTTAGCTCCTTTGTCCATGTTTGGACCAAGGCTGTAATGAGGTCAGGAGCCGAGTGGTCTTTGAGGAACCCAAACTGGGCATCCATGAGCAGGTTACTTGTGAGTAAGTGTCGCTTGATAGCACTGTCGATGACACCTTCCATCACTTTCCTGATGATTGAGAGTAGACTGATGGGGCGGTAATTGGCCGCATTGGATTTGTCCTGCTTTTTGTGGATAGGACATACCTGGCCAGTTTTCCACATTGTTGGATAGATGCCAGTGTTGTAGCTGTACTGGAACAGCTTGGCTAGAGGTGTGGCTAGTTCTGGAGCACAAGTCTTCAGCACGATAGCCGGGATGTTGTCAGGGCCCATAGCCTTTTCTGTGTCCAGTGCGCTCAGCCTTTTCTTGATATCACGTGGAGTGAATTGAATTGGCTGAAGACTGGCTTCTGTGATGGTGGGGACCTCAGGAGGAGGCTGATATGGATCATCCACTCGACACTTCTGGCTGAAAATGGTTGCAAACGCTTCAGCCTTGTCTTTTGCACTCACGTGCTGGGCTCCACCATCATTGAGGATGGGGATATTCATGGAGCCTCCTCCTCCCGTTAGTTGTTTAATGGTCCACCACTATTCACAACTGGTTGTGGCAGGACTGTAGAGCTTTGATCTGATCCATTATTTGTGTAATCACTCAGCCTGTCTATAGCATGCTGCTTCTGCTTTTTAGCATGCATGTAGTTCTGTGTTGCAGCTTCCCCAGGTTGGCACCTCATTTTTAGGTATGCCTGGTGCTGCTCCTGGCATGTTCTTCGACACTCCTTATTGAACCAGGGAAAGATGCTATATAAATTCAAGTCTTTCTTTTCTTTTACTAGTTTTTAGTGATCTGTAGTTGGACCCCTATATCTCACTGCTCCTTCACCATTCCTAGCTTTTCACTATTTAGATAATACTCCGATTTATCTTTCTTGGGTCCACAGTGGATGACCTCACACTTCCCCACATTGAACTCTATCTGCCACAGTTTTGCCCACTCACTAAATCTATCAATGTCCCTTTGCAACTTTCTGCTCCCATCTACACTACTTATTGTGACACCTAACTTCGTGTCATCAGTAAACTTAGATACACGGCTCTCTATTCCTTCATCCAAGTTACTTACTAATATAGTCCAAAGCTGAGGCCCCAGTACAGGTCCATGGGGCACCCCACTAGTTCTCACTGAATGTGGATGGGAAACTCAGAAGCATTATGGAAATGAGGCCGAGCCTCCACGTCTCGTGCAGTTATGGACTCACTGCCCACTTCCGCCGTCACATATTCCCTTCCCGTCCCCCACTTACAATTGGGACCCTAGAATTTACAGAGGCATTCAGTCATCCTTGCTTGTACTAGTGGGAGCTCTTCGATTGAGATTACCCACTCCGATCCACTTCAAGTTTTACCCCACATAGATTGATGAAGAATTTTTTTTTCAACAGGGTATTTGCTCATCGGAATGATCCCACTCTAGATGATCTCATCCCACAAGAGTATGTTCTGTACCTGTGTCCATCAGGTCCACTCTGGGACAAACTGATGGTGTTCTGGACCGAAAGCCAACAGCGTTGTGGTAGGAATCGAGCGCATGAAGTCTTCCCGCACATTACTCTCTGCCAATTCTTCACAGTAAGGTTCTTTCCTGTTTAATATTAGCAAATTTTTTTAACATTGGTGATGTGTTACATCAACAACTATTTGCCTTTATATAGTCTTTAATGTAGAACTCATGGTAGGTTTCCAGTGAGGGATGCGATAGTTGGGCTGAATAGACTTTTTCCTCTGTACTTCCTTGGTGCGATACCGTGACACACACACCAGTGTTAGCTGTGGCTCAGTGAGTCGTACTCTCTAGGTGGGAGGAGCTAGGAGTGAGCAAGTGCTGCTGGGTGCTTGATTACTGCAGGGACTTGGAGTGAGTTTGTAAAACGTTGGTGGTGGGTTTTTAGAGGCTTTTTCAGGTTTTTTTCAGGTTTTAGGGCCTTTTTGGCCCTTAAACTGCAGCCAGGCACCTCAGAGAACATCTCGGGGAGCAGGAGGGGGCAAGACAAGGAGAGGGTGCAAGAGGCAGGAGCCTTAAAGGGTCAGCAGGATGCCAGAAGGGAGCAAAATAGGTGCAGATGCGCCATTGTTCCAGAGAGAGAAGAAACGGGGAGCAAGGGTCAGCGGTAGAGATGAGGCCGAAGGGAGTGGTTCTGTTGGAGAAACCGTGATAGCAGGAATACTCTCTAAGGGACATTATGGGCTGGATTTTCATTGGGCCATGGAGTTGGGGTTGGAGGCATGTGGAGATTTAAAATCCTGAAATCGGGGGTCCCGACCCCATCCCGCCCCCAACACGCCTCCATGCCAGTTTCAAAGGAGGAGGGTACCCGCCCCGCACTGGGACCCACCTCCCCGAGGCAGGAAGGGGATTAGTGCCAATTAACTGCCCGTTAACAGATAGTTAAGAGGCAGTTTTTAGCCTAATCCCTATTTTCATTGTTGTAATGTGGGATTCCCGACAGCTCCAAACCACGCCAAGTTAGCGAGGCGGGCCGTCGGGATGAAGGGCTTGGAGGGGTCGAGATGTCCAGTGTTCAGTTGAGTGATGGGTGCATGAGTGCAGAGGTAAGTGTGTTTGGTCTGTGTAAAGTGTTTAAAGAAGTTCTACTAACCTTTACTTACCTTTACAGCCTTCCTTCCTTCAGGTCTCGGGAGTCCCTCATCTCACCGGCACAGAAAGCAGAATGGCCGCCAGCTGTCAAAATCTGCAGCCTCTGCTTTCTGTTCCGGGGAGATCTGTAAATCATCCTGAGAGGAAGGAATTAACCTGGAGTACAGATTGTCAGTGTTTGACAGCTTCAAACAGCTGTGAAACGCTGATATTTCATCTGTCAAAAGGTCTTGACAGATGAAATTTCAATCTGTGACGTCACCTGTTGCCGGGTTGCCCTTAATTGGCCTGCTGAGCCCGCTGGGTGGGCTCAACAAGGTCAATCAAGTCTAAATCGCGTGGGTTGGCTAGAACTCGATGGACACAGGACTACAACCCCAAAAGTTGTAGTCCCGCCTCCTACCCGTCTCCTCAATGAAAATCCAGCCCTATGTATCTGACGGAGAGCACGGACGGGAGGTTACAGAAGAGCTCGAGAGTGAAGAGTCAGAGGGGGACAAAGACATGGAAGTGGGGTGTGGGATGGCATCGTGTGGAAAGGGAAAGGTTAGTGAGGGGCAAAAGGAGGGAGAAGAGGCAGCTCCTTGGCCCTAACCTAATGTAAGGAAGAGGCTGAAACTGCAGGGAAGTTTCAAACAGGGGACGAAAAAGAGCCGGAGGCTGCAGGAGAAAGCCACAGCTGCCTGAAAAGTTGAGAAGGAGCATGAGAGGAGGGAAGGGCCGGAGATTAAATGATGGGGGGATTATCAGACACACTTCCCTTATTCAGAGCCATGATTACTGATCAATTTTTAAAGTACAATAGATTAGTTAATGTTATGGGAGACAAATTAAACTTCAGGTTTTGATGTTAATATGTGGTGGAGGAATGGCTGTGCAGAGCGGCGGAATGGATTTGTATGATGCAATGGAATGATTTCGATGTTGTAAATGTTTTTAATGTTCAATAAATAATATATAAAAAAAAGTGGGTAGCACTCTCGCCTCTGAGTCAGAAGATTGTGGGTTCAAGTCCCACTCCAGAGTCTTGAGCACAAAAATCTAGGCTGACACTCCCAGTGCAGTACTGAGGGAGCGCTGCACTGTCAGAGGTGCTGTCTTTCTGATGACACATTAAACCGAGGCCCCGTCTTCCCTCTCAAGTGAATGTAAAAGATCCCATGGCACTATTTTGAAGAAGAGCGGGGAAGTTATCCCCAGTGTCCTGGCCAATATTTATCCCTCAATCAACATCACTAAAGCAGATTATGTGGTCTTTATCACATTGCTGTTTGTGGGGGCTTGCTGTGTGCAGATTGGCTGCCGCGTTTCCTACATTACAGCAGTGACTACACAGAGCGGGATTAAATGGAGTGGATTTGAACAGAGTGTTTTATTTGGGAATTTGGAACGGGTGGGAATTCGGAGAAGAGGGCGAAGGAGTTGTTGCTTTTTGCCTCCACTACTTGTAGTGCTTTGTGTTACAGGTAGATATTTAATTTCAGCACCCTTAACTTAATCTAGATCAAATAAGTAGTCAAGAAATTACACTGTAAACTAAGTTACCGATTTACAAATTTAATTAAATTTAATTAAATAAAACAAGGTCATATAGGGAGGGCAGTGCAGGTGGTGTGCCGCAATTGCAGCATGTGGGAGTTTGTGGAGAGCATTGTGATCCCAGACAACCGCGTTTGCAGTAAGTGCCTGCATCTTGAGGAACTTCAACTCAGAGTTTTTAAGCTGGAGTCTGAGGTGCAGACATTGCGGGGCATCAGGGACGGGGAGAGTTACCTGGACACTTTGATCCAGCAGGCAGTCACACCCTTTAGGTTAGGTAGTGGTACAGGTCTGGTTAGTGGTCAGGGACAGGAGGGTGTGACTGCAACTCAGGCAGTTAAGGGGACCCCAGGTGCAGTGCTGGAGGAGCCTCAGCCTTTGCCCTTGTCCAACAGGTATGAGGTTCTTGCTGCCTGTGTGGATGAGGGAAAAGCCTGCAGGATGGATGAGCAAGCTGACCATGGTGCAGGAGGCCATTCAAGTGGGGGGAGTGAAAGGGAATGTAGTTGTGGTAGGGGACAGTATAGTCCTGTTTGGGGATAGATACTGTTCTCTGCAGCCGCAACCGGGAGTTCCGAAGGTTGTGTTGCCTGCCCGGTGCCAGGGTTAAAGACATCTCCTCGCGGCTGGAGAAGTACTTGGAGTGGGAGGGGGAGGATCCAGTTGTCGTGGTCCACGTAGGAACCAACGACATAGGTAAAACTAGGAATGAGGTTCTGCTGAGGGAGTTTGAGGAGCTAGGATCTAAATTAAAAAGCAGAACCTCAAAGGTAATAATCTCTGGATTGTTACCTGAGCAACGCACAAATTGGCAGAGGGACAAACAGATTCTAGGTTTAAATGCGTGGCTCAAAGAGCGGTGTGGGAGGAAGGGGTTTCAGTTCATGGGCACTGGCATCAGTACTGGGGAAAGAGGGCGCTGTTCCGTTGGGACGGGCTTCACTTAAACCAGGCTGGGACTAGTGTCCTGGCAAACCGAATAACTAGGGCAGTAGCTAGGGCTTTAAACTGATGAAGGGCGGGTGGGAGGATTCAGGAAAGAGTAAATTTAAAAGCAGCAATAGCAATGTCAAGGCTCTAGAGCAGAGTAGAGTTTTGGGTAAAAATAAGCAGAGTGGGTCAGGAAAGGGCAGAGAGAGTAACAAAGGTAATAAGGCATCAGTGACTAAGGTGACATCAGGGAAAAAGAGAAATAAGTCAAAGCTAAAGGCACGATATCTGAATGCGCGAAGCATTCGCAACAAAATAGATGAATTAATAGCGCAAATAGAATTTAACAGGTTTGATCTAATAGCCATAACAGAGACGTGGTTGCAAAGTGGCCAAGGTTGGGAACTAAATATTCCAGGATACTTAACTTTTAGAAGGGATAGGCAAAATGGAAAAGGAGGAGGGGAGCCCTGATAATAATGGATGGGATAAAGACAGTCGAGAGAAAGGATCTTAGCTCCGAAAATCAAGTAGAATCAGTTTGGGTGGAGCTAAGAAACAGCAAGGGGCAGAAAACATTGGTGGGAGTTGTTTATAGGCCCCCAAACAGTAATTGTAATGTAGGGCAGAGTATAAATCAGGAAATTATAGAATCATAGAATCATAGAAAGTTACAGCATGCAAGAAGGCCATTTTGTCCCATCGTGTCCGCGCCGGCCAACAAAGAGCTATCCAGCCTAATCCCACTATCCAGCTCCAGGTCCGTGTAACAAGCACGATACAGTAATCATGGGAGACTTTAATCTACATATAGACTGGGCAAACCAAATTTGCAGTAATAGTGTGGAGGACGAATTCATGGAATGTATGCAAGATAGTTTTCTAGATCAGTATGTTGAGGAACCAACTAGGGAACAGGTTATTTTAGACCTAGTATTGTGCAATGAGACAGGGTTAATTAATAACCTTGTAGTAAAGGGGCCTTTAGGGAAAAGTGACCATAATATGATAGAATTTTATATTGAGTTTGAAAGTGATTTAGTTAAATCTGAAACTAGGGCCTTAAATCTAAACAAAGCAAACTACGTAGGTATGAGGGGCTAGTTGGCTAAGGTAAATTGGAAAACGACATTAAAAGGTATGATGATAGACAAGCAATGGCTAGCATTTAAAGAATTAATACATAATTTACAATAAATTCCGTTAAGGCACAATTACCCCACAGGAAAAGTGGTCCAACCATGGCTAACAAGAGAAGATAAAGATAGTATTAGATCAAAGCAAGAGGCTTATAATGTTGCCAAAAAGAGTAGTAAGCCTGAGGATTGGGAGGATTTTAGAATTCAGCAAAGGAGGACCAAGAAATTGATAAAGAAAGGGAAAATAGAATATGAGAGTAAACTAGCGAGAGACATTAAAACAGACTGTAATCTCAATCACATGACATCACTGCAGGAGTTCCTCAGGGCAGTGTCCTAGGCCCAACCATCTTCAGCTGTTTCATCAATGACCTTCCCTCCATCATAAGGTCAGAAGTGGGGATGTTCGCTGATGATTGCACACTGTTCAGCACCATTCGAGACTCGTCAGATACTGACGCAGTCCATGTCCATATGCAGCAAGACCTGGACAACATTCAGACTTGGGCTGACAAGTGGCAAGTAACATTCGCACCACACAAGTGCCAGGCAATGACCATCTCCAACAAGCGAGACTCTAACTGTTGTGTATGTACCTTTAAGAGAATAACTGGTCTCAGACTGCAGTACCGGCAGTGACCACCCCTGTATAAAAGGCACTAGAGAGCCTCTGTTGTTTAGATTCGTTATGGACTTCCACCAGTAAACATCTGTTTGTTTTCACTCCTGCTAGTCCATGTCTAAATCATTCACGGACTTAACACTGGCGATGAGTAAAGAAACGAACTTACCTGCAACTCAGCAGCAGCTCCGACGACGTTGTTGAAGGTCGGAGCCAGAAGAAAAAAAAAATAGAGGCCATTGAAACTCGGGAAACGGGCGTCGACCGTCAATCATCGGGTTCAAGGCTTTGCAGGAGCGACTTTCCAGAGCCAGGCTGGGTTCCTCGGTCCGTGGTTTCCCAGCTAATCGGGCTGGTGGCAGGTAGTGCTCTGATCCTTCCTGGGCTGCGACGGGCTGAAGCTCGATCGGGTGGCCTTTCAACGGGGCCGGGCAGCGAGTCGGGAAGCAAAGAGAGAGAGAGAGGGTGGAGCACACAGGGCGCGGCCGGTGTTTCGAAGCCGGGCAGCGTTCGGACCTCAGAAGAGGGAGGGAAGTGTCCCAGAGTGTCCGCTCCACGACGGGAAAATAATAAAAGAAAAAGAATACGCGCAAGAAACCGTGGAAAGCAGCGCTAACAACAGCGGGGAAGAAGACAAAGCGCGGGAGGCGCCATTTTGTTAAATCGGAGAAGAAGGCAAAGCACGGGAGGCACCATTTTAGATTTGCAAGATGCCGAAGACTGGCTGTATCACTGCTTTTGATAATACATTAGAGGATTGGACCACGTATGTGGACAGAGTAGAGGTATATTTCGAGGCAAACGATATAGCGGAGGGGAAAAAGGCATCGATATTGTTAAACTTAATGGGCGCTAGAACGTACGGCCTATTGCGGGATCTGATTACTCCAGCCAAACCGAAGGCGAAGAGTTTTAACGAAATTGTTGCTGTTCTACAGGAGCACTTAAACCCTGCAGCGCTGTTGATAGCAGAAAGATTTAAATTCCACAGGAGAACTCAGCACAAAGATGAGAGCAATGCTGAGTATCTTACGGAACTGCGCAAGCTATCAAAGCACTGCCGGTTCAGAGCAGGACTGGCAGATACCCTACGGGACAAATTTGTCTGTGGACTCCTGAGTGAAGGAACACAGAAGAAGTTACTCGCAGAAAAAGAGCTGACGCTAGATCAGGCTTTCAGCGTGGCAGTATCGTATGAAGCAGCAGCCAGGGAAGCTGCAGAAATTCAACAAAAACCACAAGAATACGGCACCCACGAAATGACACGGGGATTTGCAAAATGTTATTGCTGCGGCAGAGCTAACCATGACCAGAAGGACTGCTGGTCCAAAGACAAAATATGCAGACAATGCGGGAAGATTGGACACATTGCACGAGTTTGTAGGTCTGGGAAGAAGACCAGCGACAACAAAAAGGCTACTAAGGAACCGTACAAGAAAGTACAAAAGATGACAGACAGTAGTTCCAAAGACCAGATGAGCGATAGTGAATCCGGAAACAGGAGACTAAGCTGTCTCAAACTTCACAATGTAATCGCAAAAGAGGATCACCGAACCATTTGGGTCACTCTCACGATAGCAGGGTCCCAAGTTAAAATGGAATTGGATACAGGATCAGCACTAACCATCATGAATCGACGAGACTACGAGCGGCTATTTTCACACATACCCTTGAAAGAGACATCCATCGTCTTGACGACGTATACGGGGCAAAAAGTATACCCCAGAGGAAAAATAAGGGTGCCTGTCAAATACAATGGCAAGAAAATACGGAAATTGTATCTCTACATACTGCCAAATGGTGGACCACCGTTATTGGGACGGGAATGGATCAGGAAGATAAACTTGGATTGGCATTCCATTCATGCAATGATGGTGGACGGTAAAAAAGATGACGACGTCACTCCTGGACGATTGTCAACAATCTTAGCTAACGCCAAAGAGGTATTTCAACAAGAACTGGGCACGCTTAAAGGCGTAACCGCCTCGTTAAAAATAGAAAAGAATGCAGTTCCCAAGTTTTTAAAAGCGAGACCGGTACCATATGCAATTCGCCCAGCCGTCGAGGTAGAGCTGGAGAGTCTGGAGAAGGCGGGTGTGTTGTCTAAGGTCGACTGGAGCGAGTGGGCGACACCCATCGTTCCTGTCATGAAGAAAACGTTAAGCAATAAGTCCGGAGAGCCAAGGAAGATTCGCATCTGTGGGGATTTCAAGGTGACGGTGAACCCTGTCCTTCACACAGTACAATATCCTCTTCCAAGGATAGAAGACATCTTCGCCTCACTGTCTGGAGGGAAGCGTTTTACAAAAATTGACCTAGCACAAGCATATTTGCAGATGGAGGTTGAAGAGTCCTCTAGGAAGTATCTCACGATAAACACTCACAAAGGTCTTTACCAGTATCATCGATTGGTATTCGGAGTAGCATCGGCTCCGGCGATGTGGCAAAGAGCAATGGAACAAGTCCTGCAAGGGATTCCGGGGACTCAGTGTTACTTGGACGACATCCTTGTAACAGGCGAAGATGACAGTGAACACCTTAACAACCTAGAACAGGTGCTCACTAGACTACGGGAACATGGGTTGTGAGCCAGCCGCCCCAAGTGCGAATTTTTTAAGAAACAGATACCGTATTGTGGCCACGTGATTGATGAAGAGGGGTTACATAAGTCCCCGGACAAAATTGAAGCGGTTGTTAAGGCCCCAGCGCCTGAAAATGTGTCGCAACTGAGGTCATTCCTCGGGTTGGTGAATTACTATCATAAGTTTTTGCCGAATTTGTCGACAATTCTGCACCCACTGAACGCCCTGCTACGAACGGGGGTAGCATGGAAATGGAGCGATGATTGTAAACGTGCTTTTCAGAAGAGTAAGGAATTAATCACTTCAAAGGAAGTATTGGCTCACTACAACCCAGCACTGCCAATCAGGCTGGCGTGTGATGCGCCTCCCTACGGCATTGGGGCGGTACTGTCACATAAATTCCTTGATGGTTTGGAGAGGCCGATAGCTTTTGCGTCACGCTCGTTAACTTCTGCCGAGCGTAACTATGCCCAGATTGACAGAGAGGCCCTCAGCCTAGTGTGGGGGGTGAAGAAGTTCAATCACTATCTGCACGGTCAAAAATTTACTCTACTAACCGATCATCAACCTCTTGTCTCCATTTTCAACCCTCAGAAGGGCGTACCAATAATGACAGCACAACGGCTGCAGAGATGGTCCCTTTTCCTAGGGGCACACCAATATGACATCGAGTACAAAGGAACTAAACAGCATGGAAATGCTGATGGATTGTCACGTCTACCGTTGCCGACGGTGGAAGAAGAAGACCTTGCAGTGGACCCAATGGAGTTATTCCACTCGACCATAGTCGAATGTCTCCCTGTGACGAATGCAAACATAGAAAAGGAAACACGGAATGACCCGACACTATCACGGGTCTATGATTTAACGGTGAAGGGATGGCCAGCACATGGCGAACCACTGCTGCCAGCATTCTCGCCGAGAAGAGAACAGCTGTCAGTGTGCAGAGGAACCTTGATGTGTGGATCCAGAGTAGTAATTCCACCTAAGTTGATGGATAGAGTCCTCAATGAGCTTCATGAGGGTCATCTGGGTGGGGTAAAAATGAAGAGCTTAGCCAGAGCGTTTGTGTGGTGGCCGGGAATCGATAGAGAAATCGAAGAGATGACCAAGAGCTGTGCAGGATGCCAGAAGGTCCAAAACGCCCCACCACAAGCTCCTCTGCATCCATGGGAGTGGCCCTCATCTCCATGGCAAAGGGTGCACATTGATTTTGCTGGTCCCTTCATGGACTCGATGTTTTTAATTGCGGTGGATGCACATTCAAAGTGGCCAGGGGTAATAAAAATGTCCTCAACCACCACGGAAAAAACTATCACAGTTTTACGAACAATATTCACCAGGAATGGGCTGCCTGAACAGATTTGCTCTGACAATGGACCACAGTTTGTGTCTGAAGAGTTCCGAAGGTTCTTAAAGAACAATGGTGTTAAGCATTACACATCTGCCCCATATCATCCAGCCACTAATGGATTGGCCGAGAGGTTTGTCCAAACGTTCAAGAAGGCTATCAAGGCAATGTGTAATGAAGATATACCCCTACAACACAAGGTGGACAACTTCAGCCATGATGTTCTTCAATCGAAGACTACGATGCCGCTTGGATTTGGTTAAGCCAAACGTCCGAAGAGATGTGGAGAACAGGCAGTTTCAGAATATGAATGAAAGGCCGACCAGGAGTTTTAAGATAGGTCAACCAGTTTTGGCCCGGGACTACCGCACTGAGAAATGGCAGCCAGGAACGATTTGTACACGACAAGGACCTCTCATGTATACCGTGGACGTTGGGGAGAGCATTGTAAGACGCCAAGCTGACCAGATTCTAGAGTCACTGGAAAACGTCAACTCCACACCACGATCTGATACACCTGGTAATGAAATCGACGTTCCAATTACAGCTACCGCAGAACCCGTAATATTGGAAGCAGATGAACCAAACAACGACATTGATTCCGACTCAACATTGCCAGAAGAACCTGTTACCCCAAAGAGGCGTTATCCAGACAGAATCAGGAAGCCTCCTCAAAGACTGAACTTATAATTGCTTAAACTTAACCACTGTATCTAGTAACCGTAATTGTGATTGTAATTCGTTATCATTTAGTTGTTAAATGAATGTTATGTACTGTTTATCTAAAAGGGGAGGAATTGTTGTGTATGTACCTTTAAGAGAATAACTGGTCTCAGACTGCAGTACCGGCAGTGACCACCCCTGTATAAAAGGCGCTAGAGAGCCTCTGTTGTTTAGATTCGTTATGGACTTCCACCAGTAAACATCTGTTTGTTTTCACTCCTGCTAGTCCGTGTCTAAATCATTCACGGACTTAACACTAACCATCTCCCCTTGACATTCAATGGCATTACCATCGCTGAATCCCCCACTATCAACATCCTGGGGTTACCATTGATCAGAAACTGAACTGGACCAGCCATATAAATACTGTGGCTACAAGAGCAGGCCAGAGGCTGGGAATTCTGCGGCGAGTGTCTCACCTCCTGACTCCCCAAAGCCTTTCCACCATCTACAAGGCACAAGTCAGGAGTGTGATGGAATACTCTCCACTTGCCTGGATGAGTGCAGCTCCAACAACACTCAAGAAGCTTGACACCATTCAGGATAAAGCAGCCCGCTTGATTGGCACTCCATCCACCACCTTCAACATTCACTCCCTCCACCACCGGCGCACTGTGGCTGCAGTGTGTACCATCTACAAGATGCACTGCAGCAACTCGCCAAAGCTCCTTCAACAGCACCTTCCAAACCCGTGACCTCTACCACTTAGAAGGACAAGGGCAGCAGACGCATGGGAACATCACCACCTACAAGTTCCCCTCCAAGCCACACACCATCCAGACTTGGACCTGTATCGCCGATCCTTCACTGTCGCTGGGCCAAAATCCTGGAACTCCCTTCCTAACAGCATTGTGGGTGTACCTACACCATATGGACTGCAGCGGTTCAAGAAGGCGGCTCACCACCATCTTCTCAAGGGCAATTAGGGATGGGTACTAAATGCAGGCCTAGCCAGCGACACCCACATCCCATCAATGAATAAAAATTTAAAAAAAGCTTCTATAGGTATGTAAAAAGGAAAAGATTAGCAAAAGTAAATGTGGGTCCCTTACAGGCTGAGACAGGAAAAATTATAATGGGGAATAAGGAAGTGACAGAGAAATTAAACAAATACTTTGGCCGCAAATTTCCCAGCAGAGTCGGGTTGAGTGTCGGCGGCTTCCGGTCACGCTGCCAGCTTCAGCCACTCTGAAATCATGATTTTAATTTAACTGGGCTGATTAAGCCTGCCGTGCGTGCTACCCGGCCCAATCAGTGGGTTCGGGTTTGTTGCTCGCCTCTGCTGACGTCTTCCATTGTCTTTTAAGGGGCCCATGTAACCTTTGCATTTCATTTGGTTTATGCTGCTCCTGAAAATGGGTCCTCTGAAAATGACTGCTGCAAGATCGAAGGCTGCTCCTCCATTTGATGATGACTCCCTCCATTCTCTCGTGGAGGGAGTAAATTGTGCAGGAATGTTCTGTTCTCTCTCGATGGCTGGAGGAAGCCTCCTCAGCAGACAAAGGCAGCCTGGCTGCAAATAGCTGAGGAGGTGAGCGCAAGGTCGTTGTGCTCACGCTCCTGGGTGTGTTGTGTATGTACCATTAAGGGAATAACTGGTCTCAGACTGCAGTACCGGCAGTGACCACCCCTGTATAAAAGGCCCTAGCAGGCTTCTGTAGTTTCAGTTTCCAGGTTGTCTCCATTCAGTAAAGACTTGTTATAATCAACTCCTGCAGTCCGTGTCTCAATTATACACGGACATAATACTGGCGACGAGTAAGAAACGAACTTACCTGCAACTCGGCAGCACCTCAGACGGCGTTATTGAAGGTCGAAGCCAGAAGAAAGAAAAAAAAATAATAATAATCCAAAGAAACTCGAGAAACGGGCGTCGACCGTGGGCAACCGTCCTCCAAATCATCGAATTGAAAAGTGCAGGAGAGACTGTCGAGAGCCAGGCTTGGTTCTCCAGTCTGTGGTTTCCCAGCTAATCGGGCTGGTGGCAGGTAGTGCACTGATTCTTCCTGGGCTGCGGCGGGCTAGAGCTCGATCGGGTGGCTCTGCAACTGGGCCGGGCAGCGAGTCGGGAAGCAAAGAGAGAGAGAGAGGGTGGAGCACACAGGGCACGGCCGGTGCTTCGAAGCCGGGCAGCGTTCGGACCTAAGAAGAGGGAGGGAAGTGTCCCAGAGGGTCCGCTCCACGACGGGAACGGTTCTTCAATTAACGGAGCAAATATTGAAGCGCGATAGAAAAATAAAAATACCACGGAGAGTAGCGGCAGCGGCGGGAAAGGGCGGGAGGCACCATCTTAACTCGGCGGGGAAGAAGGAAAAGCGCGGGAGGCGCCATTTTGATCCATTGGGGACGAAGGCAAAGCGCGGGAGGCGCCATCTTAGATTTTCAAGATGCCAAAGACTGGCGATATCACTGCCTTCGATAATGCAATAGAAGACTGGACCACGTATGTGGAAAGAGTCGAGGTATATTGCGAGGCAAACGAAATAGCCGATGAGAAAAAGGCATCGGTATTGCTAAATTTAATGGGCGCAAGAACGTACGGCCTATTGTGGGACGTGATTACTCCAGCCAAACCGAAGGCGAAGAGTTTTAACGAAATTGTTGCTATCCTACAGGAACACCTAAATCCTACACCGCTGCTGATAGCAGAAAGATTTAAATTCCACAGGAGAAATCAGCATAAAAATGAGAGCAATGCTGATTACCTTACGGAACTACGCAAGCTATCAAAGCACTGCCAGTTCGGAGCAGGACTGGCAGATACCTTGCGGGACAAATTTGTCTGTGGACTCCTGAGTGAAGGAACCCAGAAGAGGTTACTCTCAGAGAAAGAGCTGACGCTAGATAAGGCTTTCAGCGTGGCAGTATCGTACGAAGCAGCAGCAAGGGGAGCTGCGGAAATACAGCAAAAGCCACAGGAATACGGCACCCATGAAATGACACGGGGATTTGCAAAATGTTATCGCTGTGGCAGAACAAACCATGACCAGAAGGACTGCTGGTCCAAGGACAAAATATGCAGGCAATGCGGAAAGATGGGACACATTGCACGAGTTTGCAGGTCTGGGAAGAAGACCAACGACAACAGAAAGGCTACTAAGGAACCGTACAGGAAAGTACAAAAGATGACGGACAGTAGTTCCGAAGGCCAGATGAGCGATAGTGAATCCGGGAACAAGAGACTAAGCTGTCTCAAACTTCACAACGTAATCGCAAAAGAGGATCACCGAACCATTTGGGTCACCCTCACGATAGCAGGGTCCCAAGTCAAAATGGAATTGGATACAGGATCAGCGCTAACCATCATGAATCGACAAGACTACGAGCGGCTATTCTCACACATACCCTTGACAGAGACATCCATTGTCTTGAGTACGTATACGGGGCAAAAAGTATACCCCAGAGGAAAAATAAGGGTGCCTGTCAAATTCAACGGCAAGAAAATACGGAAATTGCATCTCTACATTCTGCAAGATGGTGGACCACCGTTATTGGGATGTGAATGGATCAGAAAGATAAGTTTAGACTGGCACTCCATTCAGGCACTGACGGTGGCTGGTAAAAAGGATGACGCCGTCACTCCTGGACGATTGTCAACAATCTTAGCTGACGCCAAAGAGGTATTTCAACAAGAACTGGGCACTCTTAAAGGCGTAACCGCCTCGATAAAAATAGAGGAGAATGCAATTCCCAAGTTTTTCAAAGCAAGACCGGTACCATATGCAATTCGCCCAGCCGTCGAGGCAGAGCTGGAGAATCTGGAGAATGCAGGCGTGTTATCTAAGGTAGACTGGAGCGAGTGGGCGACACCCATCATTCCTGTCATGAAGAAAATGTTAAACAATAAGTCTGAGGAGCCAAGGAAGGTTCGCATCTGTGGGGACTTCAAGGTGACGGTGAACCCAGTCCTTCACACAGTACAATATCCTCTTCTAAGGATAGAAGATATCTTCGCCTCACTATCTGGAGGGAAGCGTTTTACAAAAATTGACCTAGCACAAGCATATTTGCAGATGGAGGTTGAAGAATCCTCTAGGAAGTATCTCACGATAAACACTCACAAAGGTCTTTACCAGTATAATCGACTGGTATTCGGAGTAGCATCAGCTCCAGCGATATGGCAAAGAGCGATGGAACAAGTCCTGCAAGGGATTCCGGGGACTCAGTGTTACTTGGACGACATCCTAGTGACAGGTGAAGATGACAGTGAACACCTTGCCAACCTAGAGCAGGTGCTCACTAGACTACGTGAACATGGGCTATGAGCCAATCGCCCCAAGTGCGAGTTTTTTAAGAAACAGATATCGTATTGTGGCCACGTGATTGATGAAGAGGGGTTGCATAAGTCCCCTGACAAAATTGAAGCGGTAGTTAAGGCTCCAGCGCCTGAAAATGTGTCGCAACTGAGGTCATTCCTCGGATTGGTGAATTACTACCATAAGTTTTTGCCGAATTTGTCCACAATTCTGCATCCACTGAACGCCCTACTATGAACGGGAGTAGCATGGAAATGGAGCGATGAATGTAAGCGGGCCTTTCAGAAGAGTAAGGACCTAATCACTTCAAGAGAAGTATTGGCTCACTACAACCCATCACTACCGATAAGACTGACATGTGATGCGTCTCCCTACGGCATTGGGGCGGTACTGTCACATAAATTCCTTGATGGTTCAGAGAGGCCGATAGCTTTTGCGTCACGCTCGTTAACTTCAGCCGAGCGTAACTACGCCCAGATTGACAGAGAGGCCCTCAGCCTGGTGTTGGGGGTGAAGAAGTTCAATCACTACCTGCACGGTCAGAAATTTACTCTACTAACTGATTATCAACCTCTCGTCTCCATTTTCAACCCTCAGAAGGGCGTACCGATAATGACGGCACAACGGCTGCAGAGGTGGTCCCTTTTCCTAGGGGCACACCAATATGACATCGAGTACAAAGGAACTAAACAGCATGGGAATGCTGATGGATTGTCGCACCTACCGTTGCCGACGGTGGAAGAAGAACTGGCAGTGGATCCAGTGGAGTTATTCCACTCGACTATAGTCGAATGTCTCCCTGTGACGAATGCAAACATAGAAAAGGAAACACGAAATGACCCGACACTCTCCTGGGTCTATGATTTAACGGTGAAGGGATGGCCAGCACATGGTGAACCACTGCTGCCAGCATTCTCGCCAAGAAGAGAACAGCTGTCAGTGTGCAGAGGAACCTTGATGTGTGGATCCAGAGTAGTAGTTCCACCCAAATTGAAGGATAGAGTGCTCAATGAGCTTCATGAGGGTCATCTGGGAGGGGTAAAAATGAAGAGCTTAGCCAGAGCGTTTATGTGGTGGCCGGGAATCGATAGAGAAACCGAAGAGATGACCAAGAGCTGTACAGGATGCCAGAAGGTCCAAAACGCCCCACCACAAGCCCCTCTACATCCATGGGAGTGGCCCTCATCTCCATGGCAAAGGGTGCACATTGATTTTGCTGGTCCCTTTATGGACTCAATGTTTTTAATTGCGGTGGATGCACATTCAAAGTGGCCAGAGGTAATAAAAATGTCCTCAACCACCACGGAAAAAACTATCACAGTTTTACGAACAATATTCACCAGGAATGGGCTGCCTGAACAGATTTGCTCTGACAATGGACCACAGTTTGTGTCTGAAGAGTTCCGAAGGTTCTTAAAGAACAATGGTGTTAAGCATTACACATCCACCCCATATCATCCAGCCACTAATGGATTGGCCGAGAGGTTTGTTCAAACATTCAAGAAGGCTATCAAGGCAATGTGTAATGAAGATATACCCCTACAACACAAGGTGGATAACTTCTTGTTTGCCTACCGGAATGCGACACATGCGGTTACCAACCAAACTTCAGCCATGATGTTCTTCAATCGAAGACTACGATGCCGCTTGGATTTGGTTAAGCCAAACATCAGAAAAGATGTGGAGAACAGGCAGTTTCAGAATATGAATGAAAGGCCGACCAGGAGTTTTAAGATAGGTCAACCAGTTTTGGCCCGGGACTACCGCACAGAGAAATGGCAGCCAGGAACGATCTGTACACGGCAAGGACCTCTAATGTATACCGTGGATGTTGGAGAGAGCATTGTACGACGCCATGCTGACCAGATCCTAGAGTCACTGGAAAACGTCAACTCCACACCACGATCTGATACACCTGGCAATGAAACCGAAGTACCGATTGCATCTACCGCAGAATCGGTGATATTGGAAGCAGACGAACCAAACAACGACATTGATCCCGACTCAACCTTGCCAGAAGAACCTGATATCCCAAAGAGGCGTTATCCAGACAGAATCAGGAAGCCTCCTCAAAGACTGAACTTATAATTGCTTAACTTCAACCAATGTATCTAGCAACCGTAATTGTAATTGTAATTAGTTATTATTTAGTTGTTAAATGAATATTATGTACTGTTTATCTAAAAGGGGAGGAATTGTTGCGTATGTACCTTTAAGGGAATAACTGGTCTCAGACTGCAGTACCGGCAGTGACCACCCCTGTATAAAAGGCCATAGCAGGCTTCTGTAGTTTCAGTTTCCAGGTTGTCTCCATTTAGTAAAGACTTGTTATAATCAACTCCTGCAGTCCATGTCTCAATTATACACGGACATAATAGGGTGCAGTGCCGAAAAAGGTACAATGATCTGCTACGCTCAGCAAAAGTGAGTATAACATCACACCTACCTTCAATCTGCTCCCCATCCGTTCTCATCACCAGCACTCTGCATTGTCAACCTACTCCTGCACATCCCAACTTACCCTTACTTCCCTTGCACCCTTACCTATCCCTCTCTCTCTAGGTACAGATTCACTTCACCATCCTACTCTGCACCCCTCACACTCGTTCTCACTGTTATGCAATGACAACAACTGACAAGGTACAGGAAGGCACCTTGGTTTTGGCACCTCACTCCATCGTTGTCTCCCTCTAAGCTTCAATGTTATGGAGTCTTTACACTCACTCCATCAATCTTGCTGAAACTGCACTTGTGTCCCTCATTGCAGGAAAAGAGAGCCCACAATAAGAGGGAGAGAGCAAGGACAAGAGGAGGCCAACCATCACTCGCAACTTTACCAAACGCTGCAGAGGCTGCTCTCGACATCGTCGGAGGTGCAGAGGAGCTGGAAGTGGGGGATGGAGAGACAGGCGCACTAGAGCAAGCTGGTGACAGAATAGATTTGCAAACCTCTCATTTAGATTTCAAGAGTGACTGATATGGCATCTGATGTTCATACAGATTGAGTTTTGATCATCTGCACAATGTTTCTGCTACCTAAATATCACATGTCTAATTCATGCCTTTACTCCCCCACAGGATCATCAAGGGCCCCCCCTCCCCACTGTCCAGGAGGAAGAGCCGGACGACTCCTCAGAGGAACCTGCAGCCTCTGAGGGAGCAGCGTCACCAGAAATCAGTGCACCCAGCTTCAGCGCAGGAATGCACACCTCGGTGGGTCCTACGCGACATAGAGTAGTGTTGTCACCTGGTGTATCACAGCTCACAAGTGAGCATCAGCAGATGGTGGAGACAGCGACAGAACTGGAGAGTCCTCGTCGGAGGCTGCAGGGCGCTCCCAGCTCTGCTCTGCTGCATGTAGACGCTGTGCCTCTGGGGCCATCCAGAAAGAGAGCGGTGCTGGAACTTCAGGAACAAGTGCAGGAGTCTCTGACAGGGTTTGAATCCACTGTAACTGTGAGTGTGCAGGGAGTGGAGGAGTCCATTTCAAACATGAGCAATGCGGTGGTGCACTCAATGGCGAATGTAGGTGCCGCCATGGAAAGGATGGCAACCTCCATGGAGGACATAAATCGCCAGACTCAAATGAACATAGTGACTCTTCTAAATAGATGGTCTGATATGGAGGATAGATAGAACATAAGAACATAAGAACATAGGCATCTATTGAGGAGAGGAAGCAGAGGTACATGGACATCCCCGTTATGAGGACTGTCAGTACAGAGACGGGTCCTCATGGCCCCACTGATGTGCAGCAAGGTGCTCGCCAGCTACTTGCTAGCAGTGAAGTGCGGGCGACCCATAAGAGGGATGTTGGTGGTGAACAACAAGGAAGTGGGGGCTCCTCTCCAAGCGCTCACACTACCATGCCACTACGGAGCCCTCGGTCAGAACCCCAGATTCCACACCCAACTGAGATGGCCCCTGCACAGCCATAGGAGGAGCAGACTGTTGTGGAGCTCCCAAACCCAGAGGATGTTCGCCAAAGGTGTCAAAGCAGGTGCAGCATAGAAGTGAGCAAGGTGCATCTACATCTGCTGAAGCCACAGGGGAAGAACCACGTAGAAATATGCGTAAGAGAAAGTTAACACACAAATAGTCACAAGGGTAGTCACTTGGGTGTTTTCATCTGATACAAGCGTTTATCATCGTTATTATGAATGTATTAAAGAAAAGCGATGGCAAATATTCAAAGAGTTGGCCTATGTGTGCTCAGAAATTGAAAGTTGCACAGTGAGGTGTCAGGGCACCTTTCATCTGTAATGATGGTGGTGAGAGTGATAGAAAACCAGTTTATTGCACAGATGCTATATGGTGTGTTAAGAAGGTCGGCCAGGCATTCATTTCCATGTGCCAGCCATATGTGGTTGATGCGTCAAATTATGCAAATCTGGGATGGATAAGTGAATCCCTTGCCCCACGGCCAGCAATGTGCTCACGTGCTGGTGGAATTGGCACATCCGCCCCCGCAAGGCGTCCCTCATCTGCCTCCTTCCCCCCCTCCTCCTCCTCCTCCTCCTCTTCCGAGGAGGCTTTGTGCTGTGCCACTTGTTCCTCAGGCAGTGCTAAGCCACACTGCAGTGCGATGTTGTGCAGGGCACAGCAGACCACGATGATCTTGAGACCCTGGTTGGTGCGTACTGTAGGGCTCCACCAGATCTGTCCAAGCATCTGAATCGCATTTTGAGCAAGCCGATGGTTTGCTCAATGATGCTTCTGGTGGAAATGTGGTTCACATTGTACCACTCCTCAGCTTCGTTTGATGGCTTCCTCATCGGTGTCATTAGCCGCTTTGTCAGGGGATAGCCCTTGTCTCCAAGTAGCCATCTGGAAAGTTGTGTTGGAGGATTGAAGAGCTGAGGCACAGTAGACTGCCGCAGGATGTACGAGTCATGGCAACTGCCAGGGAACTTGGCGCAAACATGCATAATGTTTTTCCTGTGGTTACACACCAGCTGGACGTTAAGGGAATGGAAGTCCTTACGGTTGACAAATACAGCTGGGTTGTGATGGGGTGCCCTAATGGCTACATGTGTGCAGTCTACGACGCCCTGCCATATTTGCAAAGCCAACCGCACGCGCAGTTACACTTGCTTCATCCGTGGAGAAGTGGATGTAATTGTGCGCTTTTGCAAAGAGGGCATTGGTAACCTGCGTGATGCAAGTGTGTGCAGCTGACTGGGAGATGCCACTGATGTCTGCTGATGATCCCTGGAAGGACCCTGAATCAAAGAAGTTGAGTGCAGTGGTGACTTTAACAGCCTCTGGTAAGGAGTGGCCACCTGCTCCTCTGGGCTCCAGGTCTTGGTGCAGCATTGTGCAGATGTCAGCGACTACCTCTCGTGAAAGTCTCAGCCTTGGCACTGCTTCTCACTCATGTTGAGGAAGCTCATCCTCGGCCTTAAAACCCTGTGTTGGGGGTGTCTCCTGCGGCGAGTGCAGCCCTGCGCTGACGCCCTCTGCCCTGTGCAGCATCAGGTGGGTGAGGAGGAAGTTGGCGCTCCTGTTGTTGCTGCTGCTGTTGTGCCTCATTCTGCTGCTGCCGCAGCTGCTCTTCCTCCAATTCTGAGGACCAGGATGAGAGGGTATAAATGGTTCCCATCCCGCTGGTATATATCTCAGTTGAGGAAGAGATGTTGCAAGCGCTCACTCAATGTGGCCAGAGGGTATTCCAAGGAGGTCACAGTGCATATGGATCTCAGCTTAAATACTCACAAGCTCAGTAGACCTGCAAAATGTTTTACAAAACCTCAAAGCACAAAGTTCTGTCATCTGAAAGTCAGCCGTGTTGCTCCTCTGCAGGAGCAGCTGTCAACAATTCATTTACTTGCTTAAATTGGCATAATCAACTGGCGTGTTTGTCGCACGTCGGGCAACACATTGAAAATTTCTTAAAATGGGAAGAGCCAGTTAAAAAGGGATTATGTAGGCTGCCTTATGTTAACTGCCTTAAGTGCCTCTCCCACCGTTTGGTGTCGGGTTTGATCGGAACTCGCAGACCCGACACTTTGCAAAGGTGCGTGGAGGCGGGATGGCAGCAGGTTAGCAACCCGCCATCAATCATTTGGATTTTTACTCCAAACCCCCCCTCTGAGCGCCGGCAAAATTGTGGCCTTTGTGTCTGTCTTCACGGAAGAAAACGCAAAAAATTTCTCTGAAATAGTGGAGAACCAAGGGTCTAGCGAGAATGAGGAACTAAAAGAAATTAGTATTAGTAAAACAATAGTACTGGAGAAATTAATGGGACTGAAAGCTAACAAATCTCCGGGACCTGATGGCCTACATCCTAGGGTTTTGAAAGAGGTGGCTATAGAGATATGGATGCATTGGTTGACATTTTCCAAAATTCCATAGATTCTAGAACGGTTCCTGTGGATTGGAAGGTAGCAAATGTAACCCCATTATTTAAGAAAGGAGGGAGAGAGAAAACGGAGAACTACAGACCAGTTAGCCTGACATCAGTCATCGGGAAAATGGTGGAATCCATTGTTAAGGAAGTGGTATCAGGGCACTTAAAAAATCATAACATGATTAGGCAGAGTCAACATGGTTTTATGAAAGGGAAATCGTGTTTGACAAATTTATTAGAGTTTTTTGAGGATGTAACTAGCAGGGTAGATAAAGGGGAACCAGTGGATGTAGTATATTTGAATTTCCAAATGGCATTCGATAAGGTGCCACATAAAAGGTTACTAGTGGGGTGCCACAAGGATCAGTGTTGGGGCCTCAGCTATTTACAATCCATATTGATGACCTAGATGAAGGGACCAAGTGTAATGTATTCAAGTCTGCTGATGTTACAAAGCTAGGTGGGACAGTAAGCTGTGAGGAGAACACAAAAGAGTCTGCAATGGGATATAGATAGACTAAGTGAGTGGGCAGTAAGGTGGCAGATGGAGTATAATGTAGGGAAATGTGAGGTTTTTCACTTTGGTGTTGTGAGTTGTGAGGAGGATGCAAAGAGGCTTCAAGGTGATTTAGACAAGTTGAGTGAGTGGGCAAATACATAGAAACATAGAAACATAGAAGATAGGAGCAGGAGTAGGCCATTCGGCCCTTCAAGCCTGCTCCGCCATTCAATGAGATCATGGCTGATCATCCAAATTCAGTACCCTGTCCCTGCCTTCTCCCCATATCCCTTGATCCCTTTAGCCGTAAGAAATATATCCAACTCTTTCTTGAATATATTTAATGAACTGGCCTCCACCGCCCTCTGTGGCAGAGAATTCCACAGGTTCACCACTCTCTGGGTGAAGAAATTCCTCCTCATTTCAGTCCTAAATGGCTTACCCCTTATCCTTAGACTATGACCCCTGGGTCTGGACTCCCCGGCCATCAGAAACATCCTTCCTGCATCTAGTCTGTCCAGGCCGGACAGAATTTTATAGGTTTCGATGAGATCCCCTCTCAATCTTCTAAACTCCAGTGAGTATAATCCCAATCGACACAATCTCTCCTCATACATCACTCCTGCCATGCCAGGTATCAGTCTGGTGAATCTTCGCTGCACTCCCTCCATGGCAAGAAAGTCCTTCCTGAGGTAAGGCGACCAAAAATGCACACAATACTCAAGGTGTGGTCTCACCAAGGCCCTGTACAACTGTAGCAAGACATCCTTGTTCCTGTACTTGAACCCTTTTGCTACGAAGGCCAACATACCATTTGCCTTCTTAACCGCCTGCTGCACCTGCATCCTTACCTTCAGCGACTGGTGCACGAGAACACCCAGGTCTCTTTGCACTTCCCCTTCTCCCAATCTATTGCCATTCAAATAATAAACTGCCTTTTTGTTTTTGCCACCAAAGTGGATAACCTCACATTTATCCACATTATAGTGCATTTGCCATGTTTCTGCCCAATCACCCAACCTGTCCAAATCGTACTGAAGTTTCACGACATCCTCCTCACAGCTTACCTACCCACCCAGCTTTGTGTCATCTGCAAATTTGGAGATATTACATCCAATTCCCTCGTCCAGATCATTAATATATATTGTGAATAGCTGGGGTCCAAGGACTGATCCCTGCGGTACCCCACTAGTCACTGCCTGCCACTCGGAAAATGACCCGTTTACTCCAACTCTTTGCTTTCTGTCCGCCAACCAGTTCTCTATCCAAGTCAATACCTTGCCCCCAATCCCATGTGCCTTAATTTTGCATGCTAATCTCTTATGTGGGACCTTATCGAAAGCCTTCTGAAAGTCCAAATACACCACATCCACTGGTTCTCCCTTATCTATTTTACCAGTTACATCCTCAAAAAATTCCAGTAGATTAGTCAAGCATGATTTACCTTTTGTAAATCCATGCTGACTTTGTCCGATCCTGTCACTGCTTTCCAAGTGCTCTGCTATTACATCTTTTATAATAGACTCCAGCATTTTCCCCACTACCGATGTCAGGCTTACCGGTCTATAATTCCCCGCTTTTTCTCTACCACCTTTTTTGAATAGTGGGGTAACATTAGCTACCCTCCAATCCATGGGTATCGAGTTCTGGAAGATGACCAGCAATGCATCTACTATTTCTAGGGCCACTTCCTTAAGTACCCTGGGATGTAGATTATCAGGCCCTGGGGATTTATCGGCCTTCAGTCCCATCAATTTTCCTAACACCATTTCCCTACAAATACTGATTTCTTTCAGTTCCACCCTTTCATCAGACCCTATGTTCCCCGGCATCTCTGGGAGGTTATTTGTGTCCTCCTTTGTGAAGGCAGAACCAAAGTATAAATTTAGTTGGTTTGCCATTTCTTTGTTTCCCATTATAAATTCCCCTGATTCTGACTGCAAGGGACCTATGCTTGAATTCACCAATCTTTTTCTCTTCACATATCTATAAAAGCTTTTACAGTCATTTTTTATGTTCCCTGCAAGCTTACTCTCATATTCTATTTTCCCTTTCTTAATTAATCCCTTTGTCCTCCTTTGTTGAATCCTAAACTGCTCCCAATCCTCAGGATTATTGTTTTTTCTGGCCAATTTATATGTCCTCTCCTTGGATCTTATGCTATCCCTAATTTCCCTTGTTAGCCACGGTTGAGTCACCTTTTTGGTTTTATTTTTATGCCAAACTGGGATGAACAAATTCTGTAGCTCATCCATTCGGTCTTTGAATGTTTGCCATTGCCTATCCACCGTCAACCCTTTGAGTGCCATTCCCCAATCAATCCTACCCAACTCGCTCCTCAGACCATCGTAGTTTCCTTTATTTAAATTGAGGACCCTAGTCTCTGAGTCAACTACTTCATTCTCCATCTTAATGAAGAATTCGATCATATTATGATCGTTCTGACCCAAGGGGCCTCGTACAACAAGATTGCTAATTAATCCTTTCTCGTTACATAATACCCAGTCTAAGATAGCCTGATCTCTGGTTGGTTCCTCGACATATTGGTCCAGGAAACCATCCCGTAAACAGTCCAGGAATTCCTCCTCCACAGTATTGTTACTAATTTGGTTGGCCCAATCTATATGTAGATTAAAGTCACCCATGATGACTGCTGTGCCCTTATTGCACGCTTCTTTAATTTCCCTTTTAATGCCATCCCCAACCTCCGCCTTACTGTTTGGAGGTCTATATACCACTCCCACTAATGTTTTTTTCTCCTTAGTATTTCTCAATTCTACCCATACAGATTCCACATCATCAGAGCTAATATCCTTCATTACAATTGTATTAATCCCTTCTTTAACCAGTAATGCTACCCCACCTCCCTTTCCTTTTTGCCTATCTTTCCTGAATATCGAATACCCCTGGATGTTGAGTTCCCAGTCTTGGCCATCCTTGAGCCACGTTTCCGTAATTGCAACCAAATCATATTCGTTTACCTCTATTTGCACAGCCAATTCGTCCAACTTATTACAAATGCTCCTCGCATTAAGACACAAAGCCTTTAGGCTTGTTTTTTTAACGCTCTTAGACCTATTAGAATTATTATTTACTGTGGCCACGTTTGATTTAAACCATTGATTTCTCTGACTGCCACTTTTGTTTTTCTCCTTCCTATCTTTTGCTTTTATCCCTGTTTCCCTTTCCTCTGTCTCCCTGCTCAGGTTCCCAACCCCCTGCCATTTTAGTTTAAACCCCCCGAACAGTGCTAGCAAACCTCCCCGCAAGGATATTTGTCCTGTTCTGGTTCAGGTGCAACCCGTCCGACTTGTACAAGTCCCACCTTCCCCAGAAGCAGGCCCAGTGATCCAGGAAACTAAAGCCCTCCCTCCTGCATCAACTCTTTAGCCACGCATTCATCTGCTCTATCCTCCTATTCCTATACTCACTAGCACGTGACACCGGGAGTAATCCAGAGATTACAACCTTTGAGGTCCTGCTCTTTAATCTGCTACCTAGCTCCCTAAATTCTTGCTGCAGGACCTCATCCCTCTTCCTACCCATGTCATTGGTCCCAATGTGAACCATGACCTCTGACTGTTCACCCTCCCCCTTCAGAATGCCCTGCAGCCGTTCAGTGACATCCTTGACCCTGGCACCAGGGAGGCAACAAACCATCCTGGAGTCACGTCTACGGCCACAGAAACGCCTATCTGTTCCCCTTACGATAGAATCCCCTACCACTATTGCTCTCCCACTCTTTTTCCTCCCTTCCTAAGCAGCAGAAGCACCCCTGGTGCCAGGAAGTTGGCTGCTGCTGCCTTCCTCTGGTAAGAGTATGAGTATGCAGTATAACGTGGATAAATGTGAAGTTATCCACTTCGGTAGGAAAAACAGAAAGGTAGAGTATTATTTAAATGGTGATAGATTGGGAAATGCTGATGTACAAAGGGACCTGGATGTCCTTGTACACCAGTCACTGAAAGCAAACATGCAGGTGTAGCAAGCAGTTAGGAAGGCAAATGGTATGTTGGCCTTCTTTGCAAGAGGATTTGAGTACAGGAGCAAGGATATCTTACTATAGTTATACAGGGCCTTGGTGAGACCACACCTGGAGTACTGTATGCAGTTTTGGTCTCCTTACCTAAGAAAAGATATATTTGCCATAGAGGGAGTGCAACGAAGGTTCACCAGACTGATTCCTGGGATGGCAGGACTGTCGTATGAGGAGAGATTGGGTCGACTAGGCCTGTATTCACTAGAGTTTAGAAGAATCTAATTGAAACGTATAAATTTCTGACAGGGCTAGACAGACTGGATGCAGGGAGGATATTTCCCCTGGCTGGGGGGTCTAGAACGAGGGGTCACAATCTCAGGATACGGGGTAGGACATTTAGGACTGAGATGAGGAGAAATTTCTTCACTCAGAGGGTGGTGAACATGTGGAATTCTCTACCACAGAAGGCTGTGGAGGCCAAGTCACTGAATATATTTAAGAAGGAGACAGATAGATTTCTAGACACAAAAGGCATCAAAGAGTATGGGGAGAGAGCGAGAATATGGTATTGAGATAAAGGATCAGCCATGATCATATTGAATGGCGGAGCAGACTCGAAGGGCCGAATGGCCTACTCCTGCTCCTATTTTTCTATGTTTCTACGTTTCTATGGTAGGAAGAATAGAAAAACAGAATATTTTTTAAATGGTGAGAAACTTTCAAATGTTGGTGTTCAGAGAGATTTGGGTGTCCTCGTGCAAGAAACACAGAAAGCTAGCATGTAGGTACAGCAAGTAATAAGGAAGGCAAGTGGCATGTTGGCCTTTATTTCAAGGGGGTTGGAGTATAAGAGTGAGGAAGTCTTATTACAATTGTACAGGGCCTTGGTGAGACCACACCTGGAGTACTGTGCACAGTTTTGGTCTCCTTATCTAAGGAAGGATATACTTGCCTTGGAGGCGGTGCAATGAAGGTTCACTAGATTGATTCCTGGGATGAGAGGGTTGTCCTATGATGAGAGATTGTGGGCCTATACTTTCTGGAGTTTAGAAGAATGAGAGGTGATTTTATTGAAACATACAAGATTCTGAAGGGGATTGACAGGGTAGATGCTGAGAGGTTGTTTCCCCTGGCTGGAGAGTCTAGAACTAGGGGACATAGTCTCAGGATATGGGGTCGGCCATTTAAGACCGAGATGAGGAGAAATTTCTTCACTCAGAGGGTTGTGAATCTTTGGAATTCTCTGCCCCAGAGGGCTGTAAATGCTGAGTCTTTGAGTATATTCAAGGCTGAGATCGATAGATTTTTGGACTCCAGGAGAATCAAGGGATATGGAGATCGGGCGGGAAAGAGGAGTTGAGGTCGATGATCAGCCATGATCATATTGAATGGCGGAGCAGGCTCGAGGGGCCGTATGGCCTACTCCTGCTCCTATTTCTTATGTTCTTATGTTCTTAGACAGGCTAAGTGAGTGGGCAAGAACATGGCAAATGGAATATAATGTGGAGAAATGTGAAGTTATCCACTTTGGTAGGAAAAATAGAAAAGCAGAGTATTTTTTAAATGGTGAGAGATTGGGAAATGTTGATGTTCAGAGGGACCTGGGTGTCCTTGTACACAAATCACTGAAAGTTAACATGCAGGTACAACAAGCAATTAGGAAAGCAAATGGTATGTTGGCCTTTATTACAAGAGAATTTGAGTATAAGAGTAAAGACTTCTTACTGCAATTATATAGGGTCCTGGTGAGACCACACCTAGAGTACTGTGTACAGTTTTGGTCTCCTTACCGAAGGAAGGTTATACTTGCCATAGAGGGAGAGCAATGAAAGTTCACCAGACTGATTCCTGGGATGGGGGGATTGTCCTCTGAGGAGAGATTGAGTAGACTAGGTGTATATTCTCTAGAGTTTAGAAGAATGAGAAGTGATCTCATTGAAACATACAAAATTCTTACAGGGCTTGACAGGGTAAACATAGAAACATAGAAGATAGGAGCAGGAGTAGGCCATTCAGCCCCTCGAGCCTGTTCCGCCATTCAATGCGATCATGGCTGATCATCCAAACTCAGTACCCTG
Organism: Somniosus microcephalus; assembly: GCF_052327205.1. Classification (NCBI taxonomy): domain Eukaryota; kingdom Metazoa; phylum Chordata; class Chondrichthyes; order Squaliformes; family Somniosidae; genus Somniosus; species Somniosus microcephalus. The sequence goes on along the minus strand of NC_141000.1, from coordinate 135,264,017 downwards.
TCCCTGCTTTCTCCCCATACCCCTTGATCCCTTTAGCCTTAAGAAATATATCCAACTCCTTCTTGAATATATTTAATGAATTGGCCTCTACTGCCTTCTGTGGTAGAGAATTCCACAGGTTCACCACTCTCTGGGTGAAGAAATTCCTCCTCATTTCTGTCCTAAAAGGCCTACCCCTTATTCTTAGACTGTGACCCCTGGTTCTGGATTCCCCGACCATCAGGAACATCCTCCCTGCATCTAGTCTGTCCAGTCCTGCCAGAATTTTATAAGTTTCAATGAGATCCCCTCTCATTCTTCTAAACTCCAGCGAGTACAAGCCCAATCGACCCAATCTCTCCTCATACGTCATTCCTGCCATCCCAGGTATCAGCCTGGTGAATCTTCACTGAACTCCTTCAATGGCAAGAATATCCTTCCTCAGATAAGGCGACCAAAACTGCACACAATACTCAAGATGTGGTCTCACCAAGGCCCTGTACAACTGTAGCAAGACATCCTTGTTCCTGTACTCAAACCCTCTCACTACGAAGGCCAACATACCATTTGCCTTCTTAACTGCCTGCTGCACCTGCATGCTTACCTTCAGCGACTGGTGCACAAGGACACCCAGGCCTCGTTGCACTTCCCCTTCTCCCAATCTATTGCCATTCAGATAATAATCTGCCTTCCTGTTTTTGACACCAAAGTGGATAACCTCACATTTATCTACGTTATATTGCATCTGCCATGCTTCTGCCCAATCACCCAACCTGTCCAAATCATCCTGTAGTTTCTTGGCATCCTCCTCACAGCACACACGCCCACCCAGCTTTGTGTCATCTGCAAATTTGGAGATATTACATCTAGTTCCCTTGTCTAGATCATTAATATATATTGTGAATAGCTGGGGTCCAAGGACTGATCCCTGCGGTATCCCACTAGTCACTGCCTGCCACTCGGAAAAAGACCCGTTTATTCCAACTCTTTGCTTTCTATCTGCCAACCAGTTCTCTATCCAAGTCAATACCTTGCCCCCAATCCCATGTGCCTTAACTTTACACGTTAATCTCTTATGGTAGGTGTAGGAAGGCTGTTTCCCCTGGCTGGGGAGTCTAGAACCGGGGGTCACTGTCTCAGAATAAGGGGTCGGCCATTTAGGACTGAGATGAGGAGAAATTTCTTCACTCAGAGGGTGGTGAATCTCTGGAATTCTCTACCCCAGAGGGCTGTGGCGTCTCAATCGTGACAGAGATTGATAGATTTTTGAATATTAAGGGAATTAAGGGTTATGGGGATAGTGCAGGAAAGTGGAGATGAGGAAGAAGGTCAGCCATGATCTTATTGAATGGCGGAGCAGGCTCAAAGGGCCACATGGCCTACTCCTGCTTTTATTTCTTATGTTCTCATGTTCAAAAGTAGTTCATTGGCTGTAAAGCACTTTGGGATGTCCGGTGGTCATGAAAGGCGCTATAGAAATGTAAGTCTTTCTTTTTACTAGTACAGTCACACTAATGGTGTGTTGCACACTGCACTAATATGGTCACACTTAAGCTAATTAAATAAATCTGGAATAAAAAGCTAGTATCAGTAATGGTGACCATGAAACTACCGGATTGTTGTAAAACCCACCTGGTTCACTAACATCCTTTAGGGAAGGAAATCTGCCATCCTTACCCAGTCTGGCCTATATGTGACTCCAGACCCACAGCAATGTGGTTGACTCTTAACTACCCTCTGAAATGGCCTAGTGAGCCAATCAGTTGTATCAAACCACTTGGAAAAACAATAAGAATAAAACCAGACGGACCACCCGGCATCGACCTAGGTACCGGTTTCTGGCACAACAAAGATACACCCAGCCTAGTCAACCCTGCAAAGTCCCCCTCACTTACATCTGGGGACTTGTGCCAAAATTGGGAGAGCTGTCCCACAGACTAGTCAAGCAACAGCCTGGAATAGTCATACTCACAGAATCATACCTTTCAGCCAGCATCCCAGATTTCTCCACCATCATCCCTGGGTATGTCCTGTTCCACCGGCAAGACAGACCCACCAGAGGTGGTGGCACAGTGGTATACAGTCAGGAGGGACTGGCCCTGGGCGTCCTCAACATTGACTCCAGACCCCATGAAGTGTCATGGCATCAGGTCAAACACTGGCAAGGAAACCTCCTGCTGATTACCACCTATCGCCCTCCCTCAATTGATGAATCAGTATTGATGAATCCCCAGTATTGGTTGAACACCACTTGGAAGAAGCACTGAGAGTAGCAAGGACACAGAATATACTCTGGATGGGGAACTTCAATGTCCATCACTAAGAGTGGCTCGGTAGCACCACTATTGACCATGCTGGCTGAGTCCTGAAGGACATAGGCTGCCAGACTGGGCCTGTGTCAAGTGGTGAAAGAACCAACACGAAGGAAATACCTAATTGACCTCGTCCTCACCAATCTCCCTGTTGCAGATGCATCTGTCCATGACAGTATTGGTATGAGTGACCACCACTCAGTCCTTGTGGAGACAAAGTCCCGTCTTCACACTGAGGACACCCTCCATCGTGTTGTGTGGCACTACCAACGTGCTAAATGGGATAGATTCGGAAGGTAAGAATATAAGAACATAAGAATTAGGAGCAGGAGTAGGCCATATGGCCCTTCGAAACTGCTCCACCATTAAATAAGATCATGGCTGATCTTCAACCTCAACTCCCTAGAATCCAAAAATCTATCTATCTCAGCCTTGAATATACTCAACGACTCAGCTTCACAACCCTTTGGGGTGGAGAATTCCAAAGATTCACAACCCTCTAAGTGAAGAAATTCCTCCTCATCTCAGTCTTAAATGGCCGATCCCTTATCCTGAGACTATGCCCCCTAGTTCTAAACTCTCCAGCCAGGGGAAACAATCTCTCAGCATCTACCCTGTCAATCCCCCTCAGAATCTTATGGACTAGAAATTGGGCACCTTAGCGCCTCCCGTTAGTGCCTCTGGGGGGCACTAACGACTTACCGCCCGGGCGCGGCTGTGTAAGCACTGCCGGCAAAATTCACCTGCCGATTTACAGTGGCACTAACCACTAACTCCACGTCCACCTGCGGCTGGAGATCGTGACGTTATCTGGCTGCGCATCGCCCAGGTAGCGTCCCGGACCGGAAATTCATTCTCGCCCCCTGCCTCAGCGCCTGCCGTTAGGAACGACAGGTAGAGGAGGCGGTGTGCAGTGGGCTGAGAGCTGGAGGAGCGATATTTGAAGGCGTGAACTTCTGTGTTTTTTTAGTCGGCCAGCAATGCTGCCTTGTCAGTTTGACAGAAGCAGACAGGCATTTTTACCAATTTGAGCTTTACCGATTTTGACCCCTGCAGTACTCCCCTGATCGAGTCTCCGTTTTCATTGTTGTGTGCTGCATGCTGCACAACCTGGCCATTCTGAGGGCCCAGCCATTGTCACCAGGGATTGCAGGTCCACCTCAGGAGAAGGCAGAGGGACAAGAGGAGGAGGATGAAGAGGAGGAGGAACAGCAGCAACATAGGAGGGAGCCACTCAATGTTGCTTCTGCAAGGACCATTTGTGAGCGCCTCATTAGACACCGCTTCCAATAAATGAGATAGCACATGGCCTTTGCGCAGAACAACCACTTCATTAAATCCAGCTCGCAGCCCCTAAAGGTCAAATGAGAAACATCACAAAATTTGCTATGTCAAATTAAAAATTTATTATTGTGCACAACTCTCTCTTATGAAACACAAACATTAATAAACAAACACAACAATTTATCAACAAACACAACTCTTTCTTAGCAAACTGAATTATTTGTTACCAAACTCAACAATATATTTACAAACACATCAAATTATTTACACACACTTGCTAATAACGTATTATTTACTCACCCTGCTCAATGATTTCCCTCCCCTTTGCAATTCCCCCCTCCCAACCCTACTGCTCCTCCACAATGTGGCCCCAGTGGCTGCAGCAAGGCTGGCGGAAGGCTGCTGAGTCTGGGAGTCAGAGACTGTAGATGGCCTTGCAGGACGCCCTCGACCAGCTCTGGGCCTGGAAGACCTGGCTGCAGACTGCAACATCTCAGCATGTGTGCCAGTAGTCTGGGATAGCTGGGTTACAGGCTATGGCAAGTGCAATGGCAGTGTGGCAGTGGTGGGAGCAGGAAGGCTGTCATCCTGAGAGAGGACAGCACCTTCCTGCTCGACCGACAAACCGCCAAGGATGGACTCGATGGTTTGCACAGAGATGACAGCAATGCTGGAGGCGGACTCCTCCACGCCCCTAGCCAGTTCATCCACGCTCTCGGGAACCCTTGCCATTGCACCCATGAGCTTAGTGTGCATGCCCATTGCCTGTGTGGTCATCGCCTCAACATCGATGTCCTCATCTGAGTCCTGTGCAGCAGAAGTCGTGCACGCACTCACCCTCCGGGGAGATGGCCCCCAAGCTTCCCTTTCCCCATGGCGTTGCTGCAGCCCGCTGGGTCCTGAAGCTTCACCCACATCAGAGCCATTTCCATTTCTCTGCCTGACCTCCTCCCATGCGTTGCTGTTGCCTCCTGTGTAAGTGAGTGTGCAGCCATGTGTTTGGCAGATGTGCCTACCATAGTTGAATAGCTGTTAATGTATGCATGATGTGAGATGTGGATGTGACTTTTAATAGATGGGCATAATTGGTGGGTGAGTGTTGGGGATTTGAAGGTTTATACAGTCTGCACAGAGTGAGGTTGAGATGGTATTAAACGGGAAATTAGAGAAGCGTGCAATAAGGGCACAGCAGTTATCATGGGTGACTTTAATCTACATATAGATTGGGCTAACCAAATTAGTAACAATACTGTGGAGGAGGAATTCCTGGAGTGTATACAGGATGGTTTCCTGGACCAATATGTCGAGGAACCAACTAGAGATCAGGCCATCTTAGACTGGGTATTATGTAAAGAGAAAGGATTAATTAGCAATCTTGTTGTACGAGGCCCCTTGGGTCAGAGCGATCATAATATGATAGAATTCTTCATTAAGATGGAGAGTGAAATAGTTGACTCAGAGACTAGGGTCCTGAATTTAAATAAAGGAGACTACGATGGTATGAGGTGCGAGTTGGGTAGGATTGATTGGGGAATGTCACTCAAAGGGTTGACGGTGGATGGGCAATGGCAAACATTCAAAGATCGCATGGATGAACTACAGAATTTGTTCATCCCTGTTTGGCATAAAAATAAAACAAAAAAGGTGACTCAACCGTGGCTAACAAGGGAAATTAGGGATAGCATAAGATCCAAGGAGAGGACATATAAATTGGCCAGAAAAAGCAGTAAACCTGAGGATTGGGAGCAGTTTAGGATTCAACAAAGGAGGACAAAGGGATTAATTAAGAGGGGGACAATAGAGTATGAGAGTAAGCTTGCAGGGAACATAAAAACCGACTGTAAAAGCTTTTATAGATATGTGAAAAGAAAATGATTGGTGAAGTCAAGCATAGGTCCCTTGCAGTCAGAATCAGGGGAATTTATAATGGGGAACAAAGAAATGGCAGACCAATTAAATACATACTTTGGTTCTGTCTTCACAAAGGAGGACACAAATAACCTTCCAAACATATCGGGGAACATACGGTCTAATGAAAGAGAGGAACTGATAGAAATCAGTATTTGTAGGGACATGGTGTTAGGGAAATTGATGGGATTGAGGGCCGATAAATCCCCAGGGCCTGATAATCTACATCCTAGGGTAATTAAGGAAGTGGCCCTAGAAATAGTAGATGCATTGCTAGTCATCTTCCAAAATTCGATAGACTCTGGAACAGTACCCATGGATTGGTGGGTAGCTAATGTTACCCCACTGTTCAAAAAGGGTGGTAGAGAGAAAATGGGGAATTACAGACTGGTAAGCCTGACATAGGTAGTAGGGAAAATGCTAGAGTCCATTATAAAGGATGTAATAGCAGAGCACTTGCTCCTATGTTCTATGTTTCTATGTTTCTATGTTTAGAGGTTTTTGAAGCATGTACTCACCCTAACCACCCAAGTGAGGTCATTGAACTTCTTGTGGCACTGGGTGTGAATCCTTTGGACCAGGCTTCTGGCCAACATGCCATTTGTTAACATGCAGTTAATTGGCATTAATCTCCTTCCCGGCTCGCTGGACCCGGCACGGGTCGGCTACCCGCCTCCTGGCAAGATGGCATGGAGGCGGGTTGGGCACCCGCCCACAAACTCTGCCATTTTCCCAGCAGTCCCACCTCCCCAGGGCTGGCAAAATCCAGCCCATGGAGTCATAACGGCACAGAAGGAGGCCAATTGGCCCATCGAGTCTGTGCCGGCTCTCTGTAGAGCAATCCAGTCAGTCCCATTCCCCCGCTCTATCCCCATAGTCCTGTAAGTTTATTTCCCTCAAGTGTCTATCCAGTCTCCCCTTGAAAACATTGAGGCCTGTATTTTCCGATTGGAGGTTTCCTGCGTGCGGAGGCCTCCGATCTGGAAAAAATCTACGCCCTTACCTGAGGGCACCAGAGGTCTGGATATTTCCGCTCCTGGGCCTCTCCACTACGAAATGCGCAGGGCCCAGGTATCCCAGGGGTGCATGTGGTTCACAAACGTCCTGGGATCACGTGGGCCATGTGGAGCCAATGAAAGAAGAGAATCCCCCTTCATACTTTTGACAGGTCTCTCAGCTTAGACCTGTCAAAAGTATGAATGGAGATCACTCCAATAACACATCAAAACATTAAATATTGGCCCAGAAATTCAGGTCGGGGGCTTCCCGCGGGTGCAAGCCCCCGACCTACACTTACATATCGCGCTGACATTTGAAGACTGGGCCTGCGTGGATTTCTGATCTGTGGCCCGGTTCAGCTCCCGGCGCGCTGTGCGTGCGTGATCCAGCGGTGTACTTAGTGCGATGAGCCGGCTGGGATCACGTGAGCACTGGGCAACCAATGGGAGTTTGCAAAAGTCCATTCATAAGTTAGACATAAGACCTGTCAAACTCATGAAATTCCGGGCGCCCAAAACACTACTTAAACTTGAAATAAAAGATTAAAAAAATCCCACTAATTAAATGAACTATTACTAACTGTAAAAAACTATTTTAAACAATTAATCAAATTTCTGCAAAAAATTTTTTTTCAAGAAATCAGGTCCAAAAATACACTTACCTTACTGTTAATTCTTTAAAAATAATAAACCTGTGGAAAAAAAATTCTAACTTTAATTATTAGACCACTTACCTTTTAAAACTAAGTCCTTACGTCTGCTTTTTTCATTCGTAAAAAGTGGAGGCCTTCACGCACGGACAACCCTGTCAAAAAAAACGTGCTGCCTGAAACGTCGCATGGGAACCGCCTCTTAACCCCTTGGTTCAGAGGAGAGGAAATGCCGGTTTTCCGCGCATGCGCTGTGCATGCTGAAATCCGGCACTTCCAACGGGCCCACGCGTGAGTACCCCGTCCGTACTCATGCGTTGGGACCCGAATTACTGGGCCAATATTTTTTTTAAATCATGTTTTTAAATTAGTTAAAATTACATTAAATTAAATATTTTGGGCTGGATTTTGTCAATGGGGACATGATGGAGGCGGGACTCCCACTTTTTGGGTTGTAGTCTCACCTCCATCGATTTGTGGCCAACCCACGCGATTTTCCCTTGATTGACCTTGTTGAGCCCGCCCAGCGGGCTCAGCAGGCCAATTAAGGGACACCCGGTTACACGTGACGTCAGGGATTGACATTTCATCTGTCAAGAGCTTTTGACAGGTTAAATATCAGCGTTTGACAGCTCTGTGGAGCTGTCAAACACTGACAATCTGACTTCGAACTTGAGTCCTTCTCCACAGACTCAGTTAGAAACATAGAAACATAGAAGATAGGAGCAAGAGTAGGCCATTCGGCCCCTCGAGCCTGCTCCGCCATTCAATGAAATCATGGCTGATCATCCAAACTCAGTACCCTGTCCCTGCCTTCTCTCCATATCCCTTGATTCCTTTAGCCTTAAGAAATATATCTAACTCCTTCTTGAATATATTTAATGAATTGGCCTCAACCGCCTTTTTGGTAGAGAATTCCACAGGTTCACCACTCTCTGGGTGAAGAAATTCCTCCTCATCTCTGTCCTAAATGGCTAACCCCATATTCTTAGACTGTGACCCCTGGTTCTGGACTCCCCCACCATCGGGAACATCCTTCCAGCATCTAGTCTGTCTAGTCCTGTTAGAATTTTATAAGTTTCAATGAGATCCCCTCTCATTCTTCTAAACTCCAGCGAGTATAAGCCCAATCGACCCAATCTCTCCTCATACGTCATTCCTGCCATCCCAGGTGTCAGTCTGGTGAATCTTCGCTGAACTCCCTCCATGGCAAGAACATCCTTCCTCAGATAAGGCGACCAAAATTGCACACAGTACTCAAGATGTGGTCTCACCAAGGCCCTGTACAACTGCAGCAAGACGTCCTTGTTCCTGTACTCAAACCCTCTCGCTGCGAAGGCCAACATACCATTTGCCTTCTTAACCGCCTGCTGCACCTGCATGCTTACCTTCAGCAACTGGTGCACAAGGACACCCAGGTCTCGTTGCACTTCCCCTTCTCCCAATCTATTGCCATTCAGATAATAATCTGCCTTCCTGTTTTTGACACCAAAGAGGATAACCTCACATTTATCCACGTTATATTGCATCTGCCATGCTTCTGCCCAATCACCCAATGTGTCCAAATCATACTGGAGTTTCTCGGCATCCTTCTCACAGCCTACACGCCCACCCAGCTTTGTGTCGTCTGCAAACTTGGAGATATTACATCTAGTTCCCTCGTCCAGATCATTAATATATATTGTGAATAGCTGGGGTCCTAGGACCGACCCCTGCAGTACCTCACTAGTCACTGCCTGCCAGTCGGAAAAAGACCCGTTTATTCCAACTCTTTGCTTCCTGTCTGCCAACCAGTTCTCTATCCAAGTCAGTATCTTGCCCCCAATCCCATGTGTCTTAACTTTACACGCTAATCTCTTATGCGGGACCTTATCAAAAGCCTTCTGAAAGTCCAAATACACCACATCCACTGGTTCTCCCTTATCTATTCTACCAGTTACATCCTTAAAAAATTCCAGTAGATTAGTCAAGCACGATTTACCTTTTGTAAATCCATGTTGACTTTGTCCGATCCTGTCACTGTTTTCCAAGTGCTCTGCTATTATATCTTTTATAATGGACTCTAGCATTTTCCCCACTACCGATGTCACTTACCTCTGCACTCATGCACCCATCACTCACCGGAACACCGGACATCTCGAACCCTCCAAGCCGTTCAACCTGACGGTCTGCCTCGCTAACTTGGCGTGGTTTGGAGCCATCGGGCAGCCCACACTTCAGGGCTAAAAATAGGGATTAGGCTAAAAACTGCCTGTTAACTACCTGTTAACAGGCAGTTAATTGGCACTAATCCCCTTCCCACCTCGGGGAGGCGGGTCCCAGCACAGGTCAGGTACCCGCCTCCTGGGAAACGGGCATGGAGGCGGGTTGGGGCGAGAAGGGTTCGTGCCCCCCGATTCTGCAATTTTCCCCCCACTCTTGCCTCCAAACCTGCCTCCACGGGGCTTGGAAATTCGAGCCCTTTAAAGAAACATTAAATTTTTTGAAAAAAAAATAAAGTTTTTTATGGGGCTAAAAATAAACTTACCTTTTTTTAAAAGTATTTTTAAATTATAAATGAGTGAAAAAAATGTTTAAACTTTTTTTTAAACTCATGCTGGTAAAAGCAGGCCTGCTTTTACCAATATGTAAGATTTTTAAAGGATTTCAGCAGGCGGAGGTTCTACAGAAAGCAGAACTCTCCACCCACAGAGGGCCTTCTCCAGGGCAGGCGTGCGATCTGTCAAGAGGATTCTTGACAGATCGGAAGTACCAGTTTTCAGCGCATGCGCTTCACACGCCTGAAACCGGCACTTGCGAGGTCCCTACAGGTGTGTACACAGCTCGTACACACCCGTAGGGATCGGAAAATACGGGTCTGAGTGTCTCCGCTTCCACCACTTCCGTCAGCAGCGAATTCCAGGTCATCACCACTTGCTGTGTAAAAAGTATTTCCTCACATCCCCCCTGTATCTCTTGCACAAAACTTTAAATCTGTGTCCCCTAGTCCTTGTACCATCAATTAGTGGGAACAGCCTTTCCCCGTCTAGCCTATCCAAACCCGTCATAATCTTGGACACCTCTATCAAATCACCCCTCAACCTCCTTTGTTCTAATGAAAACAAATCCAGCTTCTCCAACCTGTCCTTGTAGCTAAAATCCCCCATCCCCGGAACCATTCTGGTAAGTCTCCTCTGCACCCTCTCAAGTGCTTTCACATTGTTCCTAAAGTGTGGTGACCAGAACTGGACGCAATACTCCAGTTGTGGCCTAACCAGCGCTTTATAAAGGTTCAGCATAAATTCTCTACTTTTGTACTCAATATTAATGGGCCAGAAATTCGGGTCCCCACGGGTGAGTACACTCTGGGTACTCACACGTAGGGCCAACGAAAGTGCCGGTTTCGTGCATGCACTGCGCATGCGTGGGAAACCGGAACTTCCATTCCCTTGAAAGAAGGGGTTCACAGGTCGAACGCGTGCGCCGGAGAGGCAGCGCGTGCGCCTGGAACTTCCTTTTTTTTACCCGTTTCTCCGGGAGGGTAAGTCTCCAGCAGCTACGCTTTTAATTAAGTAAAATTAAAACAATTTTTCCACAGGTTTATTATTTTTAAATACTTTAAAGAAAGGTAAGTTTATTTTTAGCCCTGTTAAAAACTATAATTAATTTTTTCAAAAATGTAAATTATTGTTTAAAATAGTTATTTTAAGTAATTTATAGTTATTTTAAAAATGCGATGTTTTAAAAAAAATTATTTGAAGTTTTAGTTATCTTTTGGGGCCGAACTCTATTTCATAGATTTGACAGGTATTCCTGCCAAATCTATGAATAGAGATTCCCTGCTACGATTGGTTCTCCATGGCCCACGTAATCCCAGGGGACGCTTTGAACTAACTGCGTCCCTGGGATACGCAAGCACTGCGCGCGGCAGTTGGAGGAGGCCCAGGATCGGAGTCCCACGCGGGCCCACAGCACAACGGCCGGCGCGCTAAGTAAGTGCAGGTCGGGGGCTTACACCCGCGGGAAGCCTCTGACCCGAATTTCTGGCCCATTAATACCTCTATTTATGAAGCCCAAGATCCCATATGCTTTGTTAACCACTCTCTCAATATGTCCTGCCACCTTCAGGGACCTATGCACATTAACTCCCAGGTCCCTCTGTCCCTGCACACTCTTTAAAACTGTGCCATTAAGGGGGCGATTTTCCCACTGGAGGCGAGATGGAGGCGGGTTTCAGTTTGGGTGGGTTTGAAACTTGCCTCGATAGGTTTCAAAAATTTGCGATTTTCCCATGATTGTCCATTTGATTTCAGAGGTATGGGATACCCTTGGTCAATTAGTGTTTTGGGACTGAAACTCGCCTCTGTTGACAGCAATTTTCCAGTTGATTTTGTGGCTTCTTGCTCCCCTGGCTCATTCCGCAGGATTTCTGCGTCTCCTGCACCACCTCCAACATCTTTGGAGAAGTGGGGGCGATTTCAAGGCAAGGGCCTCCCCGAGGCTCTCGGATGAGGAGCTGCAAATGTTGTTTGAGGGGGTGACAGCTAGCATGGAGGTGCTCTTCCACTCATCTGGGAGGAAGAGGCCTGCCAAAGAAACCAAGGCTGTGTGGGTACAGCTGGCAAGGGATATAAGCTCCAGATCTGTGTGCAGATTGGGAGACTGTTTCTGTGTATTGATGAAATGCCATCCCTGTTGGAAAGCATTAAAATGATTTGAAGCCAAAATTTTGGCGTTATGCCATCTGTTCTTTCACCTTAGGCAGCTCCACATTGCGGCGTCCGCCACACTTGCGTTGTTAGGTTGGTGGCCTGAGCGAAAGGAGGCCAGGGAGTCATGTCCATTGTCAATGATGTCCTAGGCTGGAGCCAAGGACATGTGCCAACTTGGGCAACCTATGCAAATCTGGCCATGATAAGTTCATCCCTTGCATCCCGGGCAGCCATGTGCTCGCGTGCTGCCGCTGCCGCTGGTCAATACACCAGTGCTCTGACCTCCTCCTGCTCCTCCTCCTCCAGACCCTCCTCCTCCTCCTCATCTGAGGAGGGCTACAAATGAGCCGCTTGCTCATCATGAAGCTGCAAGCCATGGCGCTGTGCGATGTTGTGCAGTATACAGCAGACCACGACCATTCTGGAGACCCTGTGTGGTGTATACTGCAGGGCTCCACCTGATCAGTCAAAGCAACAGAAGCGCATCTTCAACAAACCAATGGTTTGCTCTATGATGGACCTGTTCAATGTGTGGCTGGTGTTGTAGCGCTCCTCGGCCTCGTTAGCTGGCATCCTGATCGGCGTCATTAGCCACTTCTTCAGGGGGTAGCCTTTGTCATCAAGGAGCCATCCGTTAAGTTGGTTTGGCGGATTGAAAAGCGGAGGAACACTAGAGTTCCGCAGGATGAAAGAGTCATGGCAACTACCACAGAACTTGGCGCAAACATGCAAAAACTCCTTCTTGTGGTTACACACCAGCTGTACGTTGAGGGAGTGGAAGCCCTTTCAGTTGACAAAGATAACTGGGTTGTGATGGGGTGCCCTAAGGGCCACATGTGTGCAGTCTATGACGCCCTGCACCATTGGCATGCCTGCTATATTTGCAAAGCCAACCGAAGGGGCGGTTACACTTGCTTGATCCCTTGTGAACTGGATGTAATTGTGGGCCTTAGCAAAAAGGGCATCGGTAACCTGCGTGATGCAACTGTGGGTGGCCGACTGGGAGGTGCCGCTAGTGTCTGCTGATGATCCCTGGAAGGAGCCTGAGGCAAAGAATTTGAGTGCGGTGGTGACTTTGACAGCCATTGGTAAGGGGTGTCCATCCGTTCCTCTGGGCACCAGGTCTTGCTGCAGCAGGCCGCAGATCTCTCGCACAACCTCTCACGAAAGTCTCAACCTCCTTTGGCACTGCTGCTCACTCATGTTGAGGTAGCTCATCCTTTGTCTGTAAACCCACTGTCGGGCGTATCTCCTGCGGCGAGGTGCCTCGATGCGCTGGTGCCTTCTGCCCTGTGCAGCATCAGGTGGCTGAGCAGGAGGTTGGGGCTCCTGCTGATGTTGTTGCTGAGCTGCCTGGTTCTGCTGATGCCCTGGATGGTCCTCATCCTCATCTGAGGTCCATGCAGAAAGAAAACGAATGGTTCCCATGCTGCTTGTAGATGCCTCCTTTGGGGAAGCGCTCATTGCAAGCGGGGAGTTGGTCTTCCAAGGAGGTCCCACAGTTGATGGAGTCAAGCTGCAGCACCTCCGACTTTGGAAGGCCTTCTAAAAGTGCTCAGTGACCTTTCAAAGCCAAGGTCTGGCACCTGCAAGTAATCCTTTCTGCAATAAACGATGTCTTGTTAGACCTGCGGCAGTGAGGAGGCCATCCATGAGTCAACTTGCCAGGTTTACCTGGCATGGTTTAGGAGGTGCATGGAGCACGCCAAAATGCTGGAAAAATCACGATGGCCTCTCAAAATAGGCTTAGAGAGGCCCTTAACGAGCATTTAAGGATGTTAAATAGCACAATGGCCAGCTGGAGGCAGGAGCGTTTCCCGACCTCCAAAACCGGCACCGGAAAAATCCAGCGGAGGCGGGTTGGAGGCGGGTTCAGAACCCGACCTCTTTGAATCTGATTTTCCCACCTTTCCCACCTCCAAACCCGCCTCCTCCGCGTCAGAAAATCGCCCTCCTAAGTGTATATTACCTCTCCCTGTTCCTTCTGCCAAAATACATCACCTCACACTTCTCTGTATTAAATTCCATCTGCCACTTGTCTGCCCATTCCGCTGGCCTTTCTATGTCCTGTTGCAGTCGATTGATATCATCATCACTGTTTGCCACACCCCCAAGTTTGGTGTCATCGGCAAATCTGGAAATTCTACTCTGTATTCCAATATCCAAGTCATTTATATGTATCAAAAAAAGCAGTGGTCCCAGCACTGACCCTTGGGGAACACCATTGTCTACCATCCCCCAGTCTGAAAAACAGCCATTTACCACAACTCACTGTTTTCTGTCCTTAAGTCAATTCCTTATCCAAGCTGCCACTGACCCACCTATTCCATGAACCTCAATTTTGTTAACCAGCCTTCTATGTGGTACTTTGTCAATCGCCTTCCGAAAATCCATGTAGACAATATCCATTGCATTCTCTTCATCTATCCTCTCTTACTTCATCAAAAAATTCAATTGGATTAGTCAAACACGATCTGCCTTTTACAAATCCGTGTTGGCTCTCCTTAATTAGCTTAAACCTCTCCAAGTGCCCGTTAATTTTTTCCTTGATTATTGTTTCTAAAACTTTACCCACCACTGATGTTAAACTGGCCGGCCTGTAGTTACTAGGATTGTCCTTACACCCTTTCTTGAAAAATTGTGTCACATTTGCCACTTTCCAATCCTCAGGCACCTCCCCCGCATCTAGGGAAGATTGGAAAACTATGGCAAGCCCTTCCGCTATCTCCTCCCCCAATTCCCTTAGCAACCTGGGATGCAAGCCATCTGGACCAGGCGACCTGTCCACTCTAAGCATACCCAGCCTTTCTAGTACATCCTGTCTATCAAGTTTCACCCCTTCCATTGCTTCTATCTTTTCCATTTCTATCGATATTTTGTCAGCATCCACCTCCTTAGTAAACTTCCAGCATTTTCTGTTGTTATTTCGGATTTCCAGCATCTGCAGTATTTTGCTATAATACAAAGTACTCGTTGAGTACTCTAGCCTTGCCCTGCACCTCTAAGCATATATCACCTTTTTTGTCTGTAATAGGCCCCACCCTGCCTCTTACTACCCACTTAATGTTTACATGCCGGTTGAAGATTTTAGGGTTCCCTTTTATGGTAACTGTCATTCTACTCTCGTGTTCTCTCTTTGCCAATCTTATTTTCTTCTTCACATCCCCTCTCAACTTATTGTATTTGGTCTAGTTCTCCCATGAGGAAGTCACCTGACATGCATCATACACCCGCTTCTCCACCAATACTGATTCTACTTCCTGATCTTCCAAGCCAAGCTCCTTTCTCACGACTGTCCTTATGCCATCCTTTATTATCAAGTACCCTGGAATATTTAGTTCACAACCTTGTTCACCTTGCAACCGCCTCTCTGTAATGGCTATTAGATCAAAGCCATTTATCTCTATTTGTGCCATTAATTCATCTATCTTGTTACAAATGCTTTGGGCATTCAAATAAAGAGCCTTCAATTTTAACTTTTTACCATTATTCCCGGCTTTCACCTTATTCGCTAATGCACTTTTACCGTTAAACTCTGTTCCTTCCTGTTGCACTCTACTTATCTTTACCCAAATCGCTCCACTGCTCCATTGCCTTGACTTTTCTGCAGAGAACAGTATCTATCCCCCGTCTATACTTTCCCCTACCACTACAACATTCCTTTTCACTCCCCCCACTTGATTGGCCTCCTGTACCATGGTCAGTTTGCTCATCCACCCTGCAGACTTTGCCTTCATTCACACGGGCAGCAAGAACCTCATACCTGTTGAACAAGGGCAAAGGCTGAGGCTCCTTCAGCACTGCACCTGGGGTCCCCTTACCTGCCTGAGTTGCAGTCGCACCCTCCTGGCCCTGACCACTAACCAGACCTGTACCACTACCTAACCTAAGGGGTGTGACTGCCTCCTGGATCAAAGTGTCCAGGTAACTCTCCCCATCCCTGATGCCCCGCAATGTCTGCACCTTGGTTTCCAGCTCAACAACTCTGAACTGAAGTTCCTCGAGATGCAGGCAATTACTGCAGATGTGGTCATCGGGGATCACAACGCTCTCCACAAAGTCCCACATGCTGCAGTTGCGGCACACCACCTGCACTGACATCTCTTTATATATTGTTTTATTTATTTAGTTAATTAAAATTTATGTATTTTATTAACTTCGTTTATAGCTTAGTTTTTAACTAATTACTAGATCTAGTTTAAGCTCTAGGTAGATTAAATTAAATATTTACCAGTAACACAAAAGCACTACAAGTATTGGAGGCAGAAGCAGCACCCCCATCTCCCTCTGCTCCGAATTCCCACTCTCTCCAAATTCCCAAGTTTAACACTCTGTTTAAGTGCACTCTGGTTAAGATCACTCTGTGCAGAACAGATCTAGCAGCTCAAAACTAGGCATCCACGAGGCGATGTGGGCCATCAGCAGCAGCAGAACTGTATTCCACCACAATCTGTAACCTCGTGGCCCAACATCCCTCACTCTACCATTACCATCAAGCCAGGGGACCAACCCTGTTTCAATGAGGAGTGCAGAAGAGCATACCAGGAGCAGCACCAGGTGCACGTTTTTAAATTCATTCATGGGATATGGGCATCACTGGTTTTATTGCCCATTCCTTATTGCCCTTGAGAAGGTGGTGGTGAGCCGCCTTCTTGAACCGCTGCAGTCTGTGAGGTGAAGGTACTCCCACAGTGCTGTTAGGGAGGGAGTTCCAGGATTTTGACCCAGCAACGATGAAAGAACGACAATATATTTCCAAGTCAGGATGGTGTGTGGCTTGGAGGAGAACGTTCAGGTGGTGGTGTTCCCACATGCACCCAAAACAAATTAGGGGGAACATTGCCTGGAACTCCTCAACATTAACTCCGGACCCCATCTGAGTCTCATGGTATCAGGTCAAGCATGGGCAAGGAAACCTCCTGCTGATTACCACCTACTGCTCTCCCTCAACTGATGAGTCAGTACTCCTCCATGTTGAACACCACTTGGAAGAAGCACTGAGGGTAGCAAGGGCACTTCTAGGTGGTAGAGGTTATTGGTTTGAGAGGTGCTGTCGAAGAAGCCTTGGCGAGTTGCTGCTGTGCATCTTGTAGATGGTACACACCGCAGCCACGGTGCCAATCAATTGGGCTGCTTTGTCCTGGATGATGTCGAGCTTCTTGAGTGTTGTTGGGGCTGCACTCATCTAGGCAAGTGGAGAGTATTCTATCACACTCCTGACTTGTGCCTTGTAGATGGTGGAAAGGCTTTGAGGAGTCAGTAGGTGAGTCACTCACCGCAGAATACCCAGCCTATGACCTGCTCTTGTAGCCACAGTATTTATGTGGCTGGTCCAGTTAAGTTTCTGGTCAATGGTGACCCCCAGGATGTTGATGGTGGGGGATTTGGTGATGGTAATACCGTTCAATATCAAGGGAAGGTGTTTAGACTCTCTCTTGTTGGAGATACCCATTGCCTGGCACTTGTGTGGCACGAATATTACTTGCCACTTATCAGCCCAAGCCTGAATGCTGTCCAGGTCTTGTTGCATTATCTGAGGAGTTGTGAATGGCACCGAACACTGTGCAGTCATCAGCGAACATCCCCATTTCTGACATTATGCAGGAGGGAAGGTCATTGATGAAGCAGCTGAAGATGGTTGGACCTAGGACACTGCCCTGAGGAACTCCTGGAGCGATGTCCCGGGGCTGAGATGATTGACCTCCAACCACCACAACCATCTTCCTTTATGCTAGGTATGACTCCAGCCAGTGGAGAGTTTTCCCACTGATTCCCATTGACTCCAATTTTAGTAAGGCTCCTTGGTGCTACACTCGGTCAAATGATGTCAAGGGCAGCCACTCCACCTCAGCTCTGGAATTCAGCTCTTTTGTCCATGTTTGGACCAAGGCTATAATGAGCTCTGGAGCCAAATGGTCCTGGCAGAGCCCAAACTGGGCATCAGTGAGCAGGTTATTGGTGAGTAAGTGCCACTTGATAGCACTGTTGACGACACCTTCCATCACTTTGCTGATGATTGAGAGTAGACTGTTGGGGGCGGTAATTGGCCAGATTGGATTTGTCCTGCTTTTTTGTGGACAGGATTTACCTGGGCAATTTTCCACTTTGTCGGGTAGATGACAGTGTTGTAGCTGCACTGGGATAGCTTGGTTTGAGGCATGGCTAGTTCTGGAGCACAAGTCTTCAACACGACAGCCGGAATGTTGGCAGAGCCCACAGCCTTTGCTGTAGCCAGTGTGTTCAGCTGTTTTTTGATATTACGTGGAGTGAATCAAACTGGCTGAAGACTGGCTTCTGTGATGGTGGGTACCTCGGGAGTAGGCCGATATGGATCATCCACTCAGCACTTCAGCCTTGTCTTTTGCAATCACGTGCTGAACTCCGCCATCATTGTGGTTGGGGATGTTCATGGAGCCGCCTCCTCTCTTTAGTTGTTTAATTGTCCACCACCATTCACGACTGGATATGGCAGGACTGCAGAGCTTTGACCTGATCCATTGATTGTGGGATCGCTTAGCTCTACCTATAGCATGCTGCTTCTGCTGTTTAGCATGCATGTTGTCCTGTGTTGCAGCTTTCCCAGGTTGGCACCTCATTTTTAGGTACGCCCGGTGCTGCTCCTGGTATGCTCTTCCACACTCCTCATTGAACCATGTTTGGTCCCCTGATGGTAATGGTACAGTGAGGGATATGCCAGCCTATTAGCTTACAGATTGTGGTGGATATAGTTCTGCCGCTGTTGATGGCCCTCAGTGCCTCATGGATGCCCAGTTTTGAGCTGCTAGCTCTGTTCTGAATTTATCCCATTTAGCACGGTGGTAGTGCCACACAACAGGATGGAGGGTGTCCTCAGTGTGAAGACGGGACTTCATCTTCGCAAAGTCTGTGCGGTGGTCACTGCCACCAATACTGTCATGGACAGGTCCATCTGTGACAGGTAGATTGGTGAGGACAAAGTCAAGTAGGTTTTTCCCTCATGTTCGTTCTCTCACCACCTGTCGTAGGCCCAGACTGGCAGTTATGTCCTTCAGGACTTGGCCAGGTCGGTCAGTAGTGGTGCTACCGAGCCACTCTTGGTGATGGACATTGAAGTCTCCCACCCAGAGTATATTCTGTGCCCTTGCTACCCTCAGTGCTTCTTCCAAGTGGTGTTCAACATGGAGGAATACTGACTCATCAGTTGAGGGAGAGCAGTAGGTGGTAATCAGCAGGAGGTTTCCTTGCCCATGCTTGTCCTGATACCATGAGACTCAGATGGGGTCCGGAGTCAATGTTGAGGACTTCC
This sequence comes from Somniosus microcephalus, assembly GCF_052327205.1. Lineage (NCBI taxonomy): Eukaryota > Metazoa > Chordata > Chondrichthyes > Squaliformes > Somniosidae > Somniosus > Somniosus microcephalus. The sequence continues at coordinate 135,244,910 of NC_141000.1, read as the reverse complement.
AGGCAATGTTCCCCCTAATTTGTTTTGGGTGCATGGCACCTTTAAGGGGTTGGGTGGCCCAATTTACAGTTTTGTGGCTGCGCAGCTTAGAGGGAATGTTCCTTCCAGGGCCCTTCCCTCCCGAGTGTATACCACTGTGCCTCCACCTCTGGAGGACATACCCAGGGATGGTGATGGAGGAGTCTGGGACATTGGCTAAAATATATGATTCTCTGAGTATGACTATGTCAGGCTGTTGCTTGACTAGTCTGTGGAACAGCTCTCCCAATTTTGGCACAAGTCCCCAGGCGTTAGTGAGGAGGGCTTTAAAGGGTCGACTGGGCTGGGTGTGCCTTTGTCGTGTCTGAATCTGGTGCCTTGGTCGATGCCAGGTGGTCCGTCCAGTTGTATTCTTATTGTTGTTTTTCGTAGCGGTTTGTTACAACTGAGTGACTTGCTGGGCCATTTCAGATCGCAGTTAAGAGTCAACCACATTGCTGTGGGTCTGGAGTCACATATAGGCCAGGCCAGGTAAGGACGGCAAATTTCTTTCCCTAAGGACATTAATGAACCAGATGGGTTTTTATGACAATCCGGTAGTTTCATGGTCACCATTACTGATACTAGCTTTTTATTCCAGATTTATTTAATTAACTGAATTTAAATTCCCCAGCTGCCGTGGTGGGATTTGAACTCATTATACAGGGCTCTGGTTAGACCATACCTGGAGTATTGTGTACAGTTTTGGTCTCCTTACTAAAGGAAGGATATACTTGCATTAGAGGGGTGCAGCAAAGGTTCACTAGATTGATTTCTGGGATGAGAGGGCTGCCCTTTGAGGGGAGATTGAGTAGAATGGGCCTATACTCTCTGGAGTTTAGAAGAATAAGAGGTGATATCCTTGAAACATATACAATTCTTAGCGGGCTTGACAGGGTAGATGCTGAGAGGATGTTTTCCCTGAACTAGTGGTCATAGTCTCAGGATAAGGGGTTGGCCATTTAGGTCTGAGATATGGAGGAATTTCTTCACTCAGAGGGTTGTGAATCTTGGGAATTCTCTGCCCCAGAGGGCTGTGGATGCTCAGTCATTGAGTGTATTCAAGACAGAGATCGATAGATTTTTGGGCACTAAGGGAATGAAGGGATATGGGGATAGTGCGGGAAGGCAGAGTTGAGGTAGAAGATTAGCCATGATCTTATTGAATGGCGGAGCAGGCTCGAATGGCCCATATGGCCGACTCCTGCTCCTAATTCTTATGTTCTTATGTTCCAGCATAAGCCTAATCTTACATAGAATCTACAACACAGAAACAGAACTCTGGATACAGTGGGGGGAGATGACGTTCATGATGGAATAATGATGCAGAACTCAGCTGGTTTCTCTTGTTGAAAGGCCTTCTCTTGTTTTATATTTTCTTATCTTACAAATGAAAGCTTTGCACTAATCAGCGGATAGAAAATATTTCTATACCTTATTGATACAGACTCACATTCTAGTATAAGGGGTAATTTTCTAATTTAGCATTTTGCCACCTTCAACAATTTGTAAACATATACCCCAGGTCTCTCTGTTCCTGCACCTCCTTTAGGATTATACCCTTTAGTTTATATTGCCTCTCCTCATTCTTCCTACCAAAATGTATCACTTCGCACTTTTCTGCGTTAAATTTCATCCGCCACGTGTCCGCCCATTCCACCAGCCTGTCTATGTCTTCTTGAAGTCTATCACTCTCTTCCTCACTGTTCACTATACTTCCAAGTTTTGTGTCATCTGCAAATTTTGAAATTGTGCCTTGTACACCCAAGTCCAAGTCATTAATATATATTTCTGGTGGGTGGGGTTCCTGGTGGGTGAGATTCCTGTTGTGAGTGCAATATTGGAAAATTATCCCCATAAAATCATCTCTTTGTGTTCATAGAATCATAGAAAGTTACAGCATGGAAGGAGGCCATTTCGGCCCACCGTGTCCGCACCAGCCAACAAAGAGCTATCCAGCCTAATCCCACTTCCCAGCTCTTGGTCCGTAGCCCTGCAGGTTACAGCATCCCAAGTGCACATCCAAGTACTTTTTAAATGTGGTTAGGGTCTCTGCCTCTACCACCCTTTCAGGCAGTGAGTTCCAGACCCCCACAACCCTCTCGGTGAAGAAATTTCCCCTCAAATCCCCTCTAAACCTTCCACCAATTATTTTAAATCTGTGCCCCCTGGTTTTTTACCCCTCTGCTAAGGGAAATAGGTCCTTTCTATCCACTCTATCTATGCCCCTCATAATTTTATACACCTCAATAAGGTCTCCCCTCAGCCTCCTCTGTTCTAAGGAAAACAGACCCAGCCTATCCAGTCTTTCCTCATAGCTAAGATTCTCTACACCCGGCAACATCCTTGTAAATCTCCTCTGTACCCTCTCTAGTGCAATCACATCTTTCCTGTAATGTGGTGACCAGAACTGCACACAGTACTCCAGCTGAGGCCTAACTAGTGTTTTATACAGTTGAAGCATAACCCCCACGGCTAATAAAGGCAAGCATTCCGTATACCTTCTTAACCACCTTATCTACCTGGCCTGCTACCTTCAGGGATCTGTGGACATGCACTCCAAGGTCCCTTTGTTCCTCTATACTACTCAGTGTCCTACCATTTAATGTGTATTTCCTTTCCTTGTTAGCCTTCCCCAAATGCATTACCTCACACTTCTCCGGATTGAATTCCATTTGCCACTGTTCTGCCCACCTGACTAATTTATTGATATCTTCCTGCAGTCTACAGCTTCCTTCTTCAGTATCAACCACACAGCTGATTTTAGTATCATCTGCAAACTTCTTAATCATACCCCTATATTCAAGTCTAGATCATAGATATATACCCAGTACTGAGCCCTGCGGAACCCCACTGGAAACAGCTTTCCAGTCACAAAAACACCCATCAACCATTACCCTCTGCTTCCTGTCTCCGAGCCAGTTTTGAATCCAACTTGACACTTTGCCCTGGATCCCATGGGCTTTTAACTTCATGACCAGTCTGCCATGTGGAACCTTATCAAAAGCCTTGCTAAAGTCTATATACACTACATCAATCACACTACCCTCATCTACCCTCCTTGTTACCTCCTCAAAAAATTCAATCAAGTTTGTCAGACACGACCTTCCCTTAACAAATCCGTGCTGACTCTCCTTGATTAATCCGTGTCTTTCTAAATGAAGATTTATCCTGTCCTTCAGAATTCTTTCCAATAATTTTCCCACCACCGAGGTTAGGCTGACTGGCCTGCAATTACTCGGTCTATCCTTTTCTCCCTTTTTAAACAAGGGTACCACATTAGCAGTCCTCCAGTCCTCCGGCACCACACCTGAAGCCAGAGAGGATTGAAAAATGATGGTCAGAGCCTCTGCTATTTCCTCTTTTGCTTCGCTTAACAGCCTGGGATATATTTCATCCGGGCCTGGGGATTTATCCACTTTTAAAGCTGCTAAACTCCTTAATACTTCCTCTCTCACTATGTTTATTTCATCTAATATTTCACACTCCCCCCTGATAGCAATGTCTGCTTCGCTCCTCCTTTGTGAAAACAGACGCAAAGTATTCATTAAGAACCCTATCGATGTCTCCCGCCTCCACACACAGATTAGCCACATGATCTCTAATAGGCCCTACCCTTTCTTTAGTTATCCTCTTACTCTTAATATATTTATAAAACATCTTTGTGTTTTCCTTGATTTTACTTGCCAAGAATTTTTCATGCTCTTTGCTTTCCTAATATCCTTTTTAATTGCACCCCTGCACTTTCTGTACTCCTCTAAAGATTCTGGAGTATTTAGCTCTCGGTATCTGTCATATGCCTCCCTTTTTTTCTTTATCCTGCCCTGTATGTCTCTAGACATCCAGGGGGCTCTAGATTTGTTAGTCCCACCCTTTTTCTTTAAGGGCACATATTTGGTCTGAACCCTCCGGATCTCCTCCTTGAATGCCTCCCACTGCTCTGACACTGACCTTCAAGTAGCTGTTTCTAGCCAACTATGACTAAATCCCCTCTGAGCTTAGCAAAATTTGCTTTTCCCCAATTTAGAATTTTTATTCCTGGTCTATCCTTGTCCTTTTCCATAACTACCTTAAATCTAACAGAATTATAGTCACTAGCACCAAAATGCTCCCCCACTGATACGCCTTCTACCTGCCCAGCTTCATTCCCTAAAACTAAGTCCAGAACCACCCCCTCCCTTCTTGGGCTTGCTATATACTGGCTAAAAAAGTTCTCCTGGATGCATTTTAGGAATTCTTCACCCTCTATACCCTTCACACTAATTTTATCCCAGTTAATATTGGGGTAGTTGAAATCCCCTACTATTACTGCCCTTTGTTTTTGCACTTCTCAGAAATTTGTCTTCAAATTTGTTCTTCTATCTCCCTCTCACTGTTTTGGGGGTCTGTAGTACACTCCCAACAGTGTGATCGCCCCTTTTTTGTTTTTCAATTCGACCCATATGGCCTTGTTTGATGATCCCTCCAACAAATCATCGCTCCTTACAGCTGTAATAGTTTCTTTAATCAATACCGCGACCCCCCACCCTTTTTACCTCCTCTCTATCCCATCTGAAAATCCTGGAATGTTGAGCTGCCATACCGGCCCCTCTTTCAGCCACGTCTCTGTAATAGCTATAATATCATAGTCCCAAGTATCTACCTGTGCCCTCAGCTCATCTGCCTTGTTCGCTATACTCCTTGCATTGAAGTATATACCATTTAGTACAGGCAAACCACCTTGTTGACTATTATCTAGCCCTTGATTCCTCTGTCCTTCCAATTTACTTTCTACATTTTTGTTTTCCAATTCCAGTTTTTCTTCCCTCCCTATTTGACTCTATACTTAGGTTCCCATCCCGCTGCCAAGCTAGTTTAGCCCCCCCACCAACAGCACTAGCAAACCCTCCCGCAAGGATATTGGTCCCGTTCCCGTTGAGGTGCAACCCATCTGGCTTGTAAAGGTTCCACCTCCTCCAGAAACGGTTCCAATTCCTCAAGAATCTAAAGCCCTCCCTCTACGCCATCTCTCCAGCCACGCATTCACCTGCTCTATCTTCTTATTTCTGTACTCACTAGCACGTGGCACCGAGAGTAATCCGGAGATTACTACCTTTGAGGTCCTGCTTTTTAGCCTCTTTCCTAGCTCCCTAAACTCTGCCTGCATAGAATGATACAGCTCAGAACGAGGCCATTCAGCCCATCATGCCTGTGCTGGCTCTTTGAAAGAGCTATCCAATTCGTGTTATTCCGCAAATAGAGAATAAAACATAAGAAATTGGATCAATTTCGGGCACACAGAACTCCAGTTATTTTACTTCTCACTTCCTATCACTTCAGTTAAATATGAACTTTCACATTTTGAATGGGTCAGTGTACAATGGAGCTCCCACTAATGGTATTTCTCCCTGCAGTGTGAAGACAGTAAATTGGAGAGTTTGTATGAAGCACTGAAGACAGCAGGAGACAGGTTTGTGGGTCGTTTCCCATCCTGTCTCTCTATGGCCGTTCATGCAACCCCCAGTTATATCGGATTCTTCTTTGATGGAACAAGTGCTGAAATCATCAAACAGTTTGCACTGGCCTTTGCTGCAGAAGCAAGTGTCTTGGCAGGTACGGGACGAACAATGTTATATCTGACAAAGTATCAGTAGATCTTCAACTTACCTAGTTTTAACTAAAACATTGTGAATATCCAGTAATTAATTGTATTATTAAATGAGTGACGAATACCACTATTTCATGGGACCCACTAATAACGAAGCACTGAATTCTAAGGGATTGGCTGAACAACATGGACAGAAACATAGACTGATACGGCACGGCAGGAGGCCATTTGGCCCATTGTACCTGTGCCATAGAAACATAGAAACATAGAAGATAGGAGCAGGAGTCAGCCATTCGGCCTCTCGAGCCTGTTCCGCCATTTAATGAGATCATGGCTGATCATCCAAACTCAGTACCCTGTCCCTTCTTTCTCCCCATATCCCTTGATCCCTTTAGCCTTAAGAAATATATCCAACTCCTTCTTGAATATATTTAATGAATTGGCCTCAACTGCCCTGTGTTGTAGAGAATTCCACAGGTTCACCACTCTCTGGGTGAAGAAATTCCTCCTCATCTCTGTCCTAAATGGCTTACCCCTTATCCTTAGACTGTGACCTCTGGTTCTGGACTCCCCGACCATCGGGAACATCCTTCCTGCATCTAGTCTGTCCAGTCCTGTTAGAATTTTATAAGTTTCAATGAGATCCCCTCTCATTCTTCTAAACTCTAGCGAATATAAGCCTAATCGACCCAATCTCTCTTCAAACGTGATTCCTGCCATCCCAGGTATCAGTCTGGTGAATCTTTGCTGCACTCCTTCCATGGCAAGAACATCCTTCCTCAGATAAGGCGATCAAAACTGCACACAATGCTCAAGGTGTGGTCTCACCAAGGCCCTGTACAATTGTAGCAAGACATCCTTGCTCCTGTACTCGAATCCTCTCGCTATGAAGGCCAACATACCATTGGCCTTCTTAACCATCTGCTGCACCTGCATGCTTACCTTCAGCGACTGGTGCACAAGGACACCCAGGTCTCGTTGCACTTCCCCTTCTCCCAATCTATTGCCATTCAGATAATAATCTGCCTTCCCGTTTTTGCCACCAAAGTGGATAACCTCACATTTATCCACATTATATTGCATCTGCCATGAATCTGCCCAATCACCCAACCTGTCCAAATCATACTGGAGTTGCTCTGCATCCTCCTCACAGCACACACGCCACCCAGCTTTGTGTCGTCTGCAAACTTGGAGATATTGGGCTGGATTTTCATTGAGGAGGCGGGTAGGAGGCGGGACTACAACTTTCGGGGTTGTAGTCCCGCCTCCATCGAGTTGCAGTCAACCCACGTGATTTTGACTTGATTGACCTTGTTGAGCCCGCCCGCAATACACCCGCTCATTATACACCCACCCATTATACACGCGCCCGTTATACACCCGCCTGTTATACAACCGCCCATTATACACCCTGCCCGTTATACACCCACCCGTTATACACCTACCCGTTAGACACCCGTCAATTATACACCCATCCATTTTACACCCTGCCCGTTATATACCCCGCCTATTATATACTGGCCCGTTATACACCCCGCCCGTTATACACCCGTCTATTATACACCCACCCGTTATACAACCACCCGTTATACACCTCACCCGTTATACACTCTGCCCGTTATACACTGGCCCGTTATACACCATGCCCATTATACACCCTGCCTATTATATACCCGCCCGTTATACACTGGCCCGTTATACACCATGCCCATTATACACCCTGCCTGTTATACACCCATCCATTATACACACACGTCCATTATACACCCGCCCGTAATACACCCGCCCATTATACACCCGCCCATAATACACCTCCCTGTTACACACCCCACCCATAAAACACCCGCTCATAATACGCCCTGCCCATTACACACCCCGCCCGTAATACACCCGCTCATTATACACACGCCCATTATACACCCACCCGTTATACATTTGCCCATTATACATCGGTCCGTTAAACACCCGCTCGTTATACGCACCGCGTGTTATACACCCGCTCCTTATACACACCGCGTGTTATACACCCCGCACATTATACACCCTGCCCGTTATACACCCGCTCGTTATACACCCGCTCGTTATACACCCCGTCCATTATACACCTGCCCATTATACACTCGACCATTACAGAACTGCCCGTTACACATCCGCCCGTTATACACCCGCCCGTTATACACCCACCCGTTATACACCCGCTCGTTATACACACCGCGTGTTATACACCCCACACATTATACACCCGCTCGTTATACACACCGCGTGTTATACACCCGCCCGTTATACACTCGCCCGTTATACACCCGCCCGTTATACACCCGCCCGTTATACACCCGCCCATTATACACCCCGCCCGTTATACTCCCGCCCATTATACACCCTGCCCATTATACACCCGCCCGTTATACATCCTGCCCGTCATATACCCACCCATTATACACACCACCCGTTATACACCTGCCCGTTATACACCCGCTCATTATACACCCTGCCCGTTATATACCCCGCCCGATATACAACACGCCCATTATACTCTCACCCATTATACACCCACCCATTATACACCCGCCCTGTATACAACCTGCAGTCATATACCCCGTCCATTATACACCCCGCCTGTTATACACGCTGCCTGTTATATACCCTGCCCGTTATACAACTCTTACCCGTATACACCCGCCCGTTATACACCCACCCATTATACACTGGCCCGTTATACACCCGCCCATTATACACCCGCCCGTTATACACCCTGCCCGTTATACACCCTGCCCGTATACACCCACCCGTTATACACCCACCCGTTATACACCCCTCCTGTTATACACCCGTCCATTATACACCCTGTCCGTTATACATCCTGCCCATTATACACCCGCCCATTAAACACCCTACCCATTATACACCCGTCCATTATACACCCGTCCATTATACACCCGCCCGTTATACACCCGCCCACTATTCAACTGCCCGTAATACACCCTCCCATAATACACCCGCCAATTATACACCCACCCATTATACACCCGCCCATTATACACCCGCCCGTTACACACCACGCCCGTAATACACCCACCTGTTATACACCTGCCCGTTAGACACCCGTCAATTATATACCCTGCCCATTATATACCCCGCCCATTATACACTGGCCCGTTATACACCCACCCGTTATACACCCACCCGTTATACAATCACCCGTTATACACCATGCCCATTATACACCCCACCTGTTATACACCCGCCCATTATACACACCCGTCCATTATACACCCACCCATTATACACCCGCCCATAATACACCCCCCTGTTACACACCCCGCCCATAAAACACCCGCTCATTATACACACGCCCATTATACACCCGCCCGTTATACATCCTACCCGTCATATACCCGCCCATTATACACACCACCCATTATACACCTGCCCGTTATACACCCGCTCATTATTCACCCTGCCCGTTATATACCCCGCCCGATATACAACACGCCCATTATACTCTCACCCATTATACACCCACCCATTATACACCCGCCCTGTATACAACCTGCAGTCATATACCCCGTCCATTATACACCCGCCCGTTATACACCCTGCCGTTATACACCCGTCCGTTATACAACTCTTACCCGTTACACACCCGCCCGTTATACACCCGCCCATTATACACTGGCCCGTTATACACCCGCCCATTATACACCCGCCCGTTATACACCCTGCCCGTTATACACCCTGCCCGTATACACCCGCCCGTTATACACCCGCCCATTATACACTGGCCCATTATACACCCGCCCATTATACACCCGCCCATTATACACCCTGCCCTTTATACACCCTGCTCGTATACACCCACCCGTTATACACCCTGCCTGTTGTACACCCGCCCGTTATACACCCTGCCCATTATACACCCACCCGTTATACACCCCTCCTGTTATACACCGTCCATTATACACCCTGTCCATTATACATCCTGCCTATTATACACCCGCCCATTAAACACCCTGCCCATTATACACCCGTCCATTATACACCCGCCCGTTATACACCCGCCCACTATTCAACTGCCCGTAATACACCCTCCCATAATACACCCGCCAATTATACACCCACCCATTATACACCCGCCCATTATACACCCGCCCGTTACACACCCCGCCCATAATACACCCGCCCATTATACACCTGCCCATTATACACCCGCCCGTTACACACCACGCCCGTAATACACCCACCTGTTATACACCTGCCCGTTAGACACCCGTCAATTATATACCCTGCCCATTATATACCCCGCCCATTATACACTGGCCCGTTATACACCCACCCGTTATACAACCACCCGATATACACCCCTCCCATTATACACTGACCCGTTATACACCATGCCCATTATACACCCCGCCTGTTATACACCCGCCCATTATACACACCCGTCCATTATACACCCACCCATTATACACCCGCCCATAATACACCCCCCTGTTACACACCCCGCCCATAAAACACCCGCTCATTATACACACGCCCATTATACACCCCGCCCGTTATACACCATGCCCATTATACACCCCGCCTGTTATACACCCGCTCATTATACACCCCGCCCGTTATACACCCCGCCCATTATACACCAGCCCGTTATACACCCGCTCATTATACACCCCGCCCGTTATACACCATGCCCATTATACACCCCGCCTGTTATACACCCGCTCATTATACACCCCGCCCGTTATACACCATGCCCATTATACACCCCGCCTGTTATACACCCGCTCATTATACACCCCGCCCGTTATACACCCTGCCCATTATACACCAGCCTGTTATACACCCGCTCATTATACACCCCGCCCGTTATACACCATGCCCATTATACACCCCGCCTGTTATACACCCGCCCATTATACACACCCGTCCATTATACACCCACCCATTATACACCCACCCATAATACACCCCCCCGTTACACACCCCGCCCATAAAACACCCGCTCATTATACACACGCCCATTATACACCCCGCCCGTTATACACCCCGCACATTATACACCCCGCCCGTTATACACCCTGCTCATTATACACCAGCCCATTATACACCCGCTCGTTATACACCCACTCGTTATACACCCGCTTGTTATACACACCGCGTGTTATACACCCTGCACATTATGCACCCCGCCCATTATACAACGCGCCCATTATACCCTTACCCGTTACACACCCCGCGCATTATACACCCGCCCGTTATACGCCCGCCCGTTATACATCCTGCCCATTATACACCCGCTCGTTATACACCGGCCCGTTATACACCTGCTCATTATACACTGACCCGTTATACGCCCGCCCGTTATACACCCGTCCATTATACACCCAGCCCGTTGTACACCCGCGTATTATACACCCCGCCTCTTACACACCCGCCAGTTATACACCCGTCCATTATACACCCAGCCCATTGTACACCCGCGTATTATACACCCCGCCTCTTAGACACCCGCCAGTTATACACCCGTCCATTATACACCCAGCCCGTTGTACACCCGCGTATTATATACCTCGCCCCTTACACACCCACCAGTTATACACCCGCACATTATACACACCAACCCGTTATATTCCCCGGCCATTACACACCCGCCTATTACACACACACCCGTTTCACACCTGCCCCTTATACGTCACCGCACATTATACACCCCGCCCGTTAGACACCCCGCCTGTTATACTTCCGCCCATTACAAACCTTTCCTGTTACACACCCCGCCCATACAAACCCGCACGTGACAAACCCGCCCATTATATTTCTGCCCGTTATACACCTGCCCATTATTCAACCGCCAGTTAAACACCCACCCGTGATACACCCGACTGTGATACTACCTGCCCATTATATACTCGCCCGTTACACACCCCGCCCGTTATACACCCGCCTGTTATACACCCTGCCCGTTATACACCCGCCCGTTATACACCCGCCCGTTATACACCCCACCCGTTATACACCCGCCCGTTATACACCCCACCCGTTATACACCCTGCCCGTTATACACCCGCCCGTTACACCCCCCGCCCGTTATACACCCTGCCCGTTATACACCCCGCCCGTTACACACCCCGCCCGTTATACACCCGCCCGTTATACACCCCGCCCGTTATACACCCGCCCGTTATACACCCCACCCGTTATACACCCTGCCCGTTATACACCCGCCCGTTATACACCCTGCCCGTTATACACCCCGCCCGTTATACACCCTGCCCGTTATACACCCTGCCCGTTATACACCCACCCGTTACACCCCCCGCCCGTTATACACCCTGCCCGTTATACACCCCGCCCGTTACACACCCCGCCCGTTATACACCCTGCCCGTTATACACCCTGCCCGTTATACACCCCGCCCGTTATACACCCTGCCCGTTATACACCCACCCGTTATACACCCCGCCCGTTACACCCCCCGCCCGTTACACACCCGCCCGTTATACACCCTGCCCGTTATACACCCGCCCATTATACACCCCGCCCGTTATACACCCGCCCGTTATACACCCCGCGCGTTATACACCCGCCCGTTATACACCCTGCCCGTTATACACCCAACCGTTATACACCCACCCGTTATACACCCAACCGTTATACACCCACCCGTTATACACCCTGCCCATTATACACCCCGTCTGTTATACACCCGCCCGTTATACACCCACCCGTTATAAACCCACCCGTTATACACCCGCTCATTATACACCCTGCCCATTATACACCCGCCCGTTATACACCCTGCCCGTTATACACCCTGCCCGTTATACACCCACCCGTTATACACCCACCCGTTATACACCCGCCCGTTATACACCCTGCCCATTATACATCCACCCATTATACACCCGCCCGTTTCGCACCCGTCCATTATACACCCGCCCGTTATACACCCACCCGTTATACACCCGCCCGTTATACACCCACCCGTTATACACCCGCCCGTTATACACCCTGCCCGTTATACACCCGCCCGTTATACACCCTGCCCGTTATACACCCTGCCGATTATACACCCTGCCCATTATACACCCACCCGTTATACACCCGCCCGTTATACACCCGCCCGTTATACACCCACCCGTTATACACCCACCCGTTATACACCCTGCCGATTATACACCCTGCCGATTATACACCCTGCCCATTACACACCCGCCCGTTATACACCCACCCGTTATACACCCGCCCGTTACACACCCGCCCGTTATACACCCTGCCGATTATACACCCACCCGTTATACACCCGCCCATTATACACACCCGTCCATTATACACCCACCCATTATACACCCGCCCATAATACACCCCCCGTTACACACCCCGCCCATAAAACACCCGCTCATTATACACACGCCCATTATACACCCCGCCCGTTATACACCCCGCCCGTTATACACCAGCCCATTATACACCAGCCCATTATACACCCGCTCGTTATACACCCACTCGTTATACACCCGCTTGTTATACACACCGCGTGTTATACACCCTGCACATTATGCACCCCGCCCATTATACAACGCGCCCATTATACCCTTACCCGTTACACACCCCGCGCATTATACACCCGCCCGTTATACGCCCACCCGTTATACATCCTGCCCGTTATACACCCGCTCGTTATACACCGGCCCGTTATACACCTGCTCATTATACACTGACCCGTTATACGCCCGCCCGTTATACACCCGTCCATTATACACCCAGCCCGTTGTACACCCGCGTATTATACACCCCGCCTCTTAGACACCCGCCAGTTATACACCCGTCCATTATACACCCAGCCCGTTGTACACCCGCGTATTATATACCTCGCCCCTTACACACCCACCAGTTATACACCCGCACATTAGACACACCAACCCGTTATATTCCCCGGCCATTACACACCCGCCTATTACACACACACCCGTTTCACACCTGCCCCTTATACGTCACCGCACATTATACACCCCGCCCGTTAGACACCCCGCCTGTTATACTTCCGCCCATTACAAACCTTTCCTGTTACACACCCTGCCCGTACAAACCCGCACGTGACACACCCGCCCATTATATTTCTGCCCGTTATACACCTGCCCATTATTCAACCGCCAGTTAAACACCCACCCGTGATACACCCGACTGTGATACTACCTGCCCGTTATATACTCGCCCGTTATACACCCGCCCGTTATACACCCGCCCGTTATACACCCGCCCGTTACACCCCCCGCCCGTTATACACCCTGCCCGTTATACACCCCGCCCGTTACACACCCCGCCCGTTATACACCCGCCTGTTATACACCCCATCCGTTATACACCCCGCCCGTTATACACCCCGCCCGTTATACACCCGCCCGTTATACACCCGCCCGTTATACACCCCGCCCGTTATACACCCCGCCCGTTATACACCCTGCCCGTTATACACCCCGCCCGTTATACACCCGCCCATTATACACCCACCCGTTATACACCCCGCCCGTTATACACCCGCCCATTATACACCCACCCGTTATACACCCCGCCCATTACACCCCCCGCCCGTTACACACCCGCCCGTTATACACCCTGCCCGTTATACACCCGCCCGTTATACACCCCGCCCGTTATACACCCGCCCGTTATACACCCCGCGCGTTATACACCCGCCCGTTATACACCCTGCCCGTTATACACCCGCCCGTTATACACCCCGCCCGTTATACACCCGCCCGTTATACACCCCGCCCGTTATACACCCCGCCCGTTATACACCCCGCGCGTTATACACCCGCCAGTTATACACCCCGCCCGTTATACACCCCGCCCGTTATACACCCGCCCGTTATACACCCCGCGCGTTATACACCCGCCCGTTATACACCCCGCCCGTTATACACCCTGCCCATTATACACCCGCCCGTTATACACCCCGCCCGTTATACACCCGCCCGTTACACCCCCCGCCCGTTACACACCCCGCCCGTTATACACACGCCCGTTATACACCCTGCCCGTTATACACCCCGCCCGTTATACACCCCGCCCGTTACACACCCGCCCGTTACACACCCCGCCCGTTATACACCCCGCCCGTTACACACCCCGCCCGTTATACACCCCGCCCGTTACACACCCCGCCCGTTATACACCCGCCCGTTATACACCCCGCCCGTTATACACCCGCCCGTTACACACCCCACCCGTTATACACCCCGCCCGTTACACACCCCGCCCGTTATACACCCCGCCCGTTACACACCCCGCCCGTTATACACCCCGCCCGTTACACACCCCGCCCGTTATACACCCCGCCCGTTATACACCCGCCCGTTATACACCCCGCCCGTTACACACCCCGCCCGTTATACACCCCGCCCATTACACCCCCCGCCCGTTACACACCCCGCCCGTTACACACCCCGCCCGTTATACACCCGCCCGTTATACACCCCGTCCGTTATACACCCACCCGTTATACACCCGCCCGTTATACACCCGCCCGTTATACACCCCGTCTGTTATACACCCACCCGTTATACACCCAACCGTTATACACCCACCCGTTATACACCCACCCGTTATACACCCTGCCCATTATACACCCTGTCTGTTATACACCCACCCGTTATACACCCACCCGTTACACACCCACCCGTTATACACCCAACCGTTATACACCCACCCGTTATACACCCTGCCCATTATACACCCCGTCTGTTATACACCCACCCGTCATACACCCACCCATTATACACCCCGCCCGTTATACACCCGCCCGTTATACACCCACCCGTTATAAACCCACCCGTTATACACACGCTCGTTATACACCCTGCCCGTTATACACCCTGCCCGTTATACACCCACCCGTTATACACCCACCCGTTATACACCCGCCCGTTATACACCCTGCCCATTATACATCCACCCATTATACACCCGCCCGTTTCACACCCGTCCATTATACACCCGCCCGTTATACACCCACCCGTTATACACCCGCCCGTTATACACCCTGCCCGTTATACACCCGCCCGTTATACACCCTGCCCGTTATACACCCTGCCGATTATACACCCTGCCCATTATACACCCACCCGTTATACACCCGCCCGTTATACCCCCGCCCGTTATACACCCGCCCGTTATACACCCTGCCGATTATACACCCTGCCGATTATACACCCTGCCCATTATACACCCACCCGTTATACACCCACCCGTTATACACCCGCCCGTTATACACCCACCCGTTATACACCCGCCCGTTATACACCCGCCCGTTATACACCCGCCCGTTATACACCCGCCCGTTATACACCCGCCCGTTATACACCCTGCCGATTATACACCCTGCCCATTATACACCCTGCCCATTATACACCCACCCGTTATACACCCGCCCGTTATACACCCGCCCGTTATACACCTGCCCGTTATACATCCACCCATTATACACCTGCCCGTTTCACACCCATCCATTATACACCCGCCCATTATACACCCGCCCGTTATACACCCTGAGCGTCAGCAGCAGCGGCGGCGGTGGGAAACGCGAGCGGCGAGGCTTTAAAAGGCCCCCAGAGACCAGGTAGGCCTCAGAGTGTTAGCGGCAGCGGCGGCGGTGGGAAACGCAAGCGGCGAGGCTTTAAAAGGCCCCCAGAGACCAGGTAGGCCTCAGAGCGTCAGCGGCAGCAGAGGCAGTGGGAAACATGAGCGGCGAGGCTTTAAAAGGCCCCCAGAGACCAGGTAGGCCTCAGAGCGTCAGCGGCAGCGGAGGCAGCGGGAAACATGAGCGGCGAGGCTTTAAAAGGCCCCCAGAGACCAGGTAGGCCTCAGAGCTTACCAATCTCCAATCTCAGAGAGGGAGAGAAGTAAAAAGTAATCAAACTGTGACGTCACCAGAAAGCAGGTAAGTCATTGGTTGGTGAGTATTCCTTTCTTTTTTAAACTCTAACTCTGTGGTTTATAGTTTCTAGGGTCTCTGTGGTGTAGCGGGGACTGTTGGTAAACCTAAAATATATCATTTATCTGTAGTGTAATTGGTGGGATTGATTTGATTTAATTTAATTAAAGGGTAAGTCATGGCAGGACAGCCTGGTGCCGTGGTATGCTCCTCCTGCACTATGTGGGAACTCAGTGACACTTCCTGTGTCCCTGACAACTATGTGTGCAGGAAGTGTGTCCAGCTGCAGCTACTGGCAGACCGCATTGCGGTGCTGGAGCAGCGATTGGATACATACTAGACTATTCGCGATGCTGAGGACGTCGTGAATAGCACGTTTAATCAATTGGTCACACCGCAGATAAAGGTGGCACAGGCAGAAAGGGAACGGGTGACCAACAGACAGAGCAGTAGGCACAGGCAGGTAGTGCAGGTGTCCCCTGTGGCCATCCCCCTCTCAAACAGATATACCGCTTTGGGTACTGATGGGGGGATGGCTTACCAGAGGAAGGCAGCAGCAGCCAACTTCCTGGCACCAGGGCTGGCTCTGCTGCACAGGACGGGAGGAAAAAGAGGGGGAGAGCTATAGTGACAGGGGATTCTATTGTAAGGGGACTAGATAGGCGTTTCTGCGGCCGCAAACAAGACTCCAGGGTGGTATGTTGCCTCCCTGGTGCAGGGGTCAAGGATGTCTCAGAGCGGCTGCAGGGCATTCTGGAGGAGGAGGGTGAACAGCCAGTTGTCGTGGTGCATATAGGTTCCAACGATATAGGTAAAAAACGGGATGAGGTCCTAAAAGCTGAATATAGGGAGTTAGGAGGTAAATTAATAAACAGGACCTCAAAGGTAGTAATCTCAGGATTGCTACCAGTGCCACGTGCTAGTCAGAGTAGAAATAGAAGGATATTTCAGGTGAATGCGTGGCTAGAGGAATGGTGCCAGGGGGACATTGGAACCAGTTCTGGGGGAGGTGGGACCAGTTCAAATCGGACGGTTTGCACCTGGGCAGGACCGGGAGCGATATCCTAGGGAGAGTGTTTGCTAATGCTCTGGGGGAGGGTTTAAACTAAAATGGCAGGGGATTGGGAACCTTAGTGGGGAAACAGTAGAAAGGGAAAAAAGGATAAAAGCAAAAGACAGGAAGGAGAAAAACTAAAGTGACAGGCAGAGAAATCAAGGGTTTAAATCAAACATGGCCACAGTAAATAATAATTCTAAAAGATCTAAGAGCGTTAAAAAAACAAGCCTGAAGGCTTTGTGTCTTAATGTGAGGAGCATTCCTAATAAGGTGGATGAATTAGCTGCGCAAATAGAGGTAAATGAATATGATATGATTGGGATTACGGAAACATGGCTCCAGGGTGGCCAAGGCTGGGAACTCAACATCCAGGGGTATTCAATATTCAGGAAAGATAGGCAGAAAGGAAAAGGAGGTGGGGTAGCATTGCTGGTTAAAGAGGGGATTAACACAATTGAAAGGAAGGATATTAGCTCTGATGATGTGGAATCTGTATGGGTTGAACTGAGAAATACCAAGGGGCAGAAAACGTTAGTGGCAGTGGTATATAGACCTCCAAACAGTAATGCGGAGGTTGGGATGGCATTAAACGGGAAATTAGAGAAGCGTGCAATAAGGGCACAGCAGTTATCATGGGTGACTTTAATCTACATATAGATTGGACTAATCAAATTAGTAACAATACTGTGGAGGAGGAATTCCTGGAGTGTATACAGGATGGTTTTCTGGACCAATATGTCGAGGAACCAACTAGAGATCAGGCCATCTTAGACTGGGTATTATGTAATGAGAAAGGATTAATTAGCAGTCTTGTTGTGCGAGGCCCCTTGGGTCGGAGCGATCATAATATGATAGAATTCTTCATTGAGATGGAGAGTGAAATAGTTGACTCAGAGACTAGGGTCCTGAATTTAAATAAAGGAAACTACGATGGTATGAGGTGTAAGTTGGGTAGCATTGATTGGGGAATGTCACTCAAAGGGTTAACGGTGGATAGGCAATGGCAAACATTCAAAGACCGCATGGATGAACTACAGAATTTGTTCATCCCAGTTTGGCATAAAAATAAAACAAAAAAGGTGACTCAACCATGGCTAACAAGGGAAATTAGGGATAGCATAAGATCCAAGGAGAGGACATATAAATTGGCCAGAAAAAGCAGTAAACCTGAGGATTGGGAACAGTTTAGGATCCAACAAAGGAGGACAAAGGGATTAATTAAGAGGGGGACAATAGAGTATGAGAGTAAGCTTGCAGGGAACATAAAAACTGACTGTAATACCTTTTATAGATATGTGAAGAGAAAAAGATTGGTGAAGTCAAGCGTAGGTCCCTTGCAGTCAGAATCAGGGGAATTTATAATGGGGAACAAAGAAATGGCTGACCAATTAAATACATACTTTGGTTCTGTCTTCACAAAGGAGGACACAAATAACCTCCCAAAGATGTCGGGGAACATAGGGTCTAATGAAAGGGAGGAACTGATAGAAATCAGTATTTGTAGGGAAATGGTGTTAGGGAAATTGTTCGGATTGAGGGCTGATAAATCCCCAGGGCCTGATAATCTACATCCTAAGGCACTTAAGGAAGTGGCCCTAGAAATAGTAGATGCATTGCTGGTCATCTTCCAAAATTCGATAGACTCTGGAACAGTACCCATGGATTGGTGGGTAGCTAATGTTACCCCACTGTTCAAAAAGGGTGGTGGAGAAAAAACGGGAAATTACAGACCGGTAAGCCTGACATCGGTAGTGGGGAAAATGCTAGAGTCCATTATAAAGGATGTAATAGCAGAGCACTTGGAAAAAGTGACCGGATCGGACAAAGTCAACATGGCTTTACAAAAGGTAAATCGTGCTTGACTAATCTACTGGAATTTTTTGAGGATGTAACTGGTAAAATAGATAAGGGAGAACCAGTGGGTGTGGTGTATTTGGATTTTCAAAAGGCTTTCGATAAGGTCCCACATAAGAGATTAGCATGTAAAATTAAGGCACATGGGATTGGGGGCAAGGTATTGACTTAGATTGAGAACTGGTTGGCAGACAGGAAGCAAAGAGTTGGAATAAACGGCTCTTTTTCCGAGTGGCAGGCAGTGACTAGTGGGGTACCGCAGGGATCGGGCCTTGGACCCCAGCTATTTACAATATATATTAATGATCTGGACGAGGGAACTAGATGTAATATCTCCAAGTTTGCAGACGACACAAAGCTGGGTGGGCGTGTGTGCTGTGAGGAGGATGCCGAGAAACTCCAGTATGATTTGGACACGTTGGGTGATTGGGCAGAAGCATGGCAGATGCAATATAATGTGGATAAATGCGAGGTTATCCACTTTGGTGTCAAAAACAGGAAGGCAGATTATTATCTAAATGGCAATAGATTGGGAGAAGAGGAAGTGCAACGAGACCTGGGCGTCCTTGTGCACCAGTCGCTGAAAGTAAGCATGCAGGTGCAGCAGGCGGTTAAGAAGGCAAATGGTATGTTGGCCTTTGTTGCGAGAGGGTTTGAGTACAGGAACAAGGATGTCTTGCTGCAGTTGTACAGGACCTTGGTGAGGCCACATCTTGAGTATTGTGTGCAGTTTTGGTCGCCTTATCTGAGGAAGGATGTTCTTGCCATGGAAGGAGTGCAGCGAAGATTCACCAGGCTGATACCTGGGATGGCAGGAATGATGTATGAGGAGAGATTGGGTCGATTGGGCTTGTACTCGCTGGAATTTAGAAGAATGAGAAGGGATCTGATCGAAACTTATAAAATTCTAACAGGACTAGACAGACTAGATGCTGGAAGGATGTTCCCGATGGTCGGGGAGTCCAGAACCAGGGGTCACAGTCTAAGGATAAGGGGTAGGCCATTTAGGTCAGAGATGAGGAGGAATTTCTTCACCCAGAGAGTGGTGAACCTATGGAATTCTCTGTCAAAGAAGGCAGTAGAGGCCAATTCATTAAATATATTCAAGAAGGAGTTGGATATATTTCTTAAGGCTAAAGGGATCAAGGGATATGGACAGAAGGCAGGAACAGGGTACTGAATTTGGATGATCAGCCATGATCTCATTGAATGGCGGAGCAGGCTAGAGGGGCCGAATGGCTGACTCCTGCTCCTATCTTCTATGTTTTTATGTTTCTATGTTATACACCTGCCCGTTTCACACCCGCCTGTTATACACCCGCCCATTTTCCACCACGACCATTATACACCCGATCATTGTACACCCCGCCTGTTTTACACCAACCTGTTACACACCCTTGCCCGTTACACACCCACCCATTATACACACCCGCCCGTTACACACCTGCCCATTATACACCCGCCCGTTACACACCCACCCATTATACACACCCGCCCGTTACACACCTGCCCATTATACACCCGCCCGTTACACAACCTGTCCGTTACACACCCGCCCATTACACACCTGCCCATTATACACCCGCCCGTTACACAACCTGTCCGTTACACACCCGCCCATTACACACCTGCCCATTATACACCCGCCCGTTACACAACCTGTCCGTTACACACCCGCCCATTACACACCTGCCCATTATACACCCGCCCGTTACACAACCCGTCCGTTAAACTCCTGCCCGTTACACACCTGCCCATTATACAACCCGCCTGCTGCACACTTGCCCATTTTACTCCCGCCCGTTATACACTCTCGTATTATACACCCGCCCAATACACACCCTGCCCATTATACACCCACCCATTACACACATGCCCATGATACACCCGCCCATTATATTTCCACCCGTTATACACCCGCCCGTTATTCAACCACCAGTTAAACACCCGCCCGTGATACACCCGCCCGTTACATGCCCTGCCCGTTACACTTCCGCCCATTACAAACGCTTCCCATTACATACCCCGCCCATACAAACCTGCCCGTAACACACTCGCCGGTTTACACCCGCCCGTTAAACATCCGTCAGTTATACATCCACCAGTTATACACCTGCCCGTTATACAACCCACTGGTTATACACCCCACCCGTTATGCACCACGCCCGTTACACACCCGCCCGTTATATTCCCCAGCCGTTATACACCTGCCCGTTATACACGCTGCCCGTTATTCATCTGCCTGTAATACACCTGCCCGTTATACACCCCGCCCGTTATACACCTGCCCGTTTGATTGCTAGTGAATCATTCTTTGCTTTTTCCATACAGATTGTCATATTGAAGTCTACAACAGGCCGCTCCACCTGACGCTGTCTCACAAGTTTCACCCACAGCACCAGAGCACGTTGGAAGAGATGGCTCGCTCCATCATGTTGGGTCTGAGCTGTCAGTGGACAGCAGCTGTTTATTCCAGAGACATGCGATTTGTACATTACCAGGTAACTGATCACATCACTGGCTATGTGTTCATTTGTATGAATGTAAAGAGAATGTACGTTTGGGGAGAGCGGAGATATGTAGAAGAAACAGGATAATGAGGATATAGATGTAACGTGTCCCACATTTTGTGTGGGTCTTGTGTGGGACTTCGGAATCTCCCCCCTGTTAAGTCTGTGTGTCCCAGTTATGCTTATTATAAATCACTGGACACAGACCACAAGAATAACTTTAACAGGTCTTTACTATTCGGAGGTCAGGGCTGAACTGCCCAGCAAATCCCTACACAACACTTATATACCGGTGTGGTCACCACCGGTATTACAGTATACAGCAGCCAAGAGAAAGTAGTACATCTCTTAAGGTAGTTCTCTTAAGGTGGAACAGGTTACATACACCACAATCCTCCCTTTTTAGCTTAACAGTTATATCCCCTTTTAACATAACATAATAACATATATATATACAACTTCATGCAAAACAGTTCAAAGATTCAGTCTCTGAGGAGGCCTCCTGATTCGAGTTGGATAATGCCTTTCAGGGGTCTCTGATTCTCGTTGCTGGGGTGACTCATCTAGTTGGTCTCTTATGGATTGGACATCATCATCAGGTACATTCACTTCTGAGGTAGATGCTTCAGGTTCACTAACTTCTTCCACGGTTGTCTCTGCTGTAACCATGGGTTCGACCCTTGTTCTCGATTCTACCAGTTGGTCAGCATGACGCCGTATTACATTTTCACCAATATCTACCGTGTACATCAGGGGTCCTTGTCTGGCCCGAATTGTTCCAGATTGCCATTTCTCGTTTTTATAGTCCCGGGCTAACACTGGTTGTCCTATTTCGAAACTCCGAGTGGTCTTGTTATTTATATGCTGGAACTGTTTGTTTTCAACTTCCCTCCGCACATTTGGTTTTAACAAGTCCAAACTGGACCGCAACCTCAGATCACAGAAATCACAGAAACCCCACAGTGCAGATAGAGGCCATTTCGGCCCATCGAGCCTGCACCGACACATATCCCACCCGATCCCTGTAACCCCCACATATCCCACCCTATCCCCGTAACCCCACGTATTTAATCCCCCTAACACTAAGGGTCAATTTATCATAGCCAATCAACCTAACCCGCACATCTTTGGACTGTGGGAGGAAACCGGAGCACCCAGAGGAAACCCACGCAAACACGGGGAGAATGTGCAAACTCCACACAGACAGTCACCCGAGGCCGGATTCGAACCCGGGTCCCTGGCGCTGTGAGGCAACAGTGCTAACCACTATGCCACCATGCCGCCTATGGGTTCGACCCTCCTGTTATAGAACATCATGGCAGGACTTTGGTTTGTCACTGCATGAGTGGTGTTTCGATATGCCAGTAGGAATTTGTCCACCTTGTGTTGTAGTGGAATCTGATCTTTGCTCATGGCCTTTATTGCTTTTTTGAACGTTTGTACAAATCTCTCGGCCAACCCGTTTGTAGCCGGATGATATGGGGCAGAGGTATAATGTTTCACCCCATTCTTCTTCATGAATTTCTGGAATTCTTCTGACACGAACTGTGGTCCGTTGTCTGAACATATTTGTTCTGGCAATCCATTTCTTGCAAATATCGTTCTTAGCACCGCGATCGTCTTTTCCGAGGTAGTGGTAGCCATCTTAATCACTTCTGGCCATTTAGAATGTGCGTCCACCGCAATTAAAAACATGGAGTCCATGAATGGACCAGCAAAGTCAATATGTACACGTTGCCATGGGGTTGAAGGCCATTCCCATGGATGCAGCGGTGCAATCGGAGGTGCATTTTGCACTTTTTGGCACCCTGAGCAGCTTTTCGTCAGATCCTCTATCTGTTGGTCGATACCCGGCCACCACACATAAGCCCTAGCAAGGCTTTTCATCTTGACTCCCCCCAGATGACCTTCATGCAGTTCCTTTAGAACTCTCTCTCTTAACTTAGGAGGAATAATCACCCTTGTTCCATACATCAATGTTCCTTGACAGACGGACAGCTGTTCTCGTCTTGCTGAGAATGCCGGTAACAGTGGATCACCATGTGCTGGCCATCCCTTCACTGTCACTTCGTAGACCCGGGACAGTGTCGGGTCGTTCCTGGTTTCTCTTTCAATACTTGCATTGGTGACTGGTAAACATTCGATGATGGTCGAGTGAAATAACTCAACAGGGTCAACCGTCGGTGCCTCCTCCTCTGTAGGTAGTGGCAGGTGCGACAGCCCATCAGCATTACCATGCTGCTTTGCACCTTTGAATTCGATCTGATATTGATGTGCCCCTAGGAAAAGGGACCATCTCTGGAGTCTCTGTGCTGTCATCACCGAAACACCCTTCTTAGGGTTAAAAATGGATACCAACGGCTGGTGGTCTGTCAGAAGCGTAAACTTTTGGCCCTGCAGGTAATGATTAAACTTCTTTACTCCCCACACAAGGCTGAGAGCCTCCCTATCTATCTGAGCATAGTTGCGCTCAGCGGAGGTCAATGATCTGGATGCGAACGCAACTGGCCTCTCCAGGCCATTTGGCAACTTGTGTGAGAGTACTGCCCCAATACCATATGGAGAAGCATCACAAGCCAAACGAATAGGCAGCGTTGGGTTGAAGCGAGCCAACACTTCCTCTGAGGTGATCAATGCCTTGCTTTTGCGAAAGGCCCTCTTACAGTCCTCGCTCCACTTCCATGGTACTCCCTTCTGCAAAAGAGCGTTCAGCGGGCGCAGCACCGTGGATAAATTTGGCAGAAACTTATGGTAATAGTTAATCAACCCTAGGAACGACCTCAACTGGGATACATTATCCGGAGCGGGAGCCTTCACAACAGCTTCGATCTTGTCAGGAGACTTATGAAGCCCCTCCTGGTCAATGACATGACCACAGTACGAGATCCGCTTCTGAAAGAACTCACATTTCTGGCGGTTAACTCGAAGTCCATATTCTTTCAATCTGGTGAGCACCAGTTCCAAATTTGCAAGGTGTTCCTCGTCATCATCTCCTGTAATCAGAATATCGTCCAGGTAACATTGTGTGCCTGGAATTCCCTGTAATACCTGCTCCATGGCCCTCTGCCAAATTGCTGAAGCTGATGCCACTCCAAAAACCAGTCTATTATACCGGTACAAGCCTCTATGCGTATTGATCGTGAGATACTGGCGTGACTCTTCCTCAACTTCCATCTGTAAGTACGCCTGCGCCAGGTCTATCTTGGTGAAGTGTTTCCCGCCAGACAACGAAGCGAAGATATCCTCAATCCGCGGAAGCGGATACTGCACCGTTTGAAGCACCGGATTAACAGTGATCTTGAAACCTCCACAGATGCGAACCTTCCCCGGTTCCCCCGGCTCGTTGCTCGATGAACGCTTCATGACGGGGACAATGGGCGTGGCCCACTCACTCCAGTCTACCTTAGACAGTACTCCTGAACGTTCTAGCCCTTCCAGCTCAGCTTCCACAGCAGGTCGTATCGCATAAGGTACCGGTCTGGCTTTGAAACATTTCGGGTTTGCATGTTCTTCAACCTTGACGTTTGCCGTAATTCCTCTCAGTGTTCCCAGTCCCTGTTGGAGCACCTCTTTAGCATCGTCCAATATTCTGGACAATCGTTTAGGTTTGACATCTTTTTTACCGGAATCTACCGTTAGTGCTTTTAAGGAATGCCAGTCCATATTTATTTTCCTAATCCACTCCCGTCCCAGTAGTGGTGGACCTCCCTCAGGGAGCACATATAAGTCCATTCCTCGGCTTTCTTTGCCCTTGTGGACCACCTTTACCTCTATCTTCCCGATGGGGTATACTCTTTGCCCCGTGTATGTTTTCAATACAATCTCCGTATCCCGTAGGGGAATATGTGGGAATAACCTTTTGTAATCTTGCTTATTCATGACCGTCAATGCCGATCCAGTGTCCAATTCCATCTTCACTTGGACTCCTGCTATCTGAAGTGTGACCCAGATTGTTTGGAGGTCTGCTTCATTACCAACATTGTGTACTCTTAGACTACCCAGTTCATTACTGCTGGAGTTTGAATTTGACTTCTGTTCATTCGAACTGTTCTCTGTCACCTTGTGTACCTTTCTGTACTTTTCCTGCGGTGACTTTTTGTTGCTGGTCTTCTTTCCTGACCGGCATACTTTAGCTATGTGACCAAGCCTGCCACATTTTCTGCATTCCTGATTTTTGAACCAGCACTGGTTCTGATCGTGCGTTGTCTTTCCATAACGATAACATTTTACTGTACCCAAGACCATTTGATTGGTGCTGAGTTCCGGTGACCGTAGCTGCATTTCCGCAGTGCCTCTTGCTGCGGCTTCGTGCGATGCTGCAATAGTGACAGCTTTATCAAGCGTAAGATCATTCTCCTCAAGCAGTCGCTTTTGTGTTCCTTCTTTTAACAATCCACACACAAATTTATCTCTCAGCGCATCTGCTAGTCCTGTTCCAAACTGACAGTACTTTGATAGCTTACGCAGTTCAATTAAAAATTCAGCGTTGCTTTCGTCTTTCAGCTGCGTTCTTCTGTAAAATTTAAATCGTTCCGCTATCATCAGCGGCGTGGGGTTTAAATGATTTTTCAGGACAGTAACAATATTCGCGGAAGTCTGAGCCGCTGGTTTATCTGGTGACAGAAGGTGCTTCAATAGCCCGTATGTCTTCGCACCCATTGAGCTTAATAAGGTTAGTGCTTTCTCATCATCTGGTACCTTATTTGCTTTACAATAAACTTCCATGTGTTCTACATACGTGGTCCAATCTTCGATATCGCTATCAAAGGTATTAATGTTCCCATGTTTAGGCATCCTTGCAAGTTTTTAAATTTTTCTTTTTCTCAAAATGGCGGCTTCCCGCGCTTGTCTTCTTCCACCGCCTACTAAAATGGCGGCTTCCCGCGCTTGGCGGTCTTTCCCGCGCTCGTCTTCTTCCCCCGCCGACTACAATGGCGGATTTCCGTGTTTGCCTTCTTCCCCCGCTGGCTGCAATGGCGATTGCCGTGCTGCTGCCGTTCTCGCCTCCCCAGCGGTTCTCAATTCCCCGACGCTGCTTTTACTCCCCCGCGGTTCCCGTGGGCATTCACGCTTCCCCTGCTGTTGCGCCTCTCAGCCCCGCATGCAGCCTGGTCCTTTACACCGGCTGCGTTTGAGTTCTCCGTGGCTCTCGTGCCTTAAGCTGCCCCAGTCGCTGCGCCTCTCGGCCTCGATTGCAGCCCGGCCCTTTTCACCGGCCGTGGTCGAGTTCTCCGCCCTTTTTCCTCCGTTTTCCCTCCCCCACTCCACAGTCAACGCGGCCGACTTTCTGCTCGTGTCGCTGATCGGCTTACCCACCACAGTGGTAGAAGGGATGATCACTGCCTGTCGCTGATGGAGGGCTTCGTGGTCAGAATTTTTCTTTTTAACCCGGGTTCTCGATGCCTCCCGTGCGATGGTGCTCAGCAGGATGATGAGGGCGGATGCCTCTTCTCGACGCCCGTTCTGAGGACGAAGCTGCCTTGGATGTAAAACTGCCGCAGGGTAAGATCGGACTCGTCGCCACTGTTAAGTCTGTGTGTCCCAGTTATGCTTATTATAAATCACTGGACACAGACCACAAGAATAACTTTAACAGGTCTTTACTATTCGGAGGTCAGGGCTGAACTGCCCAGCAAATCCCTACACAACACTTATATACCGGTGTGGTCACCACCGGTATTACAATATACAGCAGCCAAGAGAAAGTAGTACATCTCTTAAGGTAGTTCTCTTAAGGTGGAACAGGTTACATACATCACACCCCCCTCCTGTCTGGGACAGGTGATTGTCTCAGTGCCCTACTGATGGTCATCAAGGTAATCTATGTGTGGAGGCAGGAGGCGTGGGTATGGTCCTTAATGAATATTTTGCGACTGTGTTCACAAAAGTGAAAGACGATGCAGACATTGCAATCAGGGAGGAGGAGTGTGAAATATTAGATGAGATAAACATAGTGAGAGAGGCAGTATTAAGGGGTTTAGCATCTTTGAAAGTGGATAAAACCCCAGGTCCAGATGAAATGTATCCAGACTGTTAAGAGAAGTAAGAGAGGAAATAGCAGAGGCTCTGTCCATCATTTTCCAATCCTCTCTGGCTACAGGTGTTGTACTGGAGGACTGGAGGACTGCTAATGTGGTACCGTTGTTTAAAAAGGGAGAAAGGGATAGACTGAGTAATTACAGACCAGTCAGCCTAACCTCGGTGGTGGGAAAATTATTGGAAAAAGTTCTCAGGGACAGGATAAATCTTCATTTAGAAAGAGATGGATTAATCAGGGACAGTCAGCATGGATTTGTTAAGGGAAGGTCATGTCTAACTAACTTGATTGAATTTTTTGAGGAGGTAACAAGGATGGCTGATGAGGGTAGTGTGTTTGATGTAGAGTATATGGATTTTAGCAAGGCTTTTGATAAGGTCCCACATGGCAGACTGGCCATGAATGTAAAAGCCCATGGGATCTAGGGCAATGTGGCAAGTTCGATCCAAAATTGGCTCAGAAGTAGGAAGTAAAGGGTTATGGCCGATGGGTGTTTTTTTGACTGGAAGGCTATTTCCAGTGGGGCTCCGCAGGGCTCAGTACTGGGTCAATGATATATATCAATGATTTAGACTTGAATGTAGGGGATATAATTGAGAAGTTTGCAGATGATACAAAAATTGGCCGTGCGGTGGATAATGAAGAAGAAAGCTGCAGACTGTAGGAAGATATCAATGGACTTGTCAAGTGGGCAGAACAGTGGCAAATGGAATTCAATCCTGAGAAGTGTGAGGTAATGCATTTGGGGAGGGCTAACAAGGTGAGGGAATACACTATAAATGGTAGGACACTGAGAAGTGCAGAGGAACAGAGGGACCTTGAAGTGCATGTCCACAGATCCTTAAAGGTAGCAGGACAGGTAGATAAGGTGGTTAAGAAGGCATACGGGATACTTGCCTTTATTAGCTGAGGCATTGAATATAAGAGCAGGGAGGTTATGCTTCAACTGTATAAAACACTAGTTAGGCCGCAGCTAGAGTACTGCGTGCAGTTCTGGTCACCGCATTACAGGAAAGAGGAGATTTACGAGGATGTTGTCTGGACTGGAGAATTTTAGCTATGAGGAAAGATTGGATAGGCTGGGTTGTTTCGTTTGGAACAGAGGAGGCTGAGGGGAGATCTAATTGAGGTGTATAAAATTATGAGGGGCCTAGATAGAGCGGATAGGAAGGACCTATTTCCCTTAGCAGAAGGATCAATAACCATGGGGGCATAGATTTAAAGTAATTGGTTCGAAGTTTAGAGGGGATTTGAGGAGAATTCTTTTCACCCAGAGGGTGGTGGGGGTCTGGAACTCACTGCCTGAAAGGGTGGTAGAGGCAGAAACCCTCATCACATTTAAAAAGTACTTGGATATGCACTTGAAGTGCCGTAATCTACAGGGCTACGGACCAAGTGCTGGAAAGTGGGATTAGGATGGAGAGCTCTTTGTCAGCCGGCGTGGGCACAATGGGCCGAATGGCTTCCTTCTGTGCTGTAAATTTCTATGATTCTATGACAGGATCATTGCAAATTCATTGCGATGCATCAGTATCTGTTATCTATTTTAAATTGCTTCTGGTAGTTGTGATTTCTTGACTAGAATTGGGAAGGAACAGGAAGAGGTCATTCAAGCCTGTTCTGTCATTCAATTAGGTCATGGCTCCATCTACCCACCTTGATTCCATATCCCTTAATATCCTTACCCAACAAAAAATTATCAATCTCAGTTTTGAAATTTTCAATTCGCCCCCAGCCTCAACAGCTTTTTGGGGGAGAGAGTTCCAGATTTCCACTACCCTTTGTGTGAAGAAGTGCTTCCTGACATCACCCCTGAACGGCCTGGCTCTAATTTTAAGGTTCTGCCCCCTTGTTCTGGACTCCCCCCACCAGAGGAAATAGTTTCTCTCTCTACCCGATCAACTCCTTTACTCATCTTAAACACCTCGATTAGATCACTTTTAATCTTCTATACTCGAGGGAATACAAGCCCAGTCTGTGAATCCTGTCCTCATAATTTAACCCTTTCAGCCGCAGTATCATTGAATCTGCATTGCACTCCCTCCAAGGCCAATATATCCTTCCTGAGGGGCGGGGCCCAGAACTGAACCCAGTTACTCCAGGTGGGGTCTCAACAGAGCTTTATATAAACTGTAGCATAACTTCTAGCCCTTTGTATTCCATCCCCTTGAGAAAAAGGCCAACATTCCATTAGCCTTTTTAATGATCTCATGGGTGATATTCCTGCTGTAGTTAGTGGGCGAAAGGCCATTTGTAAAAATATAAGCACAGCAATCCTGAACATTCAGGATCCCTTTCCGAGAAATGGACTCACTGGATGTAATATGTTATTTTTCTAGATTTTACGAGCACTTTATCCATATATTCCTCAGAATGAGGATGAACTGAAGCTTAATTTTAGTGATTATATCTTCCTGGACCTCACAGACCAGCAAGATGTGAGTGAAGGCTGGGTTCATGGAACTTCACATCGGACTGGCTGCAGAGGCCTTCTGCCTGAAAACTACACAGAGAAAGCTTATGAGTCAGACACCTGGGTCAGGCACAGGTAACTGAAAACAGCTAATTGAAGCCTGGAAATCACTGTCAGTAATGTAATGTTGGTAACATTTAAGTCTCATCAAATTCCTTACTCCACTATTATAACAGAGGCAAAAGGACATGTATTTGAAATAATCTCTGTTAAATTAGCAGAGAGAGGAATTTGATAATATCGCAGAAACATGGCTATGGTAGTACAGTGGTTATGTTACTGGACGAGTAACCCAGAGGCCTGGACTAATGATCCAGAGACCTGAGGTCAAATCCCACCACAGCAGCTGGGAATTTAAATTCAGTTAATTAAATAAATCTGGTCAGTATCAGTAATGATAGCCATGAAACTATCGGATTGTCGTATAAAACCCATCTGGTTCACTAATGTCCTTTAGGGAAGGACATCTGCCGTCCTTACCTGGTCTGGCCTATATGTGACTCCAGACCCACAGCAATGTGGTTGACTCTTAACTGCCCTCTGAAATGGCCTAGCGAGCCATTCAGTTGTATCAAACCTCTATGAAAAACAATGATAAGAATAAAACTGGACGGACCACCCGGCATCGACCGCGGCACCGGCTATGAACAAGACAACAGCACACCCAGCCCAGTCAACCCTGCAAAGTCCTCCTCACTCATATCTGGGGACTTGTGCCAAAATTGGGAGAGCTGTCCCACAGACTAGTCAAGCAACAGCCTGACAGTCATACTCACAGAATCATACCTTTCAGCCAATGTCCCAGACTCCTCCATCACCATCCCTGGGTATGTCCTGTCCCCACCGGCAGGACAGACCCACCAGAGGCGGCGGCACAGTGGTATACAGTCAGGAAGGAGTGGCCCTGGGAGTCCTCAACATCGACTCCGAACCCCATGAAGTGTCACGGCATCAGGTCAAAGACTGGCAAGGAAACCTCCTGCTGATTACCACCTACCACCCTCCCTCAGCTGATGAATCAGTACTCCTCCATGTTGAACACCACTTGGTAGCAAGGGCGCAGAATGTACTCTGGGTGGGGGATTTCAATGTCTATCACCAAGAGTGACTCGGTAGCACCACTACTGATCGAGCTGGCTGCGTCCTGAAGGACATAACTGCCAGATTGGGCCTGCGACAGGTGGTGAGAGAACCAACACGAGGGAAAAACCTACTTGACCTCGTCCTCACTAATCAGATGCATCTGTCCATGACAGTATTGGTAGGAGTGACCACCGCACAGTCCTTGTGGAGACGAAGTCCCGTCTTCACACTGAGGACACCCTCCATCGTGTTGTGTGGCACTACAACACTTAAATGGGATAGATTCAGAACAGATCTAGCAGCTCAAAACTGGGAATCCATGAGGCGCTGTGGGCCAGCAGCAACAGCAGAATTGTATTCCACCACAATCTGTAACCTCATAGCCCAACATATCCCTCACTCTACCATTACCGCTCTCAGGAGCTGGGTTGCCCATTTAAATATTATAATGATGCTGGCAGCCTCTGATTTAACCTATCTTACAGGTTTATCCTGGCTGGCTGGGTTTCCCAGCTGTCGGCATGGACAGCTTCGGGGAGCACTGCCTGTGGGCCTGGAGGAGTAGGAGTGCCTCCCCTG
Organism: Somniosus microcephalus; assembly: GCF_052327205.1. Taxonomy (NCBI): domain Eukaryota; kingdom Metazoa; phylum Chordata; class Chondrichthyes; order Squaliformes; family Somniosidae; genus Somniosus; species Somniosus microcephalus. The sequence continues at coordinate 135,212,776 of NC_141000.1, read as the reverse complement.
GCTCACCAAGCTACCCCCGCAAATCAAACTCCCATACAAAGACCCCCGGGGTCAGGGTTCAGACCCCCCTAGACCAGCGCCCCCCCCCCCAGTGTCGGGGATCAGACCCCCACAAGGTCAGAGATTGGAATCCCCCCAGGGTTGGGGTCAGACCCCTCGGTTTCGGACCCCGCTTCCGGTGTGGAGAATCGGCCCCCCACCTCGTTCCCACAAGCAGCAGTAGGCTCCCTACCTGCTCCTGAGGCCTCCTCTGCAGCGTTCCCCATCCGCCTGTGAGCCAAGCCTATCAATTAGGCTGGCTTCCAGGCAAGGATCCTGTCAAAACAAAAAAGATGCACATATGGAGTCAAAACTCCACTGCGTGCGGGAAGAAGGGACCTTCGGGCTTCCTGACCTAAACTCCTCCGCCCCCCCACCCGCTCAGAAAACCCACTCCTGTCAATATCGGAGCTTATGTTTCTCCATTTATGCTAATTTGAGGCCATCATAGAATCATACAGCACAGAAGGAGGCCAGTTGGCCCATCGTGCCTGTGCCGGCTCTTTGAAAGAGCTGTCCAATTAGTCCCACTCCCCCGCTCTTTCCCCAGAGCCCTGCAATTTTCTCCCCTTCGAGTATTTATCCAATTCCCTTTTTGAAAGTTATTATTGAATCTGCTTCCACCGCCTTTTCAGGCAGTGCGTTCCAGATCACAACTCGCTGTATAAATAAAATTCTCCTCATCTCCGCTCTGGTTCTTTTAAATCTGTGTCCTCTGGTTACCAACCCTCCTGACTGTGGAAACAGTTTCTCCTTATTAACTCTATCAAAACCCTTCAAAATTTTGAAAGCCTCTATTAAATCTCCTCTTAACCTTCTCTGCTCTAAGGAGAACAATCCCAGCTTCTCCAGTCTCTCCACATAACTGAAGTCCCGCATCCCTGGTACCATTCTAGTAAATCTCCTCTGCACCCTCTCCAAATCTTGACATCCTTCCTAAAGTGTGGTGCCCAGAATTGGACACAATACTCCAGCTGAGTCCTAACCAGTGATTTATAAAGGCTTAGCATAACTTCCTTGCTTTAGCACTCTATGGCTGAAAGTTTTATGGTAGAGCGCGGGAAGTTTTATCTCCACAGTGTGCATGTGCCGCCATGGACAGGTTCCCCGCCCGGAAGTCAGCCTGATTGACAGGCTGGCTTCCAGTCGGGTGGGGAATGCTGGAGAAGAGACCGCAACCCCAGGTAGGTCTGATCCCCGGAGGAGGGTCCAATCCGGGGGGGTCCGATCACTGACCTGGGGGGGGTCAAATTTCTGACAGGGGTGTGGTTTAATGGTGGGGGGCTGATGGTGTGGGAGCTTGGGGTCCAGGAGGAAGCAGTCCTGCTCCTCACGACCCACAAAGATTGCTTCCCGAGGCTGTCTTTGCCCCGCTGCAGCTGCCGGGATTCCTGAAGCCCAGGATCCCGGCCGGCTACAGTTAAACCTGCACAGCAAGTTAAATCCGAGCCTTCCAGCCTCATTATAATATTTAAAGTGCCTACCCGCATCCAGGGAGCGGGTTGGCTGCCCGCCCTGTCCCACCTCCATTTAAACCGGAAGTGGGTGGGTTACAGACGGGTTGGGGTCAGGATTCAGGTTTTTAACACTTTAACCTCCCACCCGACCCTAACCCACCCGTTTTTGGGGTTAACATCCCCCCCCCCCATGCGTCTACTTATAAAGCCAAGGATCCCATCTGCTTTTCTAACAGCCTTCTCAACCTGCCCTGCCACCTTCTAAGATTTGTGTACGTACACTCCCAGGTCTCTCTGTTCCTGCACCCCCTTTAAAATTGTACCATTTCATTTACAGTATATCGCCTCTCCTCATTCTTCCTACCAAAATGAATCACTTCACACTTCTCTGCATTAAACTTCATCTGCCATGTGTCTGCCCATTTCACCAGTCTGTCTATACCCTCCTGAAGTCTGTTACTATCCGGCTCATTATTTTCTACATTTCTGAGTTTTGTGTCATTTGCAAATTTTGAGGTTTTGCTCTGTATATCCAAGTCCAGGTCATTAATATATTTCAAAAAGAGCAGTGGACATATCAGCCGTGGCTCAGTGGGTAGCACTCTCGCCCCTGAGTCAGAAGGCTGTGGGTTCAAGTCCCACTGCAGAGACTTGAGCACAGCATTCCAGTGCAGTACTGAGGGAGCGCTGCACTGTTGGAGGGGCGGTACTGAGGGAGTGCTGCACTGTTGGAGGGGCAGTACTGAGGGAGTGCTGCACTGTTGGAGGGGCGGTACTGAGGGAGTGCTGCACTGTTGGAGGGGCAGTACTGAGGGAGTGCTGCACTGTCGGAGGGGCAGTACTGAGGGAGTGCTGCACTGTCGGAGGGGCAGTACTGAGGGAGTGGTGCACTGTCGGAGGGGCAGTACTGAGGGAGTGCTGCACTGTCGGAGGGGCAGTACTGAGGGAGTGCTGCACTGTTGGAGGGGCAGTACTGAGGGAGCGCGGCACTGTTGGAGGGGCAGTACTGAGGGAGTGCTGCACTGTTGGAGGGGTAGTACTGAGGGAGTGCTGCACTGTTGGAGGGGCAGTACTGAGGGAGTGCTGCACTGTTGGAGGGGCGGTACTGAGGGAGTGCTGCACTGTTGGAGGGGCAGTACTGAGGGAGCGCGGCACTGTTGGAGGGGCAGTACTGAGGGAGTGCTGCACTGTTGGAGGGGCAGTACTGAGGGAGCGCCGCACTGTTGGAGGGGCAGTACTGAGGGAGCGTGGCACTGTTGGAGGGGCAGTACTGAGGGAGCGCTGCACTGTTGGAGGGTCAGTACTGAGGGAGCGCCGCACTGTTGGAGGGGCAGTACTGAGGGAGCGCCGCACTGTCGGAGGGGCAGTACTGAGGGAGCGCGGCACTGTTGGAGGGTCAGTACTGAGGGAGTGCTGCACTGTTGGAGGGTCAGTACTGAGGGGGTGCTGCACTGTTGGAGGGGCAGTACTGAGGGAGCGCCGCACTGTTGGAGGGGCAGTACTGAGGGAGCGCGGCACTCTTGGAGGGGCAGTACTGAGGGAGCGCTGCACTGTTGGAGGGTCAGTACTGAGGGAGCGCTGCACTGTTGGAGGGGCAGTACTGAGGGAGCGCTGCACTGTTGGAGGGGCAATACTGAGGGAGTGCCGTACTGTCGGAGGGGCAGTACTGAGGGAGCACTGCACTGTCAGAGGGTCAGTACTGAGGGAGCGCTGCCCTGTCGGAGGGGCAGTACTGAGGGAGCGCTGCACTGTCGGAGGGGCGGTACTGAGGGAGCGCCGCACTGTCGGAGGGGCAGTACTGAGGGAGCGCTGCACTGTCGGAGGGGCAGTACTGAGGGAGTGCTGCACTGTCGGAGGGTCAGTACTGAGGGAGCGCTGCACTGTCGGAGGTGCCGTCTTTTGGATGAGATGTTAAACTGAGGCACCGTCTACTCTCTTATGTGGACATAAAAGATCCCAAAGCCCTATTTTGAAGAACAGCAGGGGAGTTGTCCCCAATGTCTTGGCCAATATTTATCCCTCAATCAAAATCCCTAAAACAGATTATCTGGTCATTATCATATTGCTGTTTGTGGGATCTTGCTGTGCGGAAATTGGCTGCTGTGTTTCCTACATTACAACAGTAACTCCACTTCAAAAATACTTAATTGGCTGTAAAGTGCTTTGGGAACATCCGGTGGTCGCGAAAGGCGCTGTATAAATGCAAGTCTTTCTTTCTTTCTAATACCGACCCCTGGGGAACACCACTGAATCCTTCCCTCCAGTCTGAAAAACAACCGTTCACCACTATTCTCTGCTTTCTGACCCGTAACCAATTTTGTATCCACACAGCCACTGCCCCTTTAATCTCATGGGCTTTTATTTTGCTAAGAAGTCTATTATGTGGAACTTTATCAAACATCTTTTGAAAGTCCATATACACAACATCAACCACACTACCCTCATCAACCCTCTCCGTTACTTCATCAAACAACTCAAACAACTTTGGTGTTACTTTGTCAAACATGATTTGTTTTTAACAAATTTGTGCTGGCTTTCATTTATTAACCCATATTTTGCCAAGTGACAATTCATTTTGTCTTGGCTTAATCCTCTCCCCATTTTTAAACAGGGATGTAACATTTGCAATCCTCCAGTCCTCTGGCACCACCTCCATATCTAAGGAGGATTGAAAGGTTGTGGTCAGAGCCTCTGCAATTTCCATCCTTACTTTCCTCAGCAACCTAGGATGTATCCCATCTGGACTGGGTGACTTTTCTACTTTGAGCGCTACCAACCTTTTAAGAACATCCTCTTTATTTATTTTTATCCTACAGTGACATTAGCAGCATCCTCTTCTCTAGTGAAGACAGATGCAAAGTCCTCATTTAGTACCTCAGCCATGTCCTCTGCCTCCACAAGAAGATTTCTTTTTTGATCTCTAATCAGCCCCAGCCTTCCTTTGAATACCCGCTCCGGACACAAAATTAATTTCCGCCCCCTCCAGCATCACCGGGTGAAAACACCGGCAGCTGCAGGAGGCGCTGATTGGGAGGCCGGGCGCTTCAGGGGCGATACTTAAAGGTGAGGTAGGTGAAAAAAATTCTGAAATGCTCTTTCTGGTTTTTTTTGTCTTTGCCAGCGATCGATCAGCCCGGTCCTCTGCTGCAGCGCATCGGGCTGATCGGGCCGGATCGCGGCTGCCGTCAGGGACCAGGTTAGTTTTCCTCTTGCAGAGCCTGCAGCGATGGCCCTTCCCTTTAAGTGAGGGAAGGAGACTTCCAACGCGGCAGTGCTGCATGGCCCATTCAACAGCGCTGCACAACTACCGCCCTGCCTGCTGCCTGTTGTGCTCCAGGAATGCAGTGGAGCGCTTGATTTAGCCCTCCACTTTCTTCCTGGAGCGCAAATCCAAATTTTTTTAAAGTTGAGAATCATGGAATCATAGAATCCTAGAAATTTACACCACAGAAGGAGGCCATTCAGCCCATCTTGTCCGTGCCGGCCGACAAAGAGCTATCCAGCCTAATCCCACTTTCCAGCACTTGGTCCATTTCCTTATAGGTTACAGCACTTCAAGTGCATATCCAAGTACTTTTTAAATGTGATGAGGTTCTCTGCCTCTACCACCCTTTCAGGCAGTGAGTTCCAGACCCCCACCACCCTCTGGGTGAAAGAAATTCTCCTCAAATCCCCTCCAAACCTCCGACCAATTACTTTAAATCTATGCCCCCTGGTTATTGACCCCTCTGCTAGGGGAAATAGGTCCTTCCTATCCACTCTATCTAGGCCCCTCATAATTTTATACACCTCAATCAAGTCTCCCCTCAGCCTCCTCTATTCCAAAGAAAACAACTCCAGCCTATCCAATCTTTCCTCATAGCTAAAATTCCCCAGCCCAGGCAACATCCTTGTAAATCTCCTCTGCACCCTCTCTAGTGCAATCACATCCTTCCTGTAATGTGGTGACCAGAACTGCACGCAGTATTCTAGTTGCGGCCTAATTAGTGTTTTATACAGTTCAAGCATAACCTCCCCGCTCTTATATTCTATGCCTCGGCTAATAAAGGCAAGTATCCCGTATGCCTTCTTAACCGCCTTATCTACCTGCCCTGCTACCTTCAGGGACCTGTGGACATGCACTCCAAGGCCCCTCTGATCTTCTGCACTTCTCAGTGTCCTACCATTTATAGTGTATTCCCTCGCCTTGTTAGCCCTCCCCAAATGCATTACCTCACACTTCTCCGGATTGAATTCCATTTGCCACTGTTCTGCCCACCTGACCAGTCCATTGATATCTTCCTGCCGTCTACAGCTTTCTTCTTCATTATCAAACACACGGCCAATTTTTGTATCATCTCCAAACTTCTTAATCATACTTCCTACATTCAAGTCTAAATCATTGATATAGAGTCATAGAGTCATAGAGTTTTACAGCACAGAAAGAGGCCCTTCGGCCCATCGTGTCTGTGCCGCCCATCCATCCCTGTCCAGTCTAATCCCATTTTCCAGCATTTGGTCCATAGCCTTGTATGCAATGGCATTTCAAGTGCTCATCCAAATGCTTCTTGAATGTTGTGAGGGTTCCTGCCTCCACCACCCTTTCAGGCATTGAGTTCCACATTCCAACCACCCTCTGGGTGAAAAAGTTCCTCCTCAAAATCCCCTCTAAATCTCCTGCCCCTTACCCTGAATCTATGCCCCCTTGTTATTGACCCCCCTACTAAGGGGAAAAGTTCCTCTTTATCTACCCTATCTATGCCCCTCATCATTTTGTACACCTCAATCAGGTCCCCCCTCAGCCTTCTTTGCTCCAAGGAAAACAACCCCAGCCTGTCCAGCCTCTCTTCATAGCTGAGGCGCTCCATCCCAGGTAGCATCCTGGTGAATCTTCTCTGCACCCTCTCCAAAGCAATCACATCCTTCCTATAGTGAGGCGACCAGAACTGCACACAGTACTCCAGCTGTGGCCTCACCAGCGTTTTGTACAGCTCCATCATAACCTCCCTGCTCTTATATTCTATGCCTCGGCTAATGAAGGCAAGTATCCCATATGCCTTTTTAACCACCTTATCTACCTGTTCCGCTGCCTTCAGGGATCTATGTACATGTACACCAAGGTCCCTCTGACCCTCTGTACTTCCTAGGGTCCTACCACTCATTGTGTATTCCCTTGCCTTATTTGTCCGTCCAAAATGCATCACCTCGCACTTTTCAGGGTTAAATTCCATTTGCCACTTTTCCGCCCATCTGACCAACCCGTTTATATCGTCCTGTAGCCTGAGGCTTTCCTCCTCACAATTTACCACCCCACCAATTTTCGTGTCATCTGCGAACTTACTGATCATACCTTTTACATTCTCATCCAAATCGTTTATGTAGATCACAAACAACAAGGGACCCAGCACCGATCCCTGAGGTACCCCACTGGACACAGGCTTCCAGTCACAAAAGCAACCTTCGACCATCACCCTCTGCCTCCTGCCACTCAGCCAGTTTAGGATCCAACGCGCCAAGGCACCCTGGATCCCATGGGCTCTTACCTTCTTGACCAGTCTCCTATGCGGGACTTTGTCAAAAGCTTTACTGAAGTCCATGTAAACCACATCCACAGCATTTCCCTCATCCACCCCCCTAGTCACCCCCTCGAAAAATTCAATCAGATTTGTCAGACATGATTTACCCTTGACAAAGCCATGCTGACTATCCCTGATTAATCCTTGCCTCTCCAAGTGGAGACTAATTTTGTCCCTCAGAATTTTTTCCAATAATTTCCCTACCACAGATGTTAGGCTCACTGGCCTGTAATTCCCTGGTTTATCCCTGCTACCCTTCTTCAATAATGGTACTACGTTAGCTGTTCTCCAGTCCTCTGGTACATCCCCTGTGGCCAGAGAGGTTCTGAAAATTTGTGTCAGAGCCCCTGCAATCTCCTCCTTTGCCTCCCACAGCAGCCTGGGATACATCTCGTCCGGGCCTGGGGATTTATCCACTTTTTGGCCTGTTAAAACCGCTAGCACCTCCTCCCTCTCGATGCTAATATGTTCAAGTATGTCACAGCCCCCTTGCCCGATTTCTATGTCTGCATCGTCTTTCTCCATAGTGAACACAGATGCAAAAAATTCATTTAAAACCCCGCCTACATCATCTGGCTCTACACACAGATTGCCACTTTGGTCCCTAATGGGCCCTACCCTTTCCCTGGTTATCCTCTTGCCCTTAATATACTTATAAAACATCTTAGGATTTTCCTTTATTTTGCTCGCCAGTGTTATTTCATGGCCCCTCCTCGCCCTCCTAATTTCTTTTTTAAGTATGCCCCTGCATTTTTTATACTCCACTAGGGCTTCTTCCGTCTTTAGTCTTTTGTAACTGCCAAAAGCCCCCCTTTTATTTCTAATGCATTTTTGTATATCCCTTGTCATCCAAGGTTCCCTTTGCTTGCTGGTCCCACCCTTGACCTTTACAGGAACATGTTGGCGTTGTACTCTCTCTATTTCCCTTCTGAAAGTCTCCCACTGTTTTGATGCGGATTTTCCTAGAAGTAGCTGCTCCCAGTCCAATTTGGCCAGATCCTGCCTTATCATATTAAAATCGGCCTTCCCCCAATTTAGAACCCTTATTTCCGGGCCGTCTTTGTCTTTTTCCATGACCACCTTAAATCTCACCGAATTGTGGTCACTGTCGCCAAAATGCTCTCCTACTGACACTTCCACCACTTGCCCGGCTACATTCCCCAGAATTAGGTCCAGTACCGCCCCCTCTCTTGTAGGACTTTCTACATGTTGGCTCAAAAAGCTGTCCTGGATGCACTTTAAGAATTCTGCACCCTCTAAGCCTTTCACACTCTGACTATCCCAATTTATATTGGGGAAGTTGAAATCCCCCACTATTATTACCCTATTATTTTCGCACTTTTCTGAGATTTGCCTACATATCTGTTCCTCTATCTCCCCCTGACTGTTTGGGGGCCTATAGTACACTCCCAGCAAAGTGCTTGCCCCCTTTTTGTTTTTAAGTTCTACCCATATGGCCTCATTAGAGGAACCCGCTAATATATCATCCCTCCTTACAGCAGTAATTGACTCCTTAATTAATATTGCAACACCCCCTCCCCTTTTACACCCCCCTCTGTCTCGCCTGAAGATTCTATACCCCGGAATATTGAGCTGCCAGTCCTGCCCCTCCCTCAACCATGTCTCCGTGATAGCAACAATATCGTACTCCCATGTGTTCAACAACAACTTCAGTTCATCCACCTTATTTGCAAGACTCCTTGCATTAAAATAAATGCCTTCCAGCCCTGCCATATACCACAAAAAGCAAAGGACCAAGTACTGAGCCCTACGGATCCCCACTGGAAACAGCCTTCTAGTCACAAAAATACCCTTCAACCATTACCCTTTGTTTCCTGCCTCTGAGCCAATTTTGGATCCAATTTGCAACTTTGCCCTGGATCCCATGGGCTTTTATTATCATGATGATCAGTCTGCCATGTGGGACCTTATCAAAAGCGTTGCTAAAATCCATATAAACTACATCAAATGTACTACCTGTAACATTTGTATTACGTCCGTGAATGATTGAGACACGGACAGCAGGAGTTGAACAAAACAAGTCTTTACTGATGGAAGTCAATGGTGAAACAGGAACAACAGAAGCTGAAGCTGGCTAGCGCCTTTTATACAGGGGTGGTCACTGCCCAGTTATTCTCTTGAAGGTACATACACAACAATTCCTCCCCTTTTAGATAAACAGTACATAACATTCATTTAACAACTAAATGATAACTAATTACAATCACAATTACGGTTGCTAGATACATTGGTTAAGTTTAAGCAATTATAAGTTCAGTCTTTGAGGAGGCTTCCTGATTCTGTCTGGATAACGCCTCTTTGGGGTATCAGGTTCTTCTGGCAATGTTGAGTCGGGATCAATGTCGTTGTTTGGTTCATCTGCTTCCAATATTACCGGTTCTGCGGTAGCTGCAATTGGAACGTCGATTTCATTACCAGGTGTATCAGATCGTGGTGTGGAGTTGACGTTTTCCAGTGACTCTAGAATCTGGTCAGCATGGCGTCTTACAATGCTCTCCCCAACGTCCACGGTATACATGAGAGGTCCTTGTCGTGTACAAATCGTTCCTGGCTGCCATTTCTCTGTGCGGTAGTCCCGGGCCAAAACTGGTTGACCTATCTTAAAACTCCTGGTCGGCCTTTCATTCATATTCTGAAACTGCCTGTTCTCCACATCTCTTCGGACGTTTGGCTTAACCAAATCCAAGCAGCATCGTAGTCTTCGACTGAAGAACATCATGGCTGGAGTTCGGTTGGTAACCACATGTGTCGCATTCCGGTAGGCAAACAAGAAGTTGTCCACCTTGTGTTGTAGGGGTATATCTTCATTACACATTGCCTTGATAGCCTTCTTGAATGTTTGGACAAACCTCTCGGCCAATCCATTAGTGGCTGGATGATATGGGGCAGATGTGTAATGCTTAACACCATTGTTCTTTAAGAACCTCCGGAACTCTTCAGACACAAACTGTGGTCCATTGTCAGAGCAAATCTGTTCAGGCAGCCCATTCCTGGCAAATATGGTTCGTAAAACTGTGATAGTTTTTTCCGTGGTGGTTGAAGACATTTTTATTACCTCTGGCCACTTTGAATGTGCATCCACCGCAATTAAAAACATCGAGTCCATGAAAGGACCAGCAAAATCAATGTGCACCCTTTGCCATGGAGATGAGGGCCACTCCCATGGATGCAGAGGAGCTTGTGGTGGTGCGTTTTGGACCTTCTGGCATCCTGCACAGCTCTTGGTCATCTCTTCGATTTCTCTATCGATTCCTGGCCGCCGCAGTCCAGGAAAGATCAGTGCACTACCTGCCACCAGCCTGATTAGCTGAAGCACCGTCGACAGGAACCAGGCCCCGCTTCCGACAGCTTCTCCAGCAATCTTCAACTCTGCAAACACAGGGGCAGATGCCCACGGTCGACACCCGTTTCTACTGCCTCTTACTTTCTTTTCTTTCTGGCCTCGACCTCTGCTCACTTCGCTGTAGGAATGGATCCCAGGAGGTGGTGCAGACTGTAGGTAGGTTCGTATCTGCTCGTCACCAGTATTACGTCCATGAATGATTGAGACACGGACAGCAGGAGTTGAACAAAACAAGTCTTTACTGATGGAAGTCAATAGTGAAACTGGAACAACAGAGGCTCGCTAGCGCCTTTTATACAGGGGTGGTCACTGCCGGTACTGCAGTCTGAGACCAGTTATTCTCTTAAAGGTACATACACAACAATTTGCATACTGAATTATTATTGGCCCGCAGGCATCTGTAAGGAATACCTATTATATTCACATGTGATCACATGCTGAGTTGTCATTGGCCTGCAGGCATCTGTAAGGACTGCTATTGTTTAGAAGACCCAGGGGGACCTGACTCCATCTTGTCCACACGGTGCTGTATTGATTGAGAAAGCTTACAGACCTGATACTTCATTAAAAGAGTTTAAACTGTAACACTCCGTTGTCCTGCAATTTATTATTTTTGTACAAAGTGTGCAAAACAAGACATTACCCTCATCAACCCTCCTTGTTACCTCCTCAAAAAATTCAATCAAGTTAGTCAGACACGACCACCCCTTTACAAATCCATGCTGACTGTTCCTGATTAATCCGTGTCTTTCTGTCCCTCAGAATTTTTTCCAATAATTTTCCTACCATCGAGGTTAAGCTGATTGGCCTGTAATTACTCAGTCTATCCCTTTCTCCCTTTTTAAACAAGGGTACCACGTTAGCAGTCCTCCAGTCCTCTGGCACCACACCTGTAGCCAGAGAGAATTGGAAAATGATGGACAGAGCCTCTGCTATTTCCTCTCTTACTTCTCTTAACAGTCTGGATACATTTCATCCGGACCTGGGGATTTATCCACTTTCAAAGATGCTAAACCCCTTAATACTTCCTCTCTGTGGTAAACCACTGTTTGTATTCCACTGTGTACATGCCTGGACATGCCTCGGCTGACTCCTCCCACAAGTCCTAGTATAAAGGTGACTGCTCCCCAGCCCTTTGTATTTCTGGACCGGTCGACCACTCGAGGCAGACCTTCATTCTTTTGTTAATAAAAGCATTTAGTTACTCTCTTAAATCTCAGTCTTTTATGAGTAATTGATAGCGCATCAATTTTATTAACAAAATTTTTATAATGGAGAAGATCCTCACACCAGCATGCCTGGACTTAGATCATCGGGAGGCGGACTCATCCACCAAGTTTACTCACTGGCTTAAGTGTTTCGAAAAATTCCTGACCGCCTCCGCAGCAATCAAATCGGACGAGGACAAACTGGATGTCCTGACCTCCAAAGTGAACCACCGAGTGTACTCGGTCATCCAAGACGCGACCTCGTACGGGGACGCTATCAAGCTCCTCAAGGACCAGTACACGCGCCCAGTGAACGAAGTGTACGCCAGGCACCTTCTGGGGAGTCGTAAACAACAACCTGGGGAATCGACCGTGGAATACCTTCAGGCACTGTCTGTGCTCGGCCGGGCCTGTGGTTGTAAGGATGTAAAGGCCGCCGTGTACACAGAGGAACTTATCCGGGACGCTTTTGTAGTGGGCCACAGATCCAATTACACCCGACAGCGACTGTTGGAGCAGAGTGACCTCGACCTCAATAAGGCCTCTGAACTCGCACTATCATTAGATGCAGCCTACCGGGGCATGGATGCCTACTCCTCTGCACCGTGGACGCCGCAGGGAATGACAGCCTGGGACACGGTAGGACCGCCTCATAGCGCCGTGCCACCCCAGCCACACCCCAGCAACGGCCCAACTACCGCAGCAGTGTCCCAAGGCCAGACAGCAGTGCCCCAAGGCCAGAAATGCTACTTCTGTGGCCAGGCAAAACACCCCAGAGCGCGCTGCCCGGCGAAAAATGCGATCTGCTCGGGCTGCGGGAAGAAGGGACACTACGCTAGCGTCTGCAGGGCCAAAGCCACCCCGAACCCCAGCAGTGCCGCATGTGGGCCATGCGGGCCGCCATCTTGGGCCTCCCCGGCCATGTGCGAACCACCGGTACAGCAGCCATTTTGGACGCCTCCAGCCACATGGGGATCATGGACGCCGCCATCTTGGACGACAGCCGGAATGCAGCAGGCCCCCAACACCGCCTCATCTGATACCCGCAGCGACACACCGACCCCTACGCTGGCATCCGTTACACTGGACCAAGCGAGACCGCACCAGCTGGCCAGATCCACAATGGACATTAAGGTAAATGGTCACGATACAATCTGCCTTTTTGACTCTGGGAGCACGGAGAGCTTCATCCACCCCGACACGGTGCGGCGTTGCTCTCTCCCAGTCCTGCCTGCGCACCAGCGGATTTCTATGGCCTCCGAGTCCCAGTCGGCGGACATCGGCGGCTACTGCGTGGTGACACTCGTAGTAGACGGGACTGTGTACGATCATTTTAAACTTCTGGTCCTGCCCGACCTCTGCGCTGCCGTCCTGCTGGGGTTAGATTTTCAGTGCCACCTTAAAAGTGTTACGATGGCGTACGGTGGACCCCTACCCCCACTCACAGTCCGCAGCCAGCAGTTTCCAAATTGCCCGCCGCGCACCAGGTGCAACCTCTCCACACTCAGAGTCACCCCCCCCCCCCACTGTTTGCTAACCTCACCCCCGACTGTAAGCCCATCGCCACAAAGAGCAGGCGATACAGTGCCGGGGACAGGGTTTTCATTAAAACCGAAGTGGGGCGGCTCCTGAAGGAAGGGATTATTGAGGGCAGCACCAGCCCCTGGCGAGCCCAGGTTGTGGTCGTTAAGACCGGCGAGAAGCAGCGCCTGGTCATCGACTACAGCCAGACAATAAATCGCTACACCCTGCTGGACGCCTACCCACTCCCCCGCATAGCTGATATGGTCAACCAGATCGCGCAGTACCGCGTCTTCTCGACCATTGACCTGAAATCAGCGTACCACCAGCTCCCTATCCGCCCTGAGGACCGCCAGTATACTGCCTTTGAGGCAAACAGCCGCCTCTATCACTTCCTTAGGGTTCCCTTTGAAGTCACCAACGGGGTCTCCGTCTTCCAAAGGGAGATGGACCGGATGGTAGATCAAAATGCGTTGCAGGCCACTTTCCCATATCTGGACAATGTGACCATCTGCGGCCGTGACTTGCAGGACCATGACGCAAACCTCGAAAAATTCCTCCGCACCGCCCAACTCCTGAACCTGACATATAACAAGGAGAAGTGCATATTCCGCACAAACCGCCTCGCCATCCTTGGCTGTGTTGTGGAACACGGAGTCATCGGCCCCGACCCCGACCGGATGCGTCCCCTTATGGAACTCCCACTGCCCCACTGCCTCAAGGCCCTGAAGAGGTGCCTAGGGTTTTTCTCCTATTACGCCCAGTGGGTCCCCTACTATGCGGACAAGGCCCGTCCGCTGATCAAGTCCACCTCTTTTCCCTTGACGGCAGAGGCCCGCTTAGCCTTCCACCGTATCAAGGAGGACATTGCCAAAGCCACCATGCACGCAGTGGACGAATCCATCCCCTTCCAGGTGGAAAGCGACGCGTCCGACTTTGCCCTGGCCGCTACCCTCAATCAGGCGGGGAGACCCGTGGCCTTCTTTTCACGAACCCTCCAAGGCCCGGAGACCAGACACTCCGCTGTTGAGAAGGAGGCCCAGGCGATTGTGGAGGCTGTGCGTCATTGGAGGCACTACCTGGCCGGAAAACGATTTACCCTGCTCACTGACCAGCGTTCAGTTGCTTTCATGTTTAACAACAAGCAGAGGGGCAAAATCAAAAATGACAAGATCTTGAGGTGGAGAATCGAACTTTCCACCTACAATTACGAGATCTTGTACCGGCCCGGGAAGCTCAATGAACCCCCGGATGCGCTATCACGTGGCACCTGCGCCAGCGCGCAGATCGATAGACTGCGGGCCCTCCACAATGACATCTGCCACCCGGGGGTCACCAGGTTCTTCCACTTCATCAAGGCCCGCAACCTGCCTTACTCTATTGAGGAGGTCAGGACCATGACCAGGAACTGCCAAGTCTGCGCTGAGTGCAAACCGCACTTTTATAGACCAGACAGGGCCCACCTGATAAAAGCCACTCGCCCCTTCGAGCGCCTGAGCGTTGATTTTAAAGGGCCTCTCCCCTCCTCCGACCGCAATGTGTACTTCCTCAATATTATTGATGAGTACTCCCGTTTCCCGTTCGCCATCCCCTGCCCGGACATGACCAGTGCCACGGTCATTAAATGTCTGAACGACCTCTTCACCCTGTTCGGTTTCCCCAGCTATATCCATAGCGACCGGGGCTCATCGTTTATGAGCGACGAATTCCGTCAGTACCTGCTAACTAGGGGTATTGCCACAAGCAGGACCACCAGTTACAACCCCCGGGGGAACGGACAGGTGGAAAGAGAAAATGCGACAGTTTGGAAGGCCGCCCTGCTAGCCTTAAAGTCTAGGGGCCTTCCAACCTCCCGCTGGCAGGATGTGCTCCCCGATGCGCTCCACTCTATTCGGTCACTGCTCTGCACTGCCACTAACGCCACCCCTCATGAGAAAATGTTTGTCTTCCCAAGGAAGTCCGCATCGGGGACATCGCTACCGCCATGGCTGACGTCCCCAGGGCCGGTCCTACTGAGAAGACACGTGAGGACCCATAAAACGGACCCCCTGGTCGCGAGGGTCGACCTCCTCCATGCCAACCCCCAGTATGCTTACATCGCATACCCGGACGGGCGGGAGGACACAGTCTCCATAAGAGACCTTGCACCCTCGGGGGCCGCAGTAACCCACTACTCACTACCACCACCCCCCCACGACCCGATATCCAGCCCCAGCAGACGGCAGGCCTGGGCCCCGCGACCCGCTCGACATCTACGAGGACGACACGCCTGTGCCACAGCCTACGCAGGACTCGACGCCGGAAGCTCCACTACCCCTGCCGTCGCCACGCCGATCACAGCAGCAGACAAGACCTCCGGAGAGACTCCAATACACTAACTTTTAATACACTTCACCCCGCTGGACTCAATTTTAAACAAGGGGTGAATGTGGTAAACCACTGTTTGTATTCCACTGTGTACATGCCTGGACATGCCTCGGCTGACTCCTCCCACAAGTCCTAGTATAAAGGTGACTGCTCCCCAGCCCTTTGTATTTCTGGACCGGTCGACCACTCGAGGCAGACCTTCATTCTTTTGTTAATAAAAGCCTTTAGTTACTCTCTTAAATCTCAGTCTTTTATGAGTAATTGATAGCGCATCACTCTCTCACTATGTTTATTTCATCTAATATTTCACACTCCCTCCCTGATTGCAATGTCTGCATCGTCTTTCACTTTTGTGAACACAGTCGCAAAGTATTCACTAAGGACCATACCCACGCCTTCTGCCTCCACACATAGATTACCTTGATGACCATCAGTAGGGCACTGAGACAATCACCTGTCCGAGACAGGAGGGGGGGAGATTCCAAAGTCCCACACAAGACCCGCACAAAATGTGGGACACGTTACATCTATATCCTCATTATCCTGTTTCTTCTACACATCTCCGCTCTCCCCAAACGTACATTCTCTTTACATTCATACAAATGAACACATAGCCAGTGATGTGATCAGTTACCTGGTAATATACAAATCGCATGTCTCTGGAATAAACAGCTGCTGTCCACTGACAGCTCAGACCCAACATGATGGAGCGAGCCATCTCTTCCAACGTGCTCTGGTGCTGTGGGTGAAACTTGTGAGACAGCGTCAGGTGGAGCGGCCTGTTGTAGACTTCAATATGACAATCTGTATGGAAAAAAGCAAAGAATGATTCACTAGCAATCAAACAGATTACAGGAAGCAGCAATAGAGTCATAGGCCTAGAAATTCGGTATAGCCGCGTTTGGGACGCTAGTCCTGGCGATGCGCAAAGCTTAGCGCCAGGCGCAATTTAGCGCCACCTAGCGTGATATTGGGTTGCAGCGCCCTTAAAGGTGATTGCGGCGCTAAATCAGGTGCTGCACGCTACTCTTAAGGCGCTAACCCAGCGGCGCAACCCAATTTCGCCGCGGCGGGGCACAGCGAGGGTGCTGTCAATAATCACTTTCCCTGAGACACAGTGGTGCCGGCCAGCTCTTAAAGGGGTCGGTCAATTGGCATCACCAGACACACTCACTGCCTTGTAGGCCTTCAAAGCGGTGGGAGCCTACCTGTGGCGCACCAGCCTAGCAAGACATGGAAAGGGTGAGGCAGAGGGTGGAACGACTCACTGATGGGGCATTGGATGCTTTGGTTGGCCCAGTGGAATCAAGGCCAAGGAAGATGGTCGGAATGTGATTTATGTTTTGGACAGTCTCCCGGGTGTGAGAGTCAGTTATGTGTCAGTGTATTAGTTTTGCTTTCTGTTGCCATAGCTTTCTCATGTTTGAAGGAACCACATTTTGTTTAATGAAACACTTTCTTCATTTACAATGGCCATGCCTGCTATTTACATGCATCTTGCCCTTCACAGGCTTGGGGGTATCAGACCGGTTCCATTCCTGTTCTTGGAATGGCAGCAAGCATTCCGTGAGAGGGGCCTAGAAGCTACTTCTGATCAGCCTCTGACGCGCAGCCTGAGAAGAGCCGCTCGCGTAGAAGTTCAGGCCAGCAGGCATCTTCTCAGCCACCGACAGAGATGTCCTGCACCTTATCTGAGGCTGCAGATCTGGCTGAAGCAGCTGGCACAGCTCAGTCACCACCTCCTTTCTAAATCGCAGCCTTCTGACACACAGCTCCTCCGGCATGTTCATGTAGGAAAACTGCTGTCGGAAAACCCTGCCAGCGTAATGTCTGCTGTGGCAACGTCTGCTGGCCCTCCTCCGTCTGGCCATGCCCGCCCCCCTCTCCCAGCGTCTCAGTGCCCTTTCCAGATGATTCAGCAGCAGGACGTTCCCCTCCAATGCAGCCCCCATAATAAGTGCCCACAGGAAGGTTCCCCGTTGTCAAGGCTCACCAACAGCAAGGTGATGGTCAGGAGGCTGAAGATTGTCTGCCTGCGCTGGTTCAGTGGTCAAATGGCTCTCAGTGTGCAGCTCAGCAACTCTTTGTAGCTCTCGAGGAAGTTGTGCTCCAAAAATGGCTGCCGCTTTTAAACCACACCAGTCCCCTTTAAATAACGCTCCTCCAGCCCGAGAGCGACTTGGTAAGGTCCAGGTAAGCTGTCACTATTAGCGCCAGGTGCTACGGAGGGGGGCGCCACTGAATTTCCGGTCTGGGGCGCCCAAAAGGCGTTGCACACTCAAATTACGTCATAATCAGCCTGTGCCCATGAGCGGGCGCTAAGATTTAGCGCCAGCGCTAAAGGCATGCTCAATATGGGGCGAGGCGCTAGGCGCCTTGCGCCTGCCTTGAAATTGGCTAGCGCCCCACTTCTCGGCCTCTTTAGGCGTTAATCGGTGGCGCTAACAACCGAATTTCTCCCCCATATTCGGCCCATCAAGTCCGTGCCGGCTCTCTGTAGAGCAATCCAGTCAGTCCCATTCCCCCACTCTATCCCCGTAGCCCTGCAAGTTTATTTCCCTCAAGTGCCTATCCAGTCTCCCCTTGAAAACATGAGGGGGAGAAATTGGGTGAGTAGCGCCACCTGTTAGCGCCTAAAGAGGCAGTCAGTGGCTGTAGCGCCACTGGCTGCGTCTCCCGCGATATTCAGTAGGGGCGCTAATGGTGGCGTTAGACATTTGCGCTGCGCCGCCACCGATGATGTCATCAGTGTGCGCAGCGCCCCATTCGTGCCCCGTTCGCAATATTTGGTAGCGAACAGCGCAGTTGCGCCGTTCGCTACCTGCGCCCGGTTCACGGGGCCTTACTGTGCCGGCAGCGGCGCAAGTTAAGGTGGAGGTGCGGGGCGGCCGCCTGCCAGCACCTCCATCCCCGGCCTCCTAACCCCCGCCCCCCCCGCGGCATTGCTGGCTGTTTCCCGAGAGCCCGGCACTTCTCCTTGGTGCCGGGCTCATTTGCCGGCACTTGCGAGCGGGGATCGCGCTGTTGCAGGCACCTCCCCCTTAACAGTGGGAGGAAGGCCTGCAGTACCGCAGCATGCTGTGCCGCAGCGTGTGGCGCTGCGGAACGTTGCGCTGCGATAATCAGTTCCAGCGCCCTAAGAGGGACGTGGAGCGCCTTGAGCCTCGCCCCGTGTCCCTCGAGCGGCACTGAAACTGAATTTCTGGCGATCGGTATCACTCCGATCGCTGCGCTAAATCCTGCGCTCAGGCGACTTTTGCGCCACTTTGGCGCCCCAACCCAATTTCTAGGCCTGAGTGTCTCCGCTTCCACCACTTCCGTCGGCAGCGAGTTCCAGGTCATCACCACTCACTGCGTAAAAAAGTTTTTCCTCACATCCCCCCTGTATCTATTGCCCAAAACCTTAAACCTGTGTCCCCTAGTCCTTGTACCATCAACTAGTGGGAACAGCCTTTCTCTGTCTAGCCTATCCAAACCCGTCATAATCTTGTACACCTCTATCAAATCACCCCTCAACCTCCTTTGCTCTAAAGAAAACAAATCCAGCTTCTCCAACCTGTCCTTGTAGCTAAGATTTCCCCAACCCCGGAACCATTCTGGTAAATCTCCTCTGCACCCTCACAAGGGCCTTCACATCCTTCCTAAAGTGTGGTGACCAGAACTGGGCGCAATACTCCAGTTGTGGCCTAACCAGCGCTTTATAAAGGTTCAGCATAACTTTTCTACTTTTGTACTCAATACCGCTATTTATGAAGCCCAAGATCCCATATGCTTTGTTAACCACTCTTTCAATATGTCCTGCCACCTTCAGGGACCTATGCACATTAACTCCCAGGTCCCTCTGTCCCTGCACACTGTAAAACTGTGCCATTAAGTGTATATTGCCTCTCCCTGTTCCTTCTGACAAAATGGATCACCTCACACTTCTCTGTATTAAATTCCATCTGCCACTTGTCTGCCCATTCCGCTGGCCTTTCTATGTCCTGTTGCATTCGATTGATATCATCATCACTGTTTGCCACACCCCCAAGTTTGGTGTCATCGGCAAATTTAGAAATTCTACCCTGTATTCCAATATCAATGCAGTGGAAAAGGTGGTCAGATATCTTCAGCAGGTCAGTTCAGTGAAATTTATGAAAACAGCAGTCACCTCCACAAATAATGACATCATCACCCCGGGATAATAAGAAATAGGAGCAGGAATAGGCCACTTGGTCCCTCCAGCCTGCTCCGTCATTCAATAAGATCATGGCTGATCTTGGGCTCAAAGCCACTTCCCCGCCCGCTCCCCATAACCCTTCACTCCCTTATCTTGCAAACATTTGTCTATCTCCACCTTAAATGTATTTAATGACCCAGCCTCCACCGCTCTCTGGGGCAGAGAATTCCACAGATTTACGACCCTCTGAGAGAAGAAGTTCCTCCTCATCTCAGTTCTAAAAGGGTGACCCTTTATTCTGAGACTGTGCCCCCACGTTCTAGATTTCCTCACGAGGGGAAACATCCTCTCTGCATCTACCTTGTCGAGCCCCCTCAGTATCTTGTATGTTTCAATAAGATCACCTCTCATTCTTCTAAATTCCAGTGAGTATAGGCCCAGCCTGCTCAACCTTTCCTCATAAGTCAACCCCCTCATCTCTAGAATTAACCTAGTGAATCGTCTCTGAACTGCCTCCAATGCAAGTATATCCTTCCTTAAATAAGGAGACCAAAACTGTCTCACCAATACCCTGTACAGTTGTAGCAGGACTTCCCTGCTTTTATACTGCAACCCCCTTGAAATAAAGGCCAACATTCCATTTGCCTTTTTGATTACTTGCTGTACCTGCACGCTAACAATTTGTGTTTCATGCACAAGGACCCCCAGGTCACTCTGAACTGTAGCATTTTGAAATCTCTCTCCATTTAAAAAATAGTTTGCTTTTTTATTTTCCCTGCCGAAGTGGATAACCTCGCACTTTCCCACTTTATACTCCATCTGCCAAATGTTTACCCATTCACTTAGCCTGTCTACATCCCTTTGCAGATTCTTTGAGTCCTCTGCACCACTTGCTTTCCCACCCATCTTTGTATCATCCGCAAACAGCTACATTACACTCAGTCCCTTTATCCAAGTCATTAATGTAGATTGTACATAGTTGAGGCCCCAGCACCGATCCCTGTGGCACCCCACTAGTTACAGTTTGCCAACCAGAAAATGACCCATTTATCCCGACTCTCTGCTCTCTGTTAGTTAGCCAATTCTCTATCCATCCATGCTAATATATTACCCCCAATTCCGTGAGCTCTTATCTTATGCAGTAACCTTTTATGTGGCACCTTATCGAATGCCTTCTGGAAATCCAAATACACGACATCCACTGGCTCACCCTTGTCCACCCTGCTCGTTACATCCTCAAAGAACTCCAGCAAATTTGTTAAACATGATTTCCCTTTTATAAAACCATGCTGGCTCTGCTTGACTGCATTGTGATTTTCCAAATGCTCTGCTACTGCTTCCTTAATGAAGGACTTCAGCATTTTCCCAACGACAGATGTTAGGCTAACTGGTCTATAATTTCCTGCTTTCTGTCTCCCTCCTTTCTTAAATAGGGGTGGTACATTTGCAGTTTTCCAATCCGCTGGGACCTCTCCAGAGTCCAGGGAATTTTGGTAGATTGCAACCAATGCATCCACTATCTCTGCAGCCACTTCTTTTAAGACCCTGGGATGCAGGCCATCTGGTCTAGGGGACTTGACATCTTTTAGTCCCATTATTTTACCAAGTACTATTTCCTTAGTAATAGTGATTGTCTTTAGTTCCACTCTCCCTGTGGCCCCTTGATTATCCATTATTGGGATGTTGTTAGTGTCTTCTACCATGAAGACAGATTCAAAATATTTGTTCAGAGTCTATGCCATTTCCCCGTTCCCCATTATTAATTCCCCAGTCTCATCCTCTAAGGGGCCAACGTTTACTTTAGCTACTCTCTTCCTTTTTATATAGCTGTAGAGGCTCTTACTATCTGTTTTAATATTTCTTGCCAGTTTACTCTCATAATTCATCTTCTCTCTCTTTATTATTTTTTAGTCATCCTTTGCTGGTTTTTATAAATTTCTCAATCCCCTGGTCTCCCACCAATCTTGGCAACATTGTATGCCTTCATTTTCAATTTGATACCATCCTTTACTTCCTTAGTTAGCCATGGATGGTGCTCCCTTCTCTTAAAATCTTTCTTTCTCACTGGAATATATTTTTGTCGAGAGTTATGAAATATCTCCTTAAATGTCCGCCACTGCATTTCAACTGTCTTACCCTTTAATTTGTTTTTCCAGTCCTCTTTAGCCAGTTCTGCCCTCATGCCATTGTAATTGCCTTTGTTTAAGATCAGGGCACTGGTTTGAGATACAACTTTCTCACCCTCCAACTGATGCCCCGCCCTCCACGGTCGCTGGTCCCATTGAGCCACAGGAGTAAAACTGAACTTCCAGAGATGCAAAATGGGCAGTGGTGGATCAGCCATCCGTTATACACATAACGGGTGGAGAATATAATGGGCGGGGTGTGTAATGGGCGAGAGTATAACTGGTGGGTGTATAACGTGCGGGGTGTGTAACGGGCGGGTGTATAACTGGCGGGTGTGTAACGGGCGGGTGTATAACTGGCGGGTGTGTAACGGGCGGGTGTATAACTGGCGGGTGTGTAACGGGCGGGTGTATAACGAGCGGGGTGTATAACTGGCGGGTGTATAATGGGCAGGTGTGTAACGG
Source organism: Somniosus microcephalus (assembly GCF_052327205.1). Lineage (NCBI taxonomy): Eukaryota > Metazoa > Chordata > Chondrichthyes > Squaliformes > Somniosidae > Somniosus > Somniosus microcephalus. Next base: position 135,190,515 of record NC_141000.1, on the reverse strand, counting down.
GCGGGTGTATAACTGGCGGGTGTATAATGGGCGGGTGTGTAACAGGCAGGTGTATAACTGGCAGGTGTATAATGAGGCGGATTTGTAACGGGCAGGTGTATAACGGGCGGGGTGTATAACTGGCGGGTGTATAACGAGCGGGGTGTATAACTGGCGGGTGTATAATGGGCAGGTGTGTAATGGGCGGGTGTATAACTGGCGGGTGTATAATGGGCGGGTTTATAACGGGCAGGTGTATAACAGGCGGGGTGTATAACTGGCAGGTGTATAACGAGCGGGATGTATAACAGGCGGTGTTTTAGCAGTCCTCCAGTCCTCTGGCACTACACCTGTAGCCAGAGAGGATTGGAAAATGATGGTCAGAGCCTCTGCTATTTCCTCTCTTACTTCTCTTAACAGTCTGGGATACATGTCATCTGGGCCTGGCAATCTATCTACTTTCAAAGATGCTAAACCCCTTAATACTTCCTCTCTCACTATGTTTATCTCATCTAATATTTCACACTCCTTCTCCTTAACTACAATGTCTGCATTATCCCTCTCTTTTGTGAAGACGGACACAAAGGGTTGGATTTTCCAAGCCCCGAGGAAGCGGGCATGGAGACGGGACAGCCGATAAAATCGGAAAAAGTGGGGGCAGATAGCAAACCCTACTCTTACTTTAGTTTTCCTCTTGCTTTTAATGTATTTATAAAACATCTTTGGGTTTTCCTTGATTTTACTTGCCAATATTTTTTCATGCCCTCTCTTTGCTTTCCTAATTTCCTTTTTAATTTCACCCCTGCACTTTCTATACTCCTCTAGGCTTTCTACAGTATTGAGCCCTCGGTATCTGTCATAAGCTTCCCTTTTTTTCTTTATCCTTCCCCGTATGCCCCTTGACATCCAGGGAGCTCTAGGTTTGTTAGTTTAAGGGACCATACTTGCTCTGAACCCTCAGGATCTCCTCCTTGAATGCTTCCCACTGCTCGGACACTGATTTACCTTCAAGTTTCTGTCTCCAGTCGACTCTGACTAAATCACATCTCAGCTTAGTAAAATTAGCTTTTCCGCAATTGTGAACTTTATTCCTGGTCTATCCTTATCCTTTTCCATAACTACGCTAAATCTAACTGAATCATGATCACTGCCACCAATATGCTCTCCCACTGATACCCTTTCCACCTGCCCAGCTTCATTCCCTAAAACTAGGTCTAGAACCGCCCCCTCTCTTGTTGGGATTGCTACATACAGGCTAAAAAAGTTCTCCTGAATGCATTTTAAGAATTCTGTGCCCTCTATACCTTTCACACTAATTTTATACCAGTTAATATTAGGGAAGTTGAAATCCCCCACTATTACTGCCCTATTTTTGCACAGCTCAGAAATTTGCCTACATATTTGCTCTTCTATCTCCCTCTGACTGTTTGAGGGTCTATAGTACACTCCCAGCAGTGCGATTGCCCCTTTTTTGCTTTTCAGTTCAACCCATATCGCCTTATTTGATGATGCTTCTAATATATCATCCCTCTTCACAGCTGTAATGGTTTCTTTAATCAATATTGCGATCCTCCCCCTCCTTTTTTATTCCTCTCTCTATCTCATCTGAAAACCCTGTAACCAGGAATGTTGAGCTGCTGTTCCAGCCCTTCTTTCAGCCAAGTTTCAGTAATAGCTATAATATTACACTCACATGTCTCTGTGCCCTCAGCTCATCTGCTTTATTCCCTAGACTCCTTGCGTTGAAGTATATACTGTACCATTTAGCACTGCCAAAATCCTTTTTGCCTATTTTCTAGCCTTTGTTTCCTCTGCCTTCCAAACTCACTTACTAATTTTCTGCCTTCCATTTCCAGCTTTGCTTCTCTCCCTTCTGAATCCAGTCTCAGGTTCCCATCCCCCTCCCCAACAGCACTAGCAAACCACCCCCCGCGAGGATATTGGTCCCGGTCCTGTTGAGGTGCAACCCATCCAGCTTGTACAAGTCCCACCTCCCCTAGAAATGATCCCAATGCCTCAGGAATCTAAAGCCCTCCCTCCTACACCATCTCGCCAGCCACACATTCATCTACTCTATCCTCCTATAAATGTACTCACTAGCACATGGCACCGGGAGTAATCCGGAGATTACTACCTTTGAGGTCCTGCTTTTTAATCTCTTTCCTAGCTCCCTAAAATCTGCCTGCAGGACCTCATCCCTCTTTCTACCCATGTCGTTGGTACCGATATGGACCACGACCTCTGGCTGTTCACCGTGCCCCCTCAGAATGTCCTGCAGCCGCTCAATGACATCCTTGACCCTCGCACCAGGGAGGCAACATACCATCCTGGAGTCACATCTGCGGCCACAGAAATGCCTGTCTGCTCCACTAACTATCGAATCCCCTATGACTATTGCTCTTCTACTCTTCTTCCTCCTCCCCTGTGCAGCTAAGCCATCCGTGGTGCCATGGACTTGGCTCTGGCTGAACTCCCCAGATGAACCATCGCCCCCACCAGTATCTAAAGCTGAAAACCGGTTAGCGAGCGCGATGCACTCAGGGGATTCCTGCCCTACCTGCCTGGTCCTCCTCTTCTTTCTGGCGGTCACCCATTCCCTCTCTGCCTGCACACTCTTAAGCTGCGGGGTGACCACCTCCAGAAACGTGCTATCCACGAAGTTCGCAGCCTCGCGGATGTACCGCAGTGACTCCAGCTCCAGAGCTTGAGCTGCTGTAGCTGGCGACACTTCCCGCACACGTGGTCTTCCAGGACACGAGAAGCATCCAGGACTTCCCACATGGCACAGGATGTGCATTCCACGGGGCTGAGCTGCCCTGCTATGCCTTTACTTTATAGACTATTAACTAGAAACACTTACCACCTACTCACCAATCAGCTCCTTCCCTTGTGCCGATGTCACTTTTTAATTCAGACGTCACTCTTTCAAATTCTGCCTTTGTTGAGTTGCTCCCACTCGGTTCCGCTGCCTCCGCTCTCCGGTCCGCTGCCTCCGCTCTCGGGTCCGCTGCCTCCGCTCTCGGGTCCGCTGCCTCCGCTCTCGGGTCCGCTGCCTCCGCTCTCGGGTCCGCTGCCTCCGCTCTCGGGTCCGCTGCCTCCGCTCAGGTCTGCTGCCTCCGCTCTCGGGTCCGCTGCCTCCGCTCTCGGGTCCGCTGCCTCCGCTCTCGGGTCGGCTGCCTCCGCTCAGGTCTGCTGCCTCCGCTCTCGGGTCCGCTGCCTCCGCTCTCGGGTCCGCTGCCTCCGCTCTCGGGTCCACTGCCTCCGCTCAGGTCCGCTGCCTCCACTCAGGTCTGCTGCCTCCGCTCTCGGGTCCGCTGCCTCCGCTTTCGGGTCCGCTGCCTCCGCTCTCGGGTCTGCTGCCTCCGCTCTCGGGTCCGCTGCCTCCGCTCTCGGGTCCGCTGCCTGGTGCTAATTTTCTCAACTTTTAAAAGTTAGCACTCCAAACCGGGCTATAATGGATTTCTCCCCCTAAAAGTTGAAGAATTAGCGGCAGGCGCTAATCATTGGCGAAATTCATTGTTAGCGCTCCAAGAGGGAAGTGGAGCACTAAATCAAGCGCTACACTCCTAACTTAGGGCACTAACCTCTGAGAGTGGGGCGCTACTGGCAGAGCGATAAAGAAGCTCGTGCGCAGTCCAAACGGCACTCTTTAATCACACAGGCTGCTTCCATCTCTTAAAGGGAAGGGCCAATCACGCTGTATAACCTCATAGTCATCAGTGGTGTTTTTCAACGCGACTTGGGTGACTGCCATTGCAGCCCCCATCACTTTCAGAAAGTGCAGCATTTGGAGATGTTTAAGGAAAAGGTGTAAAAAGTTTTGCGCAGGCAGCAGACTGGTGCAAGTAATAAATGGTGCGATCACTGAAAGCGCCTTTTTCACGATGTTCAAGCGACAGAGAAGCATTTCCTTTAATTACCGCTCCTGCAGCGCACTGCTGAGTGCACAACGCCTCCTCTTACTGGCGTTGTTGACGCAAGGCGCTAAAGCAGGGGGCGAAAGTCAATTTTGCATTGGGGCCGTTAACGGGGCATTGCACACGCATTGACATCACCATGTGAGAGGCACTAGAGGCCTAGGCGCTAACAGTTAACACCAGCGCTAATTGAGTTGGAGTGCAAATTGCAGACACTCCGACACATAAGGGGGGGGAGAGGAATTTCTGAACAGTTTTATCCAGAATAGAGTCACACCCCAGAGGAAAGCACAGGTTCAGGAATGGGGGGATGTGACTGTTAGGGAGATGGGTAGCAGGGATTTAGGAGAGGTTGAGAAGGAGGTCCCACAGACACTGGTCCTGTCCAACAGGTACGAAGTACTCGCTACCTTTTGAAGACAAGAAGAAAGACTGCGGGGAGGACAGCCACAATGCAGACCAAGGCACCATGGCTCAGAAGGCTGTCCAATGGGGGGGAAGAGCAGAATAGAAATGTGGTAGTGATATCCCTCTATAATTAAGGGGATAGATAGCGTCCTCTACAGCCAAGAACGAGAATCCCGTTAAGGGATATCGCACGGCGGCTGGAGAGGAACGTGGAAAGGGAGGGGGTGAATCCAGTTGTCATGGTCCATGTTGGAACAAACGACATAGGTAGGAACAGGGAGGAGGTCCTGCTGAAAGAGTTAGGCTCTAAATTAAAAAGCAGGACCTCGGGGGTAATATTCTCTGGATTATTGCCCGAGCCACATGCAAATTGGCATAGAAGCATAGAAACATAGAAACATAGAAACATAGAAGATAGGAGCAGGAGTAGGCAATTCGGCCCTTCGAGCCTGCTCCACCATTCAATGAGATCATGGCTGATCATCCAAATTCAGTCCCCTGTCCCTGCTTTCTCCCCATATCCCTTGATCCCTTTAGCCTCAAGAAATATATCCAACTCTTTCTTGAATATATTTAATGAATTGGCCTCCACCGCCCTCTGTGGCAGAGAATTCCACAGGTTCACCACTCTCTGGGTGAATAAATTCCTCCTCATTTCAGTCCTAAATGGCTTACCCCTTATCCTTAGACTATGACCCCTGGGTCTGGACTCCCCAGCCATCAGAAACATCCTTCCTGCATCTAGTCTGTCCAGACCTGACAGAATTTTATAGGTTTCGATGAGATCCCCTCTCAATCTTCTAAACTCCAGTGAGTATAAGCCCAATCAACACAATCTCTCCTCATACGTCATTCCTGCCATCCCAGGTATCAGCCTGGTGAATCTTCGCTGCACTCCTTCCATGGCAAGAACGTCCTTCCTCAGGTAAGGTGACCAAAACTGCACACAATACTCAAGGTGCGGTCTCACCAAGGCCCTGTACAACTGTAGCAAGACATCCTTGTTCCTGTACTCGAACACTCTTGCTACGAAGGCCAACATACCATTTGCCTTCTTAACCGCCTGCTGCACCTGCATGCTTACCTTCAGCGACTGGTGCACAAGAACACTGATATACCTATCAATTCATTCCATGCAAAGCGACGAGTTAAGATAGTAACTATAGGTTTTTATTGGCTAAATAACAGAGCCCACCCTCGTGGGTGATCGGTTCCAACAAGGAAGAATACTAGCCAAGCAATCACCTTTATACCTGGGCAAGCAGGCGGAGCCATGGGCGGAGTCAGCTGAGGTATGCCGAGGTATAACAGCATGCGTGGCAAGAGGTAACCTTGTGTAGTGATAACAACAGTGTAAACAGTGATAACAACAGTGTAACAATAGTGAACGGTTGTGAACGATAACAGTGGTTTACCACATTCACCCCTTGTTTAAAATTGAGTCCGGCGGGGTGAAGTGTACTACCAGTTCGTGTATGTCAGTCTATCAGGAGGCCTCGTAAGCCTTTCTGATCGGCGCAGCAGCGGCGGCGGTGGTGCAGTATCCGATGTTAATGCTGGTGTCTGCGTGGTCGACGAAGGCTCCTGGGGTTCCGGCATGCCGCCTACAGGAGCTGGATTTGGGGGAGTGGTGGGGGATAACGGTGGTATCTCAGGGGTGCCCGAGGGTGCGAGGTCTCGCAAGGAGACTGTGTCCACCCGCCCGTCTGGGTATGCCACATAGGCATACTGGGGGTTGGCGTGCAGGAGGTTCACCCTCTCGACCAGGGGGTCCATTTTATGGGTCCTCACGTGCTTCCGCAGCAGGACGGGCCCCGGAGAAGTCAGCCATGTTGGTAGCGAGGTTCCCGTAGTCGACTTCCTGGGGAAAACAAACATTTGCTCATGAGGGGTGGCGTTAATGGCAGTACAAAGCAGTGACCGGATGGAATGGAGTGCTGCCAGGAGGACTTCCTGCCAGCGAGAGGTTGGGAGGCCCTTAGACTTTAGGGCTAAGAGGACGGCCTTCCAAACTGTCGCGTTCTCTCTTTCCACCTGGCCGTTCCCCCGGGGGTTGTAGCTGGTGGTCCTGCTCGCAGCAATACCTCTCGCGAGCAGGAACTGGTGAAGTTCCTTGCTCATGAAGGATGAGCCCCGGCCGCTATGTATATAGTTCGGGAACCCGAACAAGGCGAAGAGGTCATTCAGGCATTTGATGACCGTGGTACTGGTCATATCTGGGCAGGGGATGGCAAAGGGGAAACGGGAGTACTCGTCAATAATGTTGAGGAAGTACACATTACGGTCAGAGGACGGGAGGGGCCCCTTAAAATCGATGCTCAAGCGCTCGAAGGGGCGGGTGGCCTTGATCAGGCTTGCTCTGTCCGGCCTATAGAAATGCGGTTTGCATTGGGCACAGGCTTGGCAGTTCCTGGTCATGGTCCTGACCTCCTCGATGGAGTAGGGCAGGTTGCGGGCCTTAATGAAGTGGTAAAGTCTAGTGACCCCGGGGTGGCAGAGGTCGTTGTGGAGGGTCCGCAGTCTATCAACTTGCGCGTTGGCGCATGTACCTCGTGATAGAGCATCTGGGGGCTCGTTGAGTTTACCAGGCCGGTACAAGATATCGTAATCGTAGGTGGAGAGCTCAATTCTCCACCTCAAGATCTTGTCGTTCTTGATTTTGCCCCTCAGCTTGTTATTAAACATAAAAGCAACCGAACGCTGGTCGGTGAGGAGGGTAAATCGTTTGCCTGCCAGGTAGTGCCTCCAGCGTCGTACCGCTTCCACAATCGCCTGGGCCTCCTTCTCGACAGAAGAGTGTCGGATCTCAGGGCCCTGGAGGGTCCTTGAGAAGAAGGCCACAGGTCTCCCCGCCTGGTTAAGGGTTGCAGCTAGGGCGAAGTCGGATGCATCGCTCTCCACTTGGAAAGGGATGGACTCATCCACTGCGTGCATTGTGGCCTTCGCAATGTCTCCTTTTATGAGGGAGAAGGCTGCGCATGCTTCTGCTGTCAGGGGGAAGGAGGTGGACTTCATGAGGGGTCTGGCTTTGTCCGCATAATTGGGCACCCATTGGGCATAGTAAGCAAAGAGCCCCAGGGTTCTCTTCAGTGCCTTTTGACAGTGGGGAAGGGGAAGCTCCATGAGGGGGCGCATTTTTTCGGGGTTGGGGCCGATGACTCCGTTCTCTACTACGCAGCCGAGGATGGCAAGGCGCGAGGTGTTAAACATACATTTCTCCTTATTGTAAGTGAGATTCAGCCGTTGGGCCGTACGGAGGAATTTCTCCAGATTAACATCATGGTCCTGCTGGTCGTGGCCGCAGATGGTGACGTTATCTAGATAAGGAAACGTGGCCTGCAGCGCGTTCTGGTCAACCATCCGGTCCATCTCCCTTTGGAAGACCGAAACCCCGTTGGTGACGCCGAAGGGAACCCTAAGGAAGTGGTAGAGGCAGCCATTCGCCTCGAAGGCGGTATACTGGCGGTCCTCAGGGCGGATAGGGAGTTGGTGATAGGCCGACTTAAGGTCGATGGTGGAGAATACCCGGTACTGTGCAATCTGGTTGACCATATCAGATATGCGGGGAAGGGGGTATGCGTCCAGCTGGGTGTACCGGTTTATGGTTTGGCTGTAGTCGATGACCAGGCGGTGTTTATTGCGACTACGACCTGGGCACGCCAGGGGCTGGTGCTCCCCTCGACGATGCCCTCCTTCAGGAGTCGCTGCACCTCAGAGCTAATAAAAGCTCTGTCCCCGGCGCTGTACCGCCTGCTCTTGGTAGCGACGGGTTTACAGTCGCGGGTGAGGTTAGCGAACAAGGAGGGGGGCGGGACTTTGAGAGTGGAGAGGCTGCAGGTGGTACGCGGCGGGCGGTTTAAAAACCGCTGGTTGTAGACTGTGAGTGGGGGGAGGGGTCCACCGTATGCCAAAGTGACACTTTGAAGGTGGCATTGGAAATCCAGCCCTAGTAGGATGGCAGCGCATAGCTGGGGCAGGACGAGAAGTTTAAAGTTTTTATATTCCGTGCCCCTAACCGACAGGGTCACCACACAGTAGCCGCTGACGTCTGTTGAATGGGACTTCGACGCCATCGAGATCCGATGGCGCGTTGGCCGGACAGTGAGGGAGTAGCAGCGCACCGTCTCTGGGTGAATAAAACTCTCCGTGCTCCCGCTGTCGAACAGGCAGGTCGTGGCATGGCTGTTTACTTCGATGTCCATCATGGACCTGGACAGATGATGCGGGAGAGCTTGGTCGAGCGTGACGGAAGCCAGTGTATGGCTGAGTGAGCTGCTGTAGTCGGCAGGTGAGGCGGTGGTCGGGTCTGGAGACAAAATGGCGGCCGAGTGCGGCGAACAAAATGGCGGCGCCCATGACGCGGATCCCCACGAGGTCGAAGTTGAACAAAATGGCGGAGAAGATGGCCGCCCCCATGACTCACATGAGGCACTGCTGGCGTCTGTGGCCTTGATCAAAGATGGCCGCCCCCACGACTCACATGAGGCACTGCTGGCGTCTGTGGCTTTCCCCCTGCAGGCGTTTGCGAAGAGGCCTTTTTTTCCGCATCCGGAGCAGGTCGCGTTCCTTGCAGGGCAGCACACCCTTTGATGTCTCGCCTGGCCACAGAAATAGCAGCTGGCGGCCCGATCGCGGGGCTCCGCTGCCGCAGCAGGTCCCGAGGGTGGCGGTCCCGATCGATTCCGGGACACCGACGCCGTAGTAGGTCCCAGGGGCGGCGGTGCGAGGGGTATTGCGGCCGAAGTCGGGCCCGAGTCCCAGGGTCGCGCAGCACTGTACCCGGAGTACGCCTCGAGGTCCCGATGGGCCACTTCCAGGGAGCGAGCGAGGGCTGCAGCTGCTTTCAAGCCGAGGTCCTTTGATTCGAGCAGTCTTTGCCGTGAGTAGTCGGACCGAAGGCCTTTCACGAAGGCATCACGGATATTTCCTTCAGCATGTTGTGCAGCCGATAGAGCTTTAAAGTCACAGTCCCTGCCGAGTGTTTGTGGCGCCCGTAAAAATTCATCTACAGACTCTCCTGGCTGTTGCGAGTGGGATCTTAGGAGATGTCTGGCATACATTGAATTTACTGGGCTCCAGTACTGCTCTTTTAGCAGGTCGAGGGCCTCCTCATATGTAGCAAGGTCCCGGATGAGTGCAAATACTTTAGGGCTCACCTGGGCGGTCAGAACTCTTAGTTTGTCGGCTTCCGATGGCACGCCGGAGGCTACCAGGTAGGATTCAAAGCAGCTCGGCCAGTGATCGAAGTCGAGGGCTGAATTCGCTGCCTGTGGATTTAGATCCAGGTACGGCGGTCGGAGGGCTCGCAGCCAAGTCGGCAGCTGGGGCTGTTGTAGCTGGCCGTTTGGCTGGTCGTTTGGCTGCTCCAGTCCATTCATTTCAAAATTTAGCCAATAAAATTGATATACCTATCAATTCATTCCATGAAAAGCGACGAGTTAAGATTGTAACTATAGGTTTTTATTGGCTAAATAACAGAGCCCACCCTCGTGGGTGATCAGTTCCAACAAGGAAGAATACTAGCCAAGCGGTCACCTTTATACCTGGGCAAGCAGGCGGAGCCATGGGCGGAGTCAGCTGAGGTATGCCTAGGTATAACAGCGTGCGTGGCAAGAGGTAACCTTGTGTAGTGATAACAACAGTATAAACAGTGATAACAACAGTGTAACAATAGTGAACGGTTGTGAACGATAACAGTGGTTTACCACAAACACCCAGGTCTCTTTGCACTTCCCCTTCTCCCAATCTATTGCCATTCAAAAAATAATCTGCCTTCCTGTTTTTGCCACCAAAGTGGATAACCTGACATTTATCCACATTATAGTGCATTTGCCATGTTTCTGCCCAATCACCCAACCTGTCCAAATCGTACTGGAGTTTCACGACATCCTCCTCACAGCTTACCCTCCCACCCAGCTTTGTGTCGTCTGCAAATTTGGAGATATTACATCCAATTCCCTCGTCCAGATCATTAATATATATTGTGAACAGCTGGGGTCCTAGTACCGATCCTTGCGGTACCCCACTAGTCACTGCCTGCCACTCGGAAAATGACCCGTTTCTTCCAACTCTTTGCTTTCCATCCGCCAACCAGTTCTCTATCCAAGTCAATACCTTGCCCCCAATCCCATGTGCCTTAATTTTGCACGCTAATCTCTTATGTGGGACCTTATCGAAAGCCTTCTGAAAGTCCAAATACACCACATCCACTGGTTCTCCCTTATCTATTTTACCAGTTACATCCTCAAAAAATTCCAGTAGATTAGTCAAGCATGATTTACCTTTTGTAAATCCATGTTGACTTTGTCCGATCCTGTCACTGCTTTCCAAGTGCTCTGCTATTACATCTTTTATAATAGACTCCAGCATTTTCCCCACTACCGATGTCAGGCTTACCGGTCTATAATTCCCCGCTTTTTCTCTACCACCTTTTTTGAATATTGGGGTAACATTAGCTACCCTCCAATCCATGGGTACCGTTCCAGAGTCTATCGAGTTCTGGAAGATGACCAGCAATGCATCTACTATCTCGAGGGCCACTTCCTTAAGTACCCTGGGATGTAGACCATCAGGCCCTGGGGATTTATCGGCCTTCAGTCCCATCAATTTTACTAACACCATTTCCCTACAAATACTGATTTCTTTCAGTTCCTCCCTTTCATCAGACCCTATGTTCCCCGACATCTCTGGGAGGTTATTTGTGTCCTCCTTTGTGAAGACAGAACCAAAGTATGTATTTAGTTGGACTGCCATTTCCTTGTTTCCCATTATAAATTCCCCTGATTCTGACTGTAAGGGACCTACGCTTGACTTCACCAATCTTTTTCTCTTCACATATCTATAAAAGCTTTTACAGTCAGTTTTTATGTTCCCTGCTAGCTTACTCTCATATTCTATTTTCCCTTTCTTAATTAATCCCTTTGTCCTCCTTTGTTGACTCCTAAACTGCTCCCAATCCTCAGGATTATTGCTTTTTCTAGTCAATTTATATGTCCTCTCCTTGGATCTTATGCTATCCCTAATTTCCCTTGTTAGCCACGGTGGAGTCACCTTTTTGGTTTTATTTTTATGCCAAACTGGGATGAACAAATTCTGTAGCTCATCCATTCGGTCTTTGAATGTTTGCCATTGCCTATCCACTGTCAACCCTTTGAGTGCCATTCCCCAATCAATCCTACCCAACTCGCTCCTCAGACCATCGTAGTTTCCTTTATTTAAATTGAGGACCCTTGTCTCTGAGTCAACTACTTCATTCTCCATCTTAATGAAGAATTCGATCATATTGTGATCGCTCCGACCCAAGGGGCCTCGTACAACAAGATTGCTAATTAATTCTTTCTCGTTACATAATACCCAGTCTAAGATGGCCTGATCTCTGGTTGGTTCCTCGACATATTGGTCCAGGAAACCATCCCGTAAACACTCCAGGAATTCCTCCTCCGCAGTATTATTACTAATTTCATAATCATAATCAACTTTATTGTCATTGTTAGTGCACAAGTGCAGTACAACGAAATGTAGGCTTGTGGCTCCCGAGAGTGTACATTTAGATTAAGACATTTAAACATTCAACATTCATTTGGCTTGTAATACATTAACATAAACATTATAAAGTGCATTGGCAGATGTGCAGGCTTTAGAGTTTATTTGTGGAGTTCAGTAGGATGACAGCCCTGGGAAAGAAGCTGTTCCTGAGTTTGGTCGTTCGGGTGCGAATGCATCTGTAGCGTCTCCCAGATGGCAGGGGGACGAACAGACTGTGGCTGGGGTGGGTTGGCCCAATCTATATGTAGATTAAAGTCACCCATGATGACTGCTGTGCCCTTATTGCACGCTTCTTTAATTTCCCTTTTAATGCCATCCCCAACCTCCGCCTTACTGTTTGGAGGTCTATATACCACTCCCACTAATGTTTTTTTCCCCTTAGTATTTCTCAATTCTACCCATACAGATTCCACGTCATCAGAGCTAATATCCTTCATTACAATTGTATTAATCCCTTCTTTAACCAGTAATGCTACCCCACCTCCCTTTCCTTTTTGCCTATCTTTCCTGAATATTGAATACCCCTGGATGTTGAGTTCCCAGTCTTGGCCATCCTTGAGCCACGTTTCCGTAATCCCAAGCAAATCATATCCGTTCACCTCTATTTGCGCAGCCAATTCATCCACCTTATTACAAATGCTCCTCGCATTAAGACACAAAGCCTTCAGGCTTGTTTTTTTAACGCTCTTAGACCTATTAAAATTATTATTTACTGTGGCCATGTTTGATTTAAACCGTTGATTTCTCTGACTGCCACTTTTGTTTTTCTCCTTCCTATCTTTTGCTTTTATCCCTGTTTCCCTTTCCTCTGTCTCCCTGCTCAGGTTCCCAACCCCCTGCCATTTTAGTTTAAACCCCCCCGAACAGCACTAGCAAACACTCCCCCTAGGACATCGGTCCCAGCCCTGCCCAGCTGCAAACCGTCCCGTTTGTACTGGTCCCACCTCTCTCAGAACCGGTTCCAATGTCCAAGGAATTTGAATCCCTCCTCCTTGCACCATTCCTCTAGCCACGTATTCATTTGAAATATCCTCCTATTTCTACTCTGACTAGCACGTGGCACTGGTAGCAATCCTGAGATTACTACCTTTGACGCCCTATTTTTTAATTTACCTCCTATCTCCCTATATTCTGCTTTTAGGACCTCATCCCGTTTTTTACCTATATCGTTGGTGCCTATGTGCACCACGACAACTGGCTGTTCACCCTCCCCCTCCAAAATGTTCTGCAGCCGCTCCGAGACGTCCTTGTCCCTTGCACCAGGGAGGCAACACACCATCCTGGAGTCTCGATTGCGGCTGCAAAAACACCTATCTATTCCCCTTACAATTGAATCCCCTATCACTATAGCTCTTCCACTCTTTTTCCTCCCAGCCTGTGCAGCAGAGCCACCCATGGTGCCAGGAAGTTGGCTGCTGCTGCCTTCCCCTGATTAGTCATCCCCCCCAACAGTATTCAAAGTGGTATATCTGTTGGAGAGGGGGATGGCCGCAGGGGATCCATGCACTACCTGCCTACGCCTCTTACTCTGCCTGCTGGTCACCCATTCCCTTCCTGCCTGTACACCCTTTACCTGCGGTGTGACCAACTCGCTATATGTGATATTCACGACGTCCTCAGCATCGCGAATGCTCCAAAATGAATCCATCCGCAGCTCCAGTGCCGCAATGCGGTCTGTCAGTAGCTGCAGCTGGACACACTTCCCGCACACATGGTCATCAGGGACGCAGGAAGTATTATGTCCGTGTATAATTGTGACACGGACTGCAGGAGTTGATTATAACAAGTCTTTACTGAATGGAGACAACCTGGAAACTGAAACTACAGAAGCCTCCTAGGGCCTTTTATACAGGGGTGGTCACTGCCGGTACTGCAGTCTGAGACCAGTTATTCCCTTAAAGCTACATACACAACAATTCCTCCCCTTTTAGATAAACAGTACATAACATTCATTTAACAACTAAATAATAACTAATTACAATTACAATTACGGTTGCTAGATACATTGGTTGAAGTTAAGCAACTATAAGTTCAGTCTTTGAGGAGGCTTCCTGATTCTGTCTGGATAACGCCTCTTTGGGATATCAGGTTCTTCTGGCAAGGTTGAGTCGGGATCAATGTCGTTGTTTGGTTCGTCTGCTTCCAATATCACCGATTCTGCAGTAGATGCAATTGGTACTTCGGTTTCATTGCCAGGTGTATCAGATCGTGGTGTGGAGTTGACGTTTTCCAGTGACTCTAGAATCTGGTCAGCATGGCATCTTACAATGCTCTCTCCAACGTCCACGGTATACATTAGAGGTCCTTGCCGTGTACAGATCGTTCCTGGCTGCCATTTCTCTGTGCGGTAGTCCCGGGCCAAAACTGGTTGACCTATCTTAAAACTCCTGGTCGGCCTTTCATTCATATTCTGAAACTGCCTGTTCTCCACATCTCTTCTGACGTTTGGCTAAACCAAATCCAAGCGGCATCGTAGTCTTCGATTGAAGAACATCATGGCTGGAGTTTGGTTGGTAACCGCATGTAGGCAAACAAGAGGTTATCCACCTTGTGTTGTAGGGGTATATCTTCATTACACATTGCCTTGATAGCCTTCTTGAATGTTTGAACAAACCTCTCGGCCAAACCATTAGTGGCTGGATGATATGGGGCGGATGTGTAATGCTTAACACCATTGTTCTTTAAGAACCTCCGGAACTCTTCAGACACAAACTGTGGTCCATTGTCAGAGCAAATCTGTTCAGGCAGCCCATTCCTGGCGAATATGGTTCGTAAGACTGTGATAGTTTTTTCTGTGGTGGTTGAGGACATTTTTATTACCTCTGGCCACTTTGAATGTGCATCCACCGCAATTAAAAACATCGAGTCCATAAAGGGACCAGCAAAATCAATGCGCACCCTTTGCCATGGAGATGAGGGCCACTCCCATGGATGTAGAGGGGCTTGTGGTGGGGCGTTTTGGACCTTCTGGCATCCTGTACAGCTCTTGGTCATCTCTTCGATTTCTCTATCGATTCCCGGCCACCACACAAACGCTCTGGCTAAGTTCTTCATTTTTACCCCTCCCAGATGACCCTCATGAAGCTCATTGAGCACTCTATCCTTCAATTTGGGTGGAATTACTACTCTGGATCCACACATCAAGGTTCCTCTGCACACTGACAGCTGTTCTCTTCTCGGCGAGAATGCTGGCAGCAGTGGTTCACCATGTGCTGGCCATCCCTTCACCGTTAAATCATAGACCCAGGAGAGTGTCGGGTCATTTCGTGTTTCCTTTTCTATGTTTGCATTCATCACAGGGAGACATTCGACTATAGTCGAGTGGAATAACTCCACTGGATCCACTGCCAGTTCTTCTTCCACCGTCGGCAACGGTAGGCGCGATAATCCATCAGCATTCCCATGCTGTTTAGTTCCTTTGTACTCGATGTCATATTGGTGTGCCCCTAGGAAAAGGGACCACCTCTGTAGCTGTTGTGCCGTCATTATCGGTACGCCCTTCTGAGGGTTGAAAATGGAGACGAGAGGTTGATAATCAGTTAGTAGAGTAAATTTCTGACCGTGCAGGTAGTGATTGAACTTCTTCACCCCCCACATCAGGCTGAGGGCCTCTCTGTCAATCTGGGCGTAGTTACGCTCGGCTGAGGTTAACGAGCGTGACGCAAAAGCTATCGGCCTCTCTGAACCATCAAGGAATTTATGTGACAGTACCGCCCCAATGCCGTAGGGAGACGCATCACATGCCAGTCTTATCGGTAGTGATGGGTTGTAGTGAGCCAATACTTCTCTTGAAGTGATTAGGCCCTTACTCTTCTGAAAGGCCCGCTTACATTCATCGCTCCATTTCCATGCTACTCCTGTTCGTAGTAGGGCGTTCAGTGGATGCAGAATTGTGGACAAATTCGGCAAAAACTTATGGTAGTAATTCACCAATCCGAGGAATGACCTCAGTTGCGACACATTTTCAGGCGCTGGAGCCTTAACTACCGCTTCAATTTTGTCAGGGGACTTATGCAACCCCTCTTCATCAATCACGTGGCCACAATACGATATCTGTTTCTTAAAAAACTCGCACTTGGGGCGATTGGCTCGTAGCCCATGTTCACGTAGTCTAGTGAGCACCTGCTCTAGGTTGGCAAGGTGTTCACTGTCATCTTCACCTGTCACTAGGATGTCGTCCAAGTAACACTGAGTCCCCGGAATCCCTTGCAGGACTTGTTCCATCGCTCTTTGCCATATCGCCGGAGCTGATGCTACTCCGAATACCAGTCGATTATACTGGTAAAGGCCTTTGTGAGTGTTTATCGTGAGATGCTTCCTAGAGGATTCTTCAACCTCCATCTGCAAATATGCTTGTGCTAGGTCAATTTTTGTAAAATGCTTCCCTCCAGATAGTGAGGCGAAGATATCTTGGCCTAGAAATTGAGTTGGCGCCGCGCCAGGGCTTTAGCGCCGGAAATTTAGCGCCGGCGCTAAGTCCCCCTGCGCGCGCCAAAAATTCAGTAGCGCCGCGCCCAGACGGCTGCTGGCGCTACTGGAGGGTGTCAGCGCCTCGCAATGGGCGCTGACTGCCGCATTGCGGCGCTAATCCGCCGCTGCGGCACCCGATGCGGTGCGGCAGGCTGGGGAAGTGCAGGCCTCCTCCTTCCGTTAAGGAGGAGCTGCCTGCACCCGACCGCTGGCCGTTGATCTGTGGAGAAAAATGAGCCCGGCACCTCGGAGAAGTGCCGGGCTCGCGGCCCACACGCATCTGTGCCGCGGGGGGGTATTGGAGGAGTCCGGGGAGGGAGGTGCGGGCAGGCGGCCGCCGGGAAAGCGGCTGGCCGCCGCGCGACCTTAATGCGCCGGCGCTAAGACCCGTAGCGAACTTTTGAAAAATTGTTGGTTGCGGCTGCCACGGGCGAGGCGGCCGCAACTCAATTTCAGCGTTCGGGCGCGTTGCCACGACAACCGGTACGCTGCACACACCGATGACGTCATCGGTGCCGGCGCAGCGCAACCGGCTAACGCCGATGGCAGCGCCCAAGTGAATTTCTCAATCGGCTGTACTTGCGGCGCTAGGCCCTCTAGCGCCTCAAAATGGGCGCTAACCCCACTCAATTTCTAGGCCCTTCTATCCTTGGAAGAGGATATTGTACTGTGTGAAGGACTGGGTTCACCGTCACCTTGAAGTCCCCATAGATGCGAACCTTCCTTGGCTCCTCAGACTTATTGTTTAACATTTTCTTCATGACAGGAACGATGGGTGTCGCCCACTCGCTCCAGTCTACCTTAGATAACACGCCTGCATTCTCCAGATTCTCCAGCTCTGCCTCGACGGCTGGGCGAATTGCATATGGTACCGGTCTTGCTTTGAAAAACTTGGGAATTGCATACTCCTCTATTTTTATCGAGTTCTTGTTGAAATACCTCTTTGGCGTCAGCTAAGATTGTTGACAATCGTCCAGGAGTGACGTCGTCATCCTTTTTACCAGCCACCGTCAGTGCCTGAATGGAGTGCCAGTCTAAACTTATCTTTCTGATCCATTCACGTCCCAATAACGGTGGTCCACCATCTTGCAGAATGTAGAGATACAATTTCCGTATTTTCTTGCCGTTGTATTCGACAGGCACCCTTATTTTTCCTCTGGGGTATACTTTTTGCCCCGTATACATCCTCAAGACGATGGATGTCACTCTCAAGGGTATGTGTGAGAATAGCCGCTCGTAGTCTCGTCGATTCATGACGGTTAGAGCTGATCCTGTATCCAATTCCATTTTGACTTGGGACCCTGCTATCGTGAGGGTGACCCAAATGGTTCGGTGATCCTCTTTTGCGATTACATTGTGAAGTTTGAGACAGCTTAGTCTCTTGTTCCCGGATTCACTATCGCTCATCTGGTCTTCGGAACTACTGTCCGTCATCTTTTGTACTTTCCTGTACGGTTCCTTAGTAGCCTTTTTGTTGTCGTTGGTCTTCTTCCCAGACCTGCAAACTCGTGCAATGTGTCCCATCTTTCCGCATTGCCTGCATATTTTGTCCTTGGACCAGCAGTCCTTCTGGTCATGGTTTGTTCTGCCGTAGCGATAACATTTTGCAAATCCCCGTGTCATTTCGTGGGTGCCGTATTCCTGTGGTTTTTGTTGTATTTCCGCAGCTCCCCTTGCTGCTGCTTTGTACGATACTGCCACGCTGAAAGCCTTATCTAGCGTCAGCTCTTTCTCTGAGAGTAACCTCTTCTGGGTTCCTTCACTCAGGAGTCCATAGAAAAATTTGTCCCATAAGGTATCTGCCAGTCCTGCTCCAAACTGGCAGTGCTTTGATAGCTTGCGTAGTTCCGTAAGGTAATCAGCATTGCTCTCATTTTTATGCTGATTTCTCCTGTGGAATTTAAATCTTTCTGCTATCAGCAGCGGTGTAGGATTTAGGTGTTCCTGTAGGATAGCAATAATTTCGTTAAAACTCTTCGCCTTCAGTTTGGCTGGAGTAATCAGGTCCCGCAATAGGCCATACGTTCTTGCGCCCATTAAATTTAGCAATACCGATGCCTTTTTCTCATCGGCTATTTCGTTTGCCTCGCAATATACCTCGACTCTTTCCACATACGTGGCCCAGTCTTCTATTGCATTATTGAAGGCAGTGATATCGCCAGTCATTGGCATCTTGAAAATCTAAGATGGCGCCTCCCGCGCTTTGCCTTCGTCCCAGATGAATCAAAATGGCGCCTCCCGCGCTTTTCCTTCTTCCCCGCCGAGTGAAGATGGCGCCTCCCGCGCTTTCCCGCCGCTGCCGCTGCTGTCAACGCTGTTGCGGGCGATTATATTTATTTTACTATCCTGTAATGGCGACGCCATATGGTCTTCGCGCCTCCCCGAACGCTGCTGCCAACGCCGCTCTCCGCGGTATTTTTATTTTTCTATCGCGCTTCAATATTTGCTCCGTTAATTGAAGAACCGTTCCCGTCGTGGAGCGGACCCTCTGGGACACTTCCCTCCCTCTTCTTAGGTCCGAACGCTGCCCGGCTTCGAAGCACCGGCCGCGCCCTGTGTGCTCCACCCTCTCTCTCTCTCTTTGCTTCCTGACTTGCTGCCCGGCCCCGTTGCAGAGCCACCTGATCAAGCTCTAGCCCGCCGCAGCCCAGGAAGGATCAGTGCACTACCTGCCACCAGCCCGATTAGCTGGGAAACCACAGACTGGAGAACCAAGCCTGGCTCACGACAGTCTTTCCTGCACTTTTCAATTCGATGATTTGGAGGGCGGTTGCCCACGGTCGACGCCCGTTTCTCGAGTTTCTTTGGATTATTTTTTTTTTCTTTCTTCTGGCTTCGACCTTCAATAACGTCGTCTGAGGTGCTGCCGAGTTGCAGGTAAGTCCGTTTCTTACTCGTCGCCAGTATTATGTCCATGTATAATTGAGACACGGACTGCAGGAGTTGATTATAACAAGTCTTTACTGAATGGAGGCAACCTGGAAACTGAAACTACAGAAGCCTGCTAGGGCCTTTTATACAGGGGTGGTCACTGCCGGTACTGCAGTCTGCTCCGACGATGCCACCTTCCACACCAGTGCTTCAGACATGTCTTCCTTTTTCCGCAACCGAGGATTCCCCTCTACCGTGGTTGACACTGCCCTCGACCGTGTCCATTCTATCTCCCGCACCTCTGCCCTCACCCCTGCCCCTCCCTCCCGGAACCACGATAGGGTTCCCCTTGTCCTCACCTTTCACCCCACCAGCCTCCACATTCAACGGATCATCCTCCGGCATTTCCGCTACCTCCAAAGTGATCCCACCACCAAACGTATCTTCCCCTCCCCTCCCCTTTCAGCATTCCGCAGGGACCGCTCTCTCCGAGACACCCTAGTCCACTCCTCTATCACCCCAAACAGCCCTTCCCCTTCGCCTGGCACCTTCCCGTGCAAGCGGAGGAGATGTAACACCTGCCCCTATACCTCCCCCCTCCCCACTGTCCAGGGCCCCAAACACCCCTTCCAGGTGAAACAGCAATTTACTTGTACTTCTCGCAATCTAGTATACTGTATTCGCTGCTCACGATGCGGTCTCCTCTACATTGGGGAGACCAAACGCAGATTGGGTGACCGCTTTGCGGAACACCTCCGTTCAGTCCGTAAGGGTGACCCCGAGATTCCGGTCGCCTGTCATTTCAATTCACCGCTCCATTCCCACTTGGGCCTCACCGTCCTTGGCCTCTTATATTGTTCCACGGAAGCTCAACGTAAACTCGAGGAACAGCACCTCATCTTCCGATTAGGCACTCTGCAGCCTTCCGGTCTCAATATCGAGTTCAACAATTTCAGATCATAACCTCGGCCCCTATTTCATTTTCACTTATATTTTTCCACTCCTTTCCTTTCCCCCCCCCCTTTCCTTTTGTTTCTTTCTCACACCTGGCAGCTATCTTTTGCCCTGCCAGTACACTTTACACCTAATCACAGCCTATTACCATCTCGTCTAGCTTCTAATCTCTTTTACTTCTTTTGGTTCTTTTATTCTTTTGTCCGATCGCAGCCCTGCCTTCGATCTAGTTCCTTTTCTCTCCAGTTTTGAAGAAGGGTCAAACCCGAAACGTCAACTCAAATTTCTCTCCACGGATGTTGCCTGACTTGCTGAGTTTTTCCAGCATTTTCTGTTGTTATTTCTGAGACCAGTTATTCCCTTAAAGGTACATACACAACAGGAAGCATCCCTGATTTCCCACATAGAGCAGGAGGAGCACACTACGGGGCTGGGCTGTCCTGCCATGACTTACCCTTTAACTAATTAATTAAAATTAAATGAATCCCACCAATTTCACTACAGCTAAATGATATATTTAAGGGCCCTGGTTTACAAACTGTCCCCGCTACACCACAGCAACCTTAAAAACTATAAACCACAGACTTAAAGTTTTAAAACGAGAGAAATACTCCAACCAATCACCTACCTGTTTTGTGGTGACGTCACACCTCGAATACATTTTACCTCTCTCCTTGCCTGAGATTGCAGATTGGTGAGGCCTACCTGAGCCTCTGGGGCCTTTTGTAGTCACTCTGCCGCTCTGCTTTCCTCCAGCCGCTGCCGCACTGAGGCCTACCTGAGCCTCTGGGGCCTTTTGTAGTCGCTCTGCCGCTCTGCTCCGCCTCCAGCCGCTGCTGATGCCGCACTGAGGCCTACCTGAGCCTCTGGGGCCTTTTGTAGTCGCTCTGCCGCACTGCTCCGCCTCCAGCCGCTGCCGATGCTGCACTGAGGCCTACCTGAGCCTCTGGGGCCTTTTGTAGTCGCTCTGCCCTTCTGCTCCGCCTCCAGCCGCTGCCGATGCCGCACTGAGGCCTACCTGAGCCTCTGGGGCCTTTTGTAGTCGCTCTGCCGCTCTGCTCCGCCTCCAGCCACTGCCGATGCCGCACTGAGGCCTACCTGAGCCTCTGAGGCCTTTTGTAGTCGCTCTGCCGCTCTGCTCCGCCTCCAGCCGCTGCCGATGCTGCACTGAGGCCTACCTGAGCCTCTGGGGCCTTTTGTAGTCGCTCTGCCGCTCTGCTCCGCCTCCAGCCGCTGCCGATGCCGCACTGAGGCCTACCTGAGCCTCTGGGGCCTTTTGTAGTCGCTCTGCCGCTCTGCTCCGCCTCCAGCCACTGCCGATGCCGCACTGAGGCCTACCTGAGCCTCTGAGGCCTTTTGTAGTCGCTCTGCCGCTCTGCTCCGCCTCCAGCTGCTGCCGATGCTGCACTCCCGCTGCCGATGCCGCACAGATCAGGAGAATTAACACGTGGCTAAAGGGCTGTGTGGGAAAGAGGGGTTCCTTTTCAGGGGACACTGGCACCAGTTCTGGGACAGGAAGGATCTGTACTGATGGGACGGGCTTCGTCTGAATTGGGACCTGTGTCCTAGCGGAAAGGGTAAATAGGGAGGTGGCAAAGGCTTTAAACTAGTAAGAAGGGGGGAGTGATCTACAAGAAACATAGGCAGCCTAAATATAAAGCAAACAGGAAATGTGAGCATAGGAAAGAATAAAGTAAGGGGGGACATTGACGGCAAGGGAGTAAATAGAGTTATAGAACAGGAGTCTAAAAAGATGGCTAAACATAAAGTGAGGAGAAATCCTATTAAAAATAAGTTAAACTGTCTATACAGCAATGCACACAGTGTCCGTAATAAAACAGGGGAGCTGGAGGCAATCATGCGTTGGAGGAACCAGACATAGTAGGGGTTACTGAGAAATAACAACAGAAAACGCTATAAAAACTCAGCAGGCCAGGCAACATCCGTGGAGAGAGAAACAGAGTTAACGTTTCAGGTCGAAGACCCTTCGTCAGAACTGAGAAAAACGCAGGAAATGAAACAGATGAAAAAGCAAGTTTGGGGGCTGGGAAATGGGGGAGGGGATGAAAGAACAAAAGGGAAGGTCTGTGAGAGGTGAAGAGACATTAAGAAATATTCAAGGCGAGACAAGATGGTAATAGGACAGGTAAAGAAACAAAGGATGGCTCTAGATGGAGTGTGAAATGTGCTGGCAGAGTGAGAGACCGCTGCCCCGTGGGAGAGAAAAAAAGGAGGAAAAGGCACAAACCAAAAGTGTGGATAAAAAATATATAAAAATATGATAGGGGCCGAGGTTATGATCTGAACTTGTTGAACTCGATGTTGAGTCCAGAAGGCTGTAAAGTGCCTAATCGGAAGATGAGGTGCTGTTCCTCGAGCTTACGCTGAGTTTCCGTGGAACAATGCAAGAGCCCGAGGACGGTGAGGTCTGAGTGGGAATGGGGCGGTGAATTGAAATGACAGGCGACCGGAAGCTCGGGGTCCCCCTTATGGACTGAACGGAGGTGTTCTGCAAAGCGGTCACCCAATCTGCATTTGGTCTCCCCAATGTAGAGGAGACCACATCATGAGCAGCGAATACAGTATACTAGATTGCAAGAAGTACAAGTAAATCGCTGTTTCACCTGGAAGGGGTGTTTGGGGCCCTGGACAGTGGGAAGGGGGGAGGTATAAGGGCAGGTGTTGCATCTCCTGCGCTTGCACGGGAAGGTGCCGGGCGAAGGGGAAGGTGTGCTGGGGGTGAAAGAGGAGTGGACTAGGATGTCTCGGAGGGAGCGGTCCCTACGGAATACCGAAAGGGGAGGGGAGGGATAGATGCGTTTGGTGGTGGGATCACGTTGGAGGTGGCGGAAATGGCGGAGGATGATCCGTTGAATGTGAAGGCTGGTGGGGTGAAAGGTGAGGACAAGGGGAACCCTATCGTGGTTCCGGGAGGGAGGGGCAGGGGTGAGGGCAGAAGTGCGGGAGATAGAACTGACACGGTCGAGGGCCGTGTCAACCACGGTAGAGGGGAATCCTCGGTTGAGGAAAAAGGAAGACTGAGACATGGCTACAGAAAAATCAGGACTAGGAATTAAACATTGCAGGGTATAACATATTTAGAAAAGATACAGAGAGAAAAAGGGGAGGTGGAGTAGCTGTACTTATTAGGGATAACATAATGGCAGTAGAAAAAAGGGATGGAGATATCAGCAAGACAAAAATAGAATCCATATGGATAGAGATATAGGGGGAGAAATTCGATATCGCCCTGTTTGGGGCACAATTATCGGCCGGGCGCAAAGTTTAGCGCCTGGCGCTAATTATCACCTCTAGACTTGACTATTCCAATGCACTCCTGGCTGGCCTCCCACATTCCACCCTATGTAAACTTGAGGTCATCCAAAACTTGGCTGCCCGTGTCCTAGCTTGCCCATTTCACCTGTGCTCGCTGACCTACATTG
Source organism: Somniosus microcephalus (assembly GCF_052327205.1). NCBI lineage: Eukaryota > Metazoa > Chordata > Chondrichthyes > Squaliformes > Somniosidae > Somniosus > Somniosus microcephalus. The sequence continues at coordinate 135,166,928 of NC_141000.1, read as the reverse complement.
GCTCCCAGTTAAGCAGCGCTTCAATTTCAAAATTCTCATCCTTGTTTTCAAATCCCTTCTTGACCTCACCCTCCCTATCTCTGTAATCTCCTTCAGCCCCACAACCCCCCGAGATATCTGCGCTCCTTTAATTCTGCCCTCTTGAGCATCCCTGATTATGATCACTCAACCTTTGGTGGCCGTGCCTTCTGTTGCCTAGACCCTAAGCTCTGGAATTCCCTGCCTAAACATTTCCGCCTCTCTACCTCTCTTTCCTCCTTTAAGATGCTCCTCAAAACCTACCTCTTTGTCCAAGCTTTTGGTCACCTGCCCTAATTTCTCCTTATGTGGCTCGGTGTCAAATTTTTTGTCTTACAATACTCCTGTGCAGCGACTTGGGATGTTTTATTATGTTAAAGGTGCTATATAAATACAAGTTGTTGTTGTTGTTGATCAATCACACTAATAGGTGTAGTCGACAGACCACCTAATAGTGGAAGGGAGGTGGAGGAAGAAATATACAGACAAATGGGAGAAATGAGTAAAAAACATGGAATAATAATCATGGAGGATTTTAACTACCCCAATATTAATTGGACAGAAGAGGTAGGTAAGGGGATAAGGGAATGGAGTTCCAACAATGTCTACAGGACTCCTTTCTAACCTGAAAGGATAATTACTAGTCCTAGCCCCTTTAGGGCTACCCCGGATCAGGCGTATTCCTCAGACGTTCACTTTCAACTAAAGTTTGAGGTAGCCGAATCCTAAAGATGCTTAATTGGGTCTAAAGGTCCGGACTATCTCTCCCTAAAGGAAAGGAACAACTTGAAAATGTTACCGTCCTCCAGATAGCACTTTTAATAAGTTTAGCTAGACTGTAACGTTCTGGATATTATGAGGGTCCGGAAAACTCCCCCAGAATTCTGCAACTCCTCACCAAAGAGTGTACAGAGATTGAGTTTGCGAGTTTGATACAGAAGTATTATGTGAGACAATTCTAAAAATATATAGATATATTAAAGAGCCAACAAATAATTTACAGTTGGTGAGTCAATCTTATCTCAATAGCCAGAATGCTATCACAGCTTTTTCATCGTTAGGTTTCTAGATTTCCAGACTCGAGTGGAGCATAAATGCCGGCATGGACTGGTTGGGCCGAATGGAATGTTTCTGTGCTGTATATTCTATGTATGTAATCCTATGTAATTCGCCACTGAATCATAGAATCATAGAAATTTACAGCACAGAAGGAGGCCATTCGGCCCATCTTGTCCATGCCGGCTGACAAAAATCCCTAATCCCACATTCCAGCACTTGGTCCATAGCCCTGCTGGTTACAGCACTTCAAGTGCATATCCAAGTACTTTTTAAATGTGATGAGGGTTTCTGCCTCTACCACCCTTTCAGGCAGTGAGTTCCAGACCCCCATCACCCTCTGGGTGAAAAAAATTCTCCTCAAATCCCCTCTACACCTCTGACCAATTACTTTAAATCTATGCCCCCTGGTTATTGATCCTTCTGCTAAGGGAAATAGGTCCTTCCTATCCACTCTATCTAGGCCCCTCTTAATTTTATACACCTCAATTAGGCCGCCCCTCAGCCTCCTCTGCTCCAAAGAAAACAACCCCAGCCTGTCCAATCTTTCCTCATAGCTAAAATTCCCAGCCCAGGCAACATCCTCGTAAATCTCCTCTGCACCCCTTCTAGTGCAATCACATCCTTCTTGTAATGTGGTGACCAGAACTGCACGCAATATCCTAGCTGCAGCCTAACTAGTGTTTTATACAGTTCAAGTATAACCTCCCTGCTCTTATATTCTATGCCTCGGCTAATAAAGGGAAGTATCCCGTATGCCTTCTTAACCATCTTATCTACCTGTCCTGCTACCTTCAGGGATCTGTGGACATGCACTCCAAGGTCCCTCTGATTTTCTGCACTTCTCAGTGTCCTACCATTTATAGTGTATTCCCTCGCCTTGTTAGCCCTCATCAAATGCATTACCTCACACTTCTCCAGATTGAATTCCATTTGCCACTGTTCTGCCCACCTGACCAGTCCATTGATATCATCCTGCAGTCTTCAGCTTTCTTCTTCATTATCAACTACACGGCCAATTTTTGTATCATCTGCAAACTTCTTAATGATACTATAATAGCAAAATACTGCGGATGCTGGAAATCTGAAATAACAACAGAAAATGCTGGAAATACTCAGCAGGCCAGGCAACATCCGTGGAAAGAGAAACAGAGTTAACGTTTCAGGTCTGGGACCCTTCATCATTCTGTCTTATGATGAGAGATTGTGTAGAATGGGCCGATACTCTCTGGAGTTTAGAAGAATGAGAGGTGATCTCATTGAAACGTACAAGATTCTGAAGGGGATTGACAGGGTAGATGCTGAGAGGTTGTTTCCCCTGGCCGGAGAGTCTAGAACTTGGGGGCATAGTCTCAGGATAAGGGGTAGGCCATTTAAGACCAAGATGAGGAGGAATTTCTTCACTCAGAGGGTTGTGAATCTTTGGAATTCTCTGCCCCAGAGGGCTGTGCATGCTGAGTCTTTGAGTATATTCAAGGCCGAGGTCGATAGATTTTTGGACTCAAGGGGAATCAAGGGATTTGAAGATCGGGCAGGAAAATGGAGTTGAGGTCAATGATCCGCCATGATCTTATTGAATGACGGAGCAGGCTCGAGTGGTCATATGGCCTACTCCTGCTCTTATTTCTTATGTTCTTATGAAAGTCGTGTGCAGCGTTGGATTTGCCCCGGCCAAGCACTAACCCCTTAGCACCCTGTTAGCGCCCCCGCCAGGCACTAACGGGGCGCTAACCTACTGAATTTCGCGGCCTATATCTTTAGTCATCCAGGGAGCTCTAGCTTTGGATGCCTTTCCTTCCCCCCTCATGGGAATGTGTCTAGTCTGTACCTGAACTATCTCCTCTTTGAAGGCCTCCCATTGCTCATTTACTGTTTTCCCTGCCAATCTTCGATTCCAATCCACCTGGGCCAGATCCCTTTTCAAATCACTGAAATTAGCCCTGCTCCAGTTGAGTATGTTCACGTTTGGTTGTTCCGGATATGCAGTACACCCCTGAAGCCTAGACTACGTGTTGAAGGCCTAGAGTGGCGTTTGAACTTACAACATTCTAACTCAGAGATGAGAGCTTTACCACTGAACCAAGCTGGCATTGGGAACGCCAAGTATTCTTGTTGAGACAATGGCCAAGGATATCTTTAGAGGTTTGAGTTTCCAGTAAAACAAGGCTAGTGCTTGGAGCATCATGTGCTGTTACATTTCTGCAATTCAAGTGAGCTACTCGGAGAACAAGATAATAAATTGACACATCTGGCACAATTAAGATTAAATGTGCCCGTTATAACTATAAATAGATTTGCCTGTTAGATCGGTTTTATGTCCTGCCACACAAGGCAAGACAGGAAATGTGTATTCACCGCAGGTTACACAGGCCCTCGCACTGGTGGTTTTCTATATTTCTAATGCAGTGAGTAAAGGCAGTTGTGGTTTTCTCAGAGATGTGCCCCACCCAATGGCAGAAATAGTGAGGAATCAAAGTTGGTAAAATGTTGAATAGAAGCACAAACATAGGACAATGTTCCTCTCGGAAGCTCTGCAGACACAGAGGGCCAGAAATTGGATCTCGTTAGGCCCGTTTTCTCAACAAAGTCTGAAGGTTGTCCAACCTGAAGTTGGGTTTGGGGTTATTGCGAGGAGCCCCGGGGTTTGGGATTATTGCGAGGAGCCCCGGGGTTTGGGATTATTGCAATGAGCCCCGGGGTTTGGGATTATTGCGAGGAGCCCCGGGGTTTGGGATTATTGCGAGGAGCCCCGGGGTTTGGGATTATTGCGAGGAGCCCCGGGGTTTGGGGTTATTGCGAGAAGCCCCGGGGTTTGGGATTATTGCGAGGAGCCCCGGGGTTTGGGATTATTGCACTGAGCCCCAGGGTTGGGATTATTGCGAGGAGCCCCGGGGTTTGGGATTATTGCGAGGAGCCCCGGGGTTTGGGATTATTGCAAGGAGCCCCGGGGTTTGGGATTATTGCAAGGAGCCACAGGGTTTGGGATTATTGCACTGAGCCCCAGGGTTTGGGATTATTGCGAGGAGCCCCGGGGTTTGGGATTATTGCGAGGAGCCCCGGGGTTTGGGGTTATTGCAATGAGCCCCGGGGTTTGGGATTATTGCGAGGGGCCCCGGGGTTTGGGATTATTGCGAGGAGCCCCGGGGTTTGGAATTATTGCGAGAAGCCCCGGGGTTTGGGATTATTGCGAGGAGCCCCGGGGTTTGGGATTATTGCGAGGAGCCCCGGGGTTTGGGATTATTGCAATGAGCCCCGGGGTTTGGGATTATTGCGAGAAGCCCCGGGGTTTGGGATTATTGCGAGGGGCCCCGGGGTTTGGGATTATTGCGAGGAGCCCCGGGGTTTGGGATTATTGCAATGAGCCCCGGGGTTTGGGATTATTGCGAGGAGCCCCGGGGTTTGGGATTATTGCGAGGGGCCCCGGGGTTTAGGATTATTGCGAGGAGCCCCGGGGTTTGGGATTATTGCGAGGAGCCCCGGGGTTTGGGATTATTGCGAGGGGCCCCGGGGTTTGGGATTATTGCGAGGAGCCCCGGGGTTTGGGATTATTGCGAGGAGCCCCGGGGTTTGGGATTATTGCAATGAGCCCCGGGGTTTGGGATTATTGCGCTGAGCCCCGGGGTTTGGGATTATTGCGAGGAGCCCCGGGGTTTGGGATTATTGCAATGAGCCCCGGGGTTTGGGATTATTGCGAGGAGCCCCGGGGTTTGGGATTATTGCGAGGAGCCCCGGGGTTTGGGATTATTGCGAGGAGCCCCGGGGTTTGGGATTATTGCGCTGAGCCCCGGGGTTTGGGATTATTGCGAGGAGCCCCGGGGTTTGGGATTATTGCGAGGAGCCCCGGGGTTTGGGATTATTGCGCTGAGCCCCGGGGTTTGGGATTATTGCGAGGAGCCCCGGGGTTTGGGATTATTGCGAGGGGCCCCGGGGTTTGGGATTATTGCGAGGGGCCCCGGGGTTTGGGATTATTGCAATGAGCCCCGGGGTTTGGGATTATTGCGAGAAGCCCCGGGGTTTGGGATTATTGCGAGGAGCCCCGGGGTTTGGGATTATTGCGAGGAGCCCCGGGGTTTGGGATTATTGCAATGAGCCCCGGGGTTTGGGATTATTGCGAGGAGCCCCGGGGTTTGGGATTATTGCGAGGAGCCCCGGGGTTTGGGATTATTGCGCTGAGCCCCGGGGTTTGGGATTATTGCGAGGAGCCCCGGGGTTTGGGATTATTGCGAGGGGCCCCGGGGTTTGGGATTATTGCGAGGAGCCCCGGGGTTTGGGATTATTGCGAGAAGCCCCGGGGTTTGGGATTATTGCGAGGAGCCCCGGGGTTTGGGATTATTGCGCTGAGCCCCGGGGTTTGGGATTATTGCGAGGAGCCCCGGGGTTTGGGATTATTGCGAGGGGCCCCGGGGTTTGGGATTATTGCGAGGAGCCCCGGGGTTTGGGATTATTGCGAGAAGCCCCGGGGTTTGGGATTATTGCGAGGGGCCCCGGGGTTTGGGATTATTGCGAGGAGCCCCGGGGTTTGGGATTATTGCGAGGAGCCCCAGGGTTTGGGATTATTGCGAGGAGCCCCGGGGTTCGGGATTATTGCGAGGGGCCCCGGGGTTTGGGATTATTGCGAGGAGCCCCGGGGTTTGGGATTATTGTGAGGAGCCCCGGGGTTTGGGATTATTGCGAGGAGCCCCGGGGTTTGGGATTATTGCGAGGAGCCCCGGGGTTTGGGATTATTGCGAGGAGCCCCGGGGTTTGGGATTATTGCGCTGAGCCCCGGGGTTTGGGATTATTGCGAGGAGCCCCAGGGTTTGGGATTATTGCGAGGGGCCCCGGGGTTTGGGATTATTGCGAGGAGCCCCGGGGTTTGGGATTATTGCGAGAAGCCCCGGGGTTTGGGATTATTGCGAGGGGCCCCGGGGTTTGGGATTATTGCGAGGAGCCCCGGGGTTTGGGATTATTGCGAGGAGCCCCGGGGTTTGGGATTATTGCGAGGAGCCCCGGGGTTCGGGTCATGTTGAGGTCACTTTGCCGTCTTCGCCCGAGAGTCTGCGTGACTAATTTCACCCACAGAGGTCGATACTGGGCTTCCAGTGGGGACTGTGCTCGAAGGAAGTGTGGGGCACAGATCAGGTACAACATTATTGTGCCAATTTTCTGAGCCGTGCTCCTTTTGATCCAACACTCTAACCTGATTAGAAAGCACAAAGTCACCACACCCAGAGCTGAAACCTCAATGTTTACCCATGTCACAGATGTCTGCCTTCTCGTTTTGTGTTCAAAACTATTTTTGCAAAATTGTGTGTTTTCCTAAATTTATTTACAGCAGAGCATTTGGTACGTGAAACATCAGGTCAGATGGAAAACTGCTGGAGATTAAGTTATAGCTTTGAGGTTGACAGTTACAAGTGGAACACAGGGATCTTTCACAATCAAAGACAAATACATAGGGATTTCTGCAGGACAAAGAACCATAAATGACGGAGGCCCCTCGAGTTTGCTGTCTCCCATCCTGGTATTCGATGATACAACGATAATGGAGTTGTTGACCAATCACAGCGATCAATCTCTACCAATGAGTCTACAATAGACGCAGACACGAGGCGAGGAAAACCCCCAGTGGTGGAGAGCTTTGGGAACCTGGTCCAAAGTAATTTATTCCTCTCGAGCACGCTGCACTCACCACATGCCATGTCTCACATTACTCATATACTGAATCCAAAATACATCAGGGATTTGTAGACAGCTAAGGCCATGACCAGCAGGTTGATTCGCATTCAAGGTGTAAAGTATAGCGATAGGATGAGTATGAGGCGACTTTTTAAATGGTAAATCTGATTATAAAATATATTTGCAATGAAATTAGAAGTGCGATTGATTATGAAAAAATCCATTATAACATTTCTGAAAAATCAACTCTTTATAAAATGAATTTCTTTAGCTTATGATTCTGATTCACACATTTTTTTTATAGGACATATGTTTTTTGTCAGACGCAAGTGAAAACCCCCACGAGTGTTAATGAACACAATATGTTATCTTCAAAAAGTGGAATTCTTGCACCTTCACAGCCACGATCAATTAACAGTATTCACAAACTCCTCGAGACACAGGTAACGGCAAAACCTCTGGATTACTAGTCTGGGAAAATAACCACTACATAACTGTAGCCATCATAAAGGAGACTCCAACTCCACACATCAACAAAAGATGAAGCAGTAATAAAGTTTGGGACACATTTCAGTTAAGAATATTCTTACAGTCAGACTGGGAAATTGGGGGTAGATTTGATCTGCGCCTGATTCCTGGCTTAGACTTGGAGCCTGAACCAAGAGGCCCAAGGCTTGATCTTCGAGCCTCAACAATGCACTCGAGCCTGGTGAGCTTGTCCGTCCCCACAGGTAGCTCCCCCGAGCAGGACGACACCCAGGGCCATGAGGGAGGCCGTGGCCCCAGCAGATACAGAGATGGTGAGGGATGTGTGAAAGGCCTGGAGAATCAGAAGTTCAGACTTTGAGGGATTAAATCACTAAATTGTCATGTTGATTTTATTCAAGACTTAAGAGAAAAGAGCTTAGTTGAAGGAGACTGCCGCAGCTTGTGATGTGACATGTCCCACATTCCTTGGAGTCTGGGATGCGTCCCCAACACGTCCATTGCCGCCATATTTATGGTGGGTTGCGAGGCGTGTCTGGAACACATAATATTTAAATCAGACTCTCAGTGCGGGGAGGGTGGGAGCGGGGAGGGTGGGGGCGGTCAGAGGTAATAGGAGATTTAGCTACAGGACATCAAATTTAGTTGATTCAAGGGAACTGAGCTGGATGTCAGAATAAACAAAAGATGCAGCTCTTATGAATTAAAAGTTGAATTTGAAAGCATAAGGGAGAAATTGGAAGGGGGAAGAAGCAAACTTGCATTTCAGTGAGAAACAGAAGATGGGAAAGGGCAGAATTATTGGTTAAAGCACATAGAGGCAGCAGTGAATGTGGGGGTTACAGTTTTGGAGACGGGGTCACTGTAGGTTATGCATTTTATGGCTGTATTTCCATATTGTTCATGATGTATTTAATGAAGAATAAGCGTCATTCACCAGGAATTATTCTACATATTTTGGCAATGCAGCAGAATCACAACTTGAAATAGCACAGGTTTACTGGGAGAAGCTGGAGTTCTTTGTGCCTCTGCTCTGCTGTTACTGGTGGGGCTGGAAGCTTGTTTGAAGTCACGGTTTCAGGTTGTTACAAAAGAAAGTCCTGAAGCAACTAATCTTGCAGTCAGTTATCACATTCAAGAGACATCTGGCCAGGATGAAGAATCAGGAGTTGATCCCACACACTGAATATTTACTGTGATGTAGATCCTTACTGCAGCACAGACCAGCTACACATTAAACATGGAAACATCGAAACATAGGAGCAGGAGTTGGCCATTCAACCCGTCGAGCCTGCACCGCCATTCAATATGATCATGGCTGATCCTCTATCTCAATACCATATTCCTGCTCTCTCACCATACCCCTTGATGCCTTTTGTGTCTAGAAATCTATCTATCTTCTTCTTAAATATATTCAGTGACTTGGCCTCCACAGCCTTCTGTGGTAGAGAATTCCACAGGTTCACCACCCTCTGAGTGAAGAAATTTCTCCTCATCTCAGTCCGAAATGTCCTACTCCGTATCCTGAGACTGTGACCCCTCGTTCTAGACCCCCGAGCCAGGGGAAACATCCTCCCTGCATCCAGTCTGTCTAGCCCTGTCAGAATTTTATACGTTTCAATGAGACCCCCCTCACATTCTTCTAAACTCTAGTGAATACAGGCCTAGTTGACCCAATCTCTCCTCATACAACAGTCCTGCCATCCCAGGAATCAGTCTGGTGAACCTTCGCTGCACTCCCTCTATAGCAAGTATATCCTTTCTTAGGTAAGGAGAACAAAACTGCACACAGTACTCCAGGTGTGGTCTCACCAAGGCCCAGTATAACTGTAATAAGACATCCTTGCTCCTGTACTCAAATCCTCTTGCAATGAAGGCCAACATACCATTTGCCTTCCTAACTGCTTGCTGCACCTGCATGTTTGCTTTCAGTGACTGGGCACCCAGATCCCTTTGTACGTCAACATTTCCCAATCTATCACCATTTAAATAATACTCTGCCTTTCTGTTTTTCCTACCGAAGTGGATAACTTCACAATTATCCACGTTATACTGCATCTGCCATGTATTTGCCCACTCACTCAACTTGTCTAAATCGCCTTGAAGCCTCTTTGCATCCTCCTCACAACTCACAATCCCACCTAGTTTCGTGTTGTCAGCAAACTTGGAAATGTTACATTTGGTTCCCTCATCCAAATCATTGATATATATTGTGAATAGCTGGGGCCCAAGCACTGATCCCTGTGGTACCCCACTAGTCACCACCTGCCACCCCGAAAAAGACCCATTTATTCCTATTCTCTGTTACCTGTCTGTTAACCAATTTTCAATCCATGCCAGTATATTACCCCCAATCCCATGTGCTTTAAATTTGCACACTAACCTCTTATGTGGGACTTTATCAAAGGCCTTCTGAAAATCCAAATACACCACTTCCACTGGTTCTCCCTTATCTATTCTGCCAGTTACATCCTCAAAAAACTCTAGTAGGTTTGTCAAACATGATTTCCCTTTCATAAATCCATGTTGACTTTGTCTAATCCCGTTGATATTTTCTAAGTGTCCTGTTATCACATCCTTTATAATAGACTCTTAATAGACTCTAGCATTTTTCCTACTACTGATGTTAGGCTAACCGGTCTGTAGTTCCCTGTTTTCTCTCTCCCTCCTTTTTTAAATAGTGGGGTTACATTTGCCACCCTCTAATCTGCAGGAACTGTTCCGTAATCTATAGAATTTTGGAAGATGACAACCAATGCATCCACTATTTCCATGGCTACCTCTTTTAGTACTCTGAGATGCAGATTATCAGGCCCTGGAGATTTATCGGCTTTCAGTCCCATTAATTTCCCCAGCACTATTTTTCTCCTAATACTAATTTCCTTTAATTCCTCCTTCTCACTAGACTCTTGGTTCCCTAGCATTTCTGGGAAGTTATTTGTGTCCCCTTCCGTGAAGACAAAATCAAAGTATTTGTTTAATTGCTCTGCCATTTTCTTGTTCCCCATTATCATTTCTCCTGTTTCTGACTGTAAGGGACCTACATTGGTCTTCACTAATCTTTTTCTTTTTACATACTTGTAGAAACTTTTACAGTCCGCTTTTATGTTCCTTGCAAATTTTGAAGAACTCGCTGCAGGAGTTCCTCAGGCCCAACCATCTTCAGCTGCTTCATCAATGACCTTCCCTCCAACATAAGGTCAGAAATGGGGATGTTCGCTGATGACTGCACAGTGTTCAGCACCATTCACAACTCCACAGATAATGAAGCAGTCCATGTCCGCATGCAACAAGACCTGGACGACGTTCAGGCTTGGGCTGATAAGTGGCAGGTAACATTCGCACCACAGAAGTGCCAGGCAATGACTATCTCCAACAAGCGAGAGTCTAACCACCTCCCCTTGACATTCAATGGCATTACCATCACCAAATCCCCCACCATCAACATCCTGGGGGTCATCATTAACCAGAAACTTAACTGGACCAGCCACATAAATACTGTGGCAAAAAGAGCAGGTCAGAGGCTAGGTATTCTGCAGCGAGTGTCTCACCTCCTGACTCCCCAAAGCCTTTCCACCACCTACAAGGCACAAGTAAAGAGTGTGATGGAATACTCTCCACTTGCCTGGATGAGTGCAGCTCCAACAACACTCAAGAAGCTCGACACCATCCAGGACAAAGCAGCCCGCTTGATTGGCTCCCCATCCACCACCTTAAACATTCACTCCCTCCACCACCGACGTACCATGGCTGCAGTGTGTACCATCTACAAGGTGCACTGCAGCAACTCGCCAAGGCTTCTTCAGCAGCACCTCCCAAACCCACGACCTCTTCCACCTAGAAGGGCAAAGGCAGCAGGCACATGGGAACACCACCACCTCCAGGTTCCCCTCCAAGTCACACCCCATCCTGATTTAGAAGTATATCACCAATCCTTCATCATCGCTGGGTCAAAATCCTGGAACTCCCTACCTAACAGCACTGTGGGAATACCATCACCACACGGACTGCAGCGGTTCAAGAAGGTGACTCACCACCACCTTCTCAAGGGCAACTACGGATGGGCAATAAATGCTGGCCTTGCCAGTGACGCCCAGATCCCATAAACGAATTAAAAAAAACACTCATACTCTATTTTTCCCCTCTTAATCAGTCTCTTGGTCCTTTTTTGCTGAACTCTAAACTGCTCCCAATCCTCAGGCTTGCTACTTTTTCTGGCAACTTTATATGACTCCTCTTTGGATCTAATACTATCCTTAATTTCTTTTGTTAGCCATGGTTTGGCTGCTTTTCCTTTTGTGTTTTTGCGCCAAAAAGGAATGTATAATTGTTGCAATTCATGCATTCCATCCTTAAATGTTAGCCATTGCCTATCCACCGTCATGCCTTTTAATGAAGCTCCCCAATCTATCACAGCCAGACTGATTCTACATCTTGATTTTCTGAGCCAATATCCTTTCTCACTATTGCTCTGATTTCATCCTTTACTAACATAAGAACATAAGAAATAGGAGCAGGAGTAGGCCAATCGGCCCCTCGAGCCTGCTCCACCATTCAATAGGATCATGGCTGATCTGATCCTAACCTCAAATCTTCTATCACTCTGCATCCCCCCGAACCCATGTGATCTCCCGGGAGAGGCGAAAAACCAGATAAAGACCCAGTGGCCAATTTGGGAGAAAAAAATCTGGGAAATTCCTCTCCGACCCATCTAGGCGATCGAAATTCTTCCAGGAGATCACTCTGTCCCTATATTTTCTACAGTACTTACCTTCTGTAAAGGCGATCTCCACCCCAGCCAGGAACAGGAATAAAACCATCTCCTGAAATCTAACAGAATTAGAACACAGTAGGAGCAGAACAAGGCTACACGGCCCCTGGGCCCACTCCACTACCCACAGGGCCATGACCATTCCGAACCTAGACTCATGTCCAATTTCCTGCCCGCTCCCCGTAACCCTTAATTCCCTTTACTTCTAGGAAACTATCTATTTCTGTTTTAAATTTATTTAATGATGTAGCTTCCACAGCTTTCTGGGGCAGCAAATTCCACAAACCTACCACCCTCTGAGTGAAGAAGTTTCTCCTCATCTCAGTTTTGAATGAGCAGCCCCTTATTTTAAGATTATGCCCCCTAGTTCTAGTTTCACCCATCATTGGGAACATCCTCACCGCATCCACCCGATCAAGCCCCTTCACAATCTTATATGTTTCAATAAGATCGCCTCTCATTCTTCTGAACTCCAATGAGTAGAGTCCCAATCTACTCAACCTCTCCTCATATGACCACCCCCTCATCCCCGGGATTAACCGAGTGAACCTTCTTTGTACTGACTCGAGAGCAAGTATGTCTTTTCTTAAGTATGGACACCAAAACTGTATGCAGTATTCCAGGTGCGGCCTCACCAATACCTTGTACAACTGCAGCAATACCTCCCTGTTTTTATATTCCAACCCCCTAGCAATAAAAGCCAACATTCCATTGGCCTTCTTAATCACTTGCTGCACCTGCATACTAACTTTTTGAGTTTCGTGCACCAGGACCCCCAGATCCCTTTGTACTACAGTACTTTCCAGTTTCTTGCCATTAAGATAATAACTTGCTCTATGATTTTTCCTGCCAAAGTGCATAACCTCACACTTTCCAGTATTGTATTCCATCTGCCAAATCTCTGCCCACTTACTTAGCCTGTCTATGTCCCTTTGCAGGTTTTTTATGTCCTCCTCACTCACTACTTTCCATCCCATCTTTGTATCATCTGCAAACTTTGATATGTTACACTCGGTCCCCTCCTCCAAATCATTAATATAGATTGTAAAGAGTTGGGGACCCAGCACTGACCCCTGCGGAACACCACTAGTTACTGGTTGCCAATCTGAGAACGAACCATTTATCCCAACTCTCTGCTTTCTGTTAGAGAGCCAATCCTCCACCCACGCCAGAATATTACCCCCAATCCCGTGATTTTTTATCTTGAGCAATAATCTTTTGTGTGGCACCTTGTCAAATGCCTTTTGGAAGTCTAAATACACTACGTCCACTGGTTCCCCTTTATCCACCCTGTATGTTACTTCCTCAAAGAACTCAAGCAAATTTGTTAAACATGACTTCCCCTTCATGAAACCATGCTGAGTTTGCCCTATTAAATTATGTTTATCCAAATGTCCCGTTACTGTCTCCTTAATAATGGACTCTAACATTTTACCAACCACAGATGTTAGGCTAACAGGTCTATAGTTTCCAGCCTTCTGCCTACTACCCTTTTTAAATAAGGGTGTTACATTAGCAGTTTTCCAATCTGCCGGGACCTTTGCTGAGTCCAGTGAGTTTTGGAAAATTATTACCAATGCATCCACAATCCCTACCGCTACTTCCCTCAAGACCCTAGGATGCAAGCCATCAGGTCCAGGGGATTTATCCGCCTTGAGTCCCATTATTTTACCAAGTACCACTTCCTTAGTGATTTTAATTGTATTTAGTTCCTCCCCCCCTAGAGCCCCCTGTTTGTCCAGTGTTGGGATATTCTTAGTGTCCTCTACTGTAAAGACTGACAACGCCACCCCACCTCCTTTTCCTTTTTGCCTGCCCTTCCTAAATATTGAATATCCTTGGATATTCAGCTCCCAGCCTTGGTCACCCTGCAGCCATGTCTCTGTAATCACAATTATATCGTATCCGTTTACATCTATTTGCGCTGTTAATTCGTCTACCTTATTATGAATGCTTCGTTCATTCAGATACAGTGCCTTTAGATTTGTCTTTTTAACATTTTTAGACATTTTTACACAAGCAGTTATGATTATATTTGCTACAGGATTGATTGTGGCCATTCTGATCTCCACATGATGGCATAAAATGACACCCAACATGTTGATGAAAGGCAGCAAAGACACCGAATCCCCACTGTCATGTGGGCTCTGTGACCCGAAAACCCACTCTGACCCCTCTGGAACTATCCACTAGTCATATTTTGTATACAGATGGACATTGTTATCCTAAATCGCTATTGGGTGACTTGAAATCTCAACTGACCCATTGACAAATCAGAGAAGGTTTGTCATAATCACAAATAGAACAGTACTACTCACAGATCAAATCCTACATTTCAGTAATGGCCTTTAACAAGGTGTCTCAATCTCATATTCCTCATCAAAAAGATTTATGACTGGAATATAATCCATGTTGCGATTCTCTTCCTCTGTTTGGCAAACACTGGCCCTTTAAGTGACTGAAACTAGAGTGGGACTGCTGCTTCCTCCCTTTTAACAAGACAAAGAAGAGCTGGGAGCGGGTTTGTGTGGGTGGTTGGAGGCCCATGATCCTGGGAAGAGGCAGCAACGAGAGGCTAGAAATGGGAGGGTGTGTCCAAGCAAAGCAGAGAGGCATCGGAGAAAAAGCAACCTATCCATGGAGCTGAGGCTAAAAGCAGAACCAAGACCAGGGGCCTCAAGGTAATTATAGCAGGATCAGGAGCAGGAACAGGATCAGGACCAGGATCAGGAGCAGAGCCAGGAGCAGGATCAGAGCCAGGAGCAGGATCAGGATCGAGATCGGGGCAGGATCGGGATCAGGATCGGGATCAGGATCAGGATCAGGAGCAGGGCTAGGAGCAGGATCGGGGCAGGATCGGGATCAGGAGCAGAGCTAGGAGCAGGATCGGGATCAGGATTGGGATCAGGAGCAGGGCTAGGAGCAGGATCGGGGCAGGATCGGGATCAGGATCAGGAGCAGGGCTAGGAGCAGGATCGGGGCAGGATCGGGATCAGGGGCGAGATCGGAATCAGAATCAGGATCAGGAGCGAGATCGGGATCAGAATCAGCATCAGGGGCAGGATCGGGATCAGCAACGAGATCGGGATTGGGATCGGGATCAGGATCAGGATCAGGGAACTTTGGTTGTTTGGCCACTAAGATAGAATGACAAGGTGTTAAATCACCACCTATCGACCAGAAGTCTAGTCATTGTTTACAGAGTAAGACGCATTGGAAAATTAGAATCCATTTTAAGATTTTAAGGGGGAAAAATTCAGTTGGTTTGCGCCTCCCGTTAGCACCTTAAGAGGGCGATGTTTGCGTCGCTCGCGAAATTAACTAGACATTTTGTGGCGGCGCTAAACACTACCGCCACGATCTCCTGCACCGGCAGATCGTGATGTCAGTCGAGTGTGCAACACCCCGGTAGCGCCCCGGACTGGGTATTGAGTGGCGCCCCCTGCCTTACCGCCTGCCGCTAGCAACGACGGGTTGAGGGGAGCGTTTTGCAGTCAGGAAGGGACTGGGGGAGCGCTATTTAAAGGCGACCGCTTCCTGCTTTTTTTTGTCGGTGACATTTTTGCGCCACGCATTCTGAGAGAGAGAGAGACTTCTGGGGAGATTCAACGCTGTGTGAAGGAGTTTTGGGTACTGAGCAGCACTTTGCAGGTTCATTTTGATTTGCCTTGAATCAATTTAGAAGAGATTGTGGGGGCTGCACTCTGAGCTCTTTCCCTGGGCCTCTCCATTGTTCTTTCAAGCAGATTTGATGTACAGGTCTCTCCAGGCCAAGATTCAAGGCTGCAATGAGCAGGGTGTGGATGGAGAGCAAGATCGACCTTCACCTTTAAGAACTGGCCGGCGCCAGTGTGTCTGTGTTCCATTGCTGACTGACATCACATGAGCTTCACCAGCGCTCTGAGGTAGCGCCTCGCTCCTCGGCCTTTGCGCCTTAAGACAGGTGTGAAGCGCCTGATTTAGCGCTCCAATCACCTCCAGGGGCGATAAAAGCCAAGTTTGCAGTTGGAGGCAATAATTAGCGCTAGGCGCTAATCTTTGCGCCCGGCCGATAATTGTGCCCCAAATGGGGCGATACTGAATTTTTCCCCCTAAATGTTCATATAAAAGTTTTGCTCAAAATTTGTGACATCAGGATGCTAAGATTTTGATATTGTTGGCATTTCCTGGCAAACTGGTTAAATCATCTTTAAGTCTGTCATTACCTCTTGCAGCTGATTGAGGCGGCCTCCTCCAGGAGGTGGGTCCTAGCCATGCGGCATGGTGAGAGGGTCGATCTGGTGTTCGGCAAGTCTTGGTTAGCGCAATGCATCAGCGCAGAAGGTATGTTTCAGGTGAAGAATGGAAGTTTCTGCATTAATCTCAAAGAAAGCTCATGACAGCGTGGCAGAAAATTACTTTATTCACATTTCCCTCAATTTTCTCTTTCCTATCCTGTCCACTGGCTGCAGTGGAAACAATCTTTCACGATTTATCTTACTATTTTTTAAAACATTTGTTGGATGTGGGCGTCGCTGGCAAGGCCAGCATTTATTGCCCATCCCTAGTTGCCCTTGAGAAGGTGGTGCTAAGCCGCCTTCTTGAACCGCTGCTGTCCGTGTGGTGAAGGTGCTCCCACAGTGCTGTTAGGGAGGGAGTTCCAGGATTTTGACCCAGTGACGATGAAGGAACGGTGATATACTTCTAAATCAGGATGGTGTGTGACTTGGAGGGGAACTTGGAGCTGGTGGTGTTCCCATGCGCCTGCTGCCCTTGTCCTTCTATGTTGTAGAGGTTGCGGGTTTGGGAGGTGCTGTTGAAGAAGCTTTGGCGAGTTGCTGCAGTGCATCTTGTAGATGGTAAACACTGCAACCACGGTGCGCCGGTGGTGAGGGAGTGAATGTTTAAGGGGGTGGATAGGCTGCTGATCAAGTGGGCTGCTTTGTCCTGGATGGTGTTGAGGTTCTTGAGTGTTGTTGGTGCTGCACTCATCTAGGCAAGTAGAGAGTATTCCATCACACTCCTGACTTATGCCTTGTAGGTGCTGGAGAGGATTTGGCAAGTCAGGAGGTGAGTCAATCGCCACAAAATACCCAGCCTCTGACCTGTTCTTGTGGCCACTGTAGTGTATGTGCTTTAAGTCAGAACTACTTTTTACAGCTCCTGTATACTGTAGTACCGGCAGTGACCACACCGCTGTGCGCATGCCTCTGTACCCCAGTCTAGAGATTACCCTCCTCCAGTAAAGACCTGTTATTTGTTTATGTACAGCATCCGTGTAATTGTTTATCCACTGAACCACGGATCTAACAGTGGCGACGAGTGTCGATGCGAATCTACCTGCAACATAAAACAAAAAAAAATTAAAAAATTAAAAATAGTCGAGTCCAGGAACATGGGCGTCGACCGCGAGCAACCACCTAGCAGTCAGGCAGAGATCCAACTTCGCTGGGGAGGCTGTGGAGAGCCGGGTTTGGTTCCCCAGCCACAACGAGCAGTAAGAGACCGATGGCAGGTCGAGAGCAGACCCTTCCCGAGCAGCGGCGGCTGGAGCCGACCGACGGCAGAGAGAGAGAGCCGAGCAGCATCGACGGGGTAAGAAAGAGGGTGAAGAGAGCAGGTGCAGCCGGGGGTTGATCACCGAGCGGCGTCGAGGAAAATTACTGCAAACCGGAGAGAGAGAGGGTAAGAAACAGCCGGGTTCTAGACTGAGCGGCGTCGACAAATATCAAGAGAAGAACGCACAGAGCACAGCCAGGGATCACGGGCTGATCAGGGTCCGCGGGGCGAAGCAAGGGGAGACGCCATTGAGCCACGGAGAAGCAGGGAGAGCGCGGGAGACGCCATTGAGCCGCGGAGAAGCAGGGAGAGCGTGGGAGGCGCCATTGAGCCGCGGAGAAGCAGGGAGAGCGTGGGAGGCGCCATTGAGCCGCGGAGAAGGAAGAGCGCGGGAGACGCCATTTTGTGAAGCCGCAGCGGAGAAGACGGGCGAGCGCGGGAAGGAAGGAAAGCGCAGGAGACGCCATTTTGTGCCAGCGGAGAAGAAGGGGAAGTGCGGGAGGCGCCATTGGTGATAGTTAACGCACAACCAAGGATGCCGAAGAGTGGCAGTATCTCTACGTTCGACAATGAAGTCGAAGATTGGGTGACATATGTGGAACGTATTGAGGTGTACTGCAGGGCGAATGAAGTGCCAGATGTTAATAAAGCACTGGTTCTGTTAAATTCCATGGGTGCAAAAACTTATGGGTTATTGCGAAATCTATTAACCCCAGAGAAGCCGGTAAACAAGAATTTTGAAAGCATAGTAGAAATCCTACACGACCACTTAAACCCCACACCGCTGCTGATAGCAGAACGATTTAAGTTCCATAAAAGGAACCAACACAAAGACGAAAGCAATGCTGAGTACCTAACGGAACTGCGCAAGCTATCGAAATACTGCCAGTTTGGAGCGGGACTAGCAGACACATTAAGGGACAAGTTTGTGTGTGGGCTACAAAGTGAAGGAACCCAGAAACGGCTTCTATCAGAAAAGGACCTTACGCTGGACAAAGCTTTCAGTATGGCAGTATCACACGAAGCAGCCGCAAGGGGCGCTGCAGAGATACAACGGAGACCGCAAGAATATGGCACCAACGAAATGACCTATGGAACAGGGAAGTGCTGTCGCTGCGGCAGAACAACACATGACCAGAAAGATTGTTGGTTCAAGGACCAAGTGTGCAGACAGTGTGGGAAAGCAGGACACATAGCAAGAGTCTGCAGGTCTGGGAAGAAAACCAACAGTAAGAAATCTCCACAGGAGAAGTACAAAAAGGTACACCAGGTGATGGACAGTGGTTCAGACGAACAGAAAAGTGACACAGACTCCGGAAGCAAGGAGCTGGGTTGTCTGAAACTACATAATGTAACCGAAATGGAGGATCACCAGACTATCTGGGTTACACTCAAGATAGACGGAGTCCAAGTGGAAATGGAATTGGACACAGGGTCAGCTCTAACAGTCATAAATCAAAGAGACTACAAGCGGCTATTTTCACACATACCCTTGAAAGCTACAGAGATTGTCTTGAAGACATATACGGGGCAAAAAGTCTACCCCAAAGGAAAAATAAGGGTGAAAGTGACATATAAAGGTCAGGAAATACCTAAAATGGATATATATGTATTACCAAATGGAGGACCACCACTGCTAGGACGTGAATGGATCCGGAAGATACATTTAGATTGGCATTCCATACAGGCACTGAAGGTGGAGGCCAAAAAGGATGACGACGTCATACCTGGACGACTGTCAAAAATGCTAACTGACGCAAAAGAAGTGTTCCAGGAGGGACTAGGAACACTAAAAGGAATAACAGCAACAATTAAAATAGAGGATAATGCAAGCCCAAAGTTTCTGAAGGCCAGACCAGTGCCTTATGCGATCAGACCAGCGGTTGAAGCAGAGTTGGAAGGGTTGGAACGTTCAGGAGTACTGTCCAAAGTGGACTGGAGCGAGTGGGCTACACCCATCGTTCCTGTAATGAAGAGGTCGTTGAGTAATACGCCTGGGGAACCAAAGAAGGTCCGCATCTGTGGGGATTTTAAGGTGACAGTGAACCCAGTCCTTCACACAGTGCAATATCCGCTTCCACGAATTGAGGATATTTTCGCCTCGCTATCTAGTGGTAAACGCTTCACCAAAATTGATCTAGCCCAGGCGTACTTGCAAATGGAGGTAGAAGAAGCTTCGAAACATTACCTTACGATCAACACCCATAAAGGTCTCTATCAATACAACCAGCTGGTGTTTGGAGTAGCCTCGGCTCCGGCTATCTGGCAAAGGGCGATGGATCAGGTCCTGCAAAGGATTCCAGGGACCCAGTGTTATTTGGACGACATCTGGGTCACGGGCGAAAATGACGGTGATCACCTCGCTAACTTGGAGAAGGTGCTCGCCAGATTAAAGGAATATGGGCTACGAGCTAATCGCCACAAGTGCGAGTTTTTCCAGAAACAGATCTCGTATTGCGGCCACGTCATCGATGAAGAGGGGTTACATAAGTCCCCTGACAAGATTGAGGCAGTAGTCAAGGCTCCAGCACCGGAAAATGTGTCACAACTGAGGTCGTTCCTCAGGCTGGTAAACTACTACCACAAGTTCTTACCAAATTTGTCTACGGTATTACACCCGCTGAACACCCTACTGAAAACAGGGGTACCATGGAAGTGGGATGACGAACGTAGACGAGCTTTCCAGAAGTGTAAAGAATTGATCACATCAAAAGAGGTGTTGGCCCATTTCAACCCAGCACTACCAATTCGTTTGGCATGTGATGCATCACCCTACGGCATTGGAGCGGTGCTGTCGCACAAATTCCCAGACGGGTTGGAGAGGCCAGTAGCCTTTGCGTCGCGGTCACTAACCTCAGCCGAGCGCAACTACGCCCAGATTGACAGGGAGGCCCTCAGCCTAGTTTGGGGAGTAAAAAAATTCAACCACTATCTGCATGGACAGAAGTTCACCTTGCTGACTGACCACCAACCACTTGTCTCCATCTTTAATCCTAAGAAGGGCGTGCCAGTAATGACTGCACAGCGGTTACAAAGATGGCCCCTGTTTCTAGGGGCAAATAAATATGAAATAGAATATAAAGGCACGAGACGGCATGGGAACACTGATGGGCTATCGCACCTGCCACTGCCTACTGTGGAGGAAGCACCAGCAGTGGACCCTATCGAGATATTTTATTCGTCGATAATTGAACGATTGCCAGTAACAAACGCGGATATAGAGAAGGAGACCCGCAATGATCCGACGCTGTCATGGGTATTTGAATTGATGGTGAGGGGATGGCCAACACATGGCGACTCACTGTTGCCAGCATTCTCATCCAGAAGAGAACAGCTGTCAGTATGCCAGGGGACAGTGATGTGTGGAGCCAGAGTGGTGATTCCACCCAAGTTAAGGGAGAGAGTGCTAAATGAGCTACATGAAGGTCATCTGGGGGGAGTGAAAATGAAAAGCCTAGCTAGGGCTTATGTGTGGTGGCCGGGAATCGATCAACAAATCGAAGACCTAACTAAGAGCTGCTTAGGATGCCAGAAGGTCCAAAATGCACCACCACATGCCCCTCTACACCCATGGGAGTGGCCCTCCTCTCCATGGCAACGGGTGCACATTGATTTCGCTGGTCCATTCATGGACTCAATGTTCTTAATAGCAGTGGATGCTCATTCAAAGTGGCCTGAGGTGATAAAGATGTCTTCAACCAGTACAGAGAAAACGATTGCAGTCCTACGGACCATATTTGCCAGAAACGGGTTGCCAGAGCAGATCTGCTCTGATAATGGACCACAGTTTGTGTCCGACGAGTTCCAAAAATTCATGAAAAGGAATGGGGTAAGGCATTACACATCCGCCCCGTATCATCCAACCACCAATGGATTGGCTGAGAGGTTCATACAAACCTTTAAGAAGGCGATAAAGGCCATGTGCGACGAGGAAATTCCACTACAGCATAAGATGGACAATTTCTTATTAGCCTACCGAAACGCGACACATGCAGTTACCAACCAGACCCCGGCCATGATGTTCTTTAACCGAAGGTTGAGATCTCGTCTGGACTTGCTCAGACCAAATGTGCGAAGAAATGTTGAGGACAAACAATTCCAGCACATCAACGAGAAGCCGACAAGGAGCTTCAATGTAGGGCAACCAGTCTTGGCCCGTGACTATCGAACAGAGAAGTGGCAACCCGGAACGATATGTACAAGGCAGGGGCCATTAATGTACACCGTGGATGTCGGGGAGAACATTGTGAGACGCCACGTCGATCAGATCTTAGCATCACAGGAATGCGTCAACCCCATGTCTTGAGTACCTGGGGATGAACCCGACATACCGGTAGTATCTACTTCAGACCCAGTAGCAGTGGAACCCGATGAACTACCCAATGAAAGGGGGTCAGAATCGCCTCTGCACCAAGAACAAGAACCTCCGGAAAGGCGCTATCCCGAAAGGGTCAGGAAGCCGCCCCAAAGACTGAATCTATAAATGGACTTTTGTTATTGAATGTACATGTAAAAATGTAATTGTTATTTGAATATTAAGGGGGTATTATTAATCTAAAAAGGGAGGAATTGTAGTGTATGTGCTTTAAGTCAGAACTACTTTTTACAGCTCCTGTATACTGTAGTACCGGCAGTGACCACACCGGTATATAAGCTGTGCGCATGCCTCTGTACCCCAGTCTAGAGATTACCCTCCTCCAGTAAAGACCTGTTATTTGTTTATGTACAGCATCCGCGTAATTATTTATCCACTGAACCACGGATCTAACAGCCACAGTTTTTATATGGCTGATCCAAATAGGTTTCTGGTCAATGGTGACCCCCGGGATGTTGATGTTAGGGGATTCGGTGAAGGTAGTGTCAATGAATGTCAAGGAAGGTGGTTAGACTCTCTCTTGTTGGAGATGGTCATTGCCTGGCACTTGTGTCACCCAAATATTCATTGCCACTTATCAGCCCAAGCCTGAATGCTGTCCAGGTCTTGCTGCATGTGGGCACGGACTGTTTCATTATCTGAGGAGTTGTGACTGGAACTGAACACTGTACAATCATCAGCGAACATCCCCATTTCTGACCATGTGATGGCAGGAAGGTGATTGATGAAGCAGCTGAATATTGTTGGGTATTGGACATTGCCCTGAGGAACTCCTGCAGCGATGTCCTGGGACTGAGATGATTGGCCTCCAACAACCACAACCATCTTCCTTTGTGCTAGATATGACGCCAGCCAGGGGAGAGTTTTTCCCCTAATTCCCATTGACTTCAATTTTACTAGGGCTCCTTGATGCTACACTCAGTCAAATGCTGCATTGATGTCAAGGGCAGTAAATCTTAACTCACCTCTGGAATTCAGCTCTTTTGTCCATGTATGGAGCAAGGCTGTAAGGAAGTCTGGAGCTGAGTGGTCCTGGCGGAACCCAAACTGAGCATCAGTGAGGTTTTGGTCAGTTAGTGCCGCTTAATAGCACTGTCGACAACACCTTTAATCACTTTGTGGTGATTGAGAGTAGGCTGATGGGGCGGTAATTGGCTGGATTGGATATGTCCTGCTTTTTGTGGACAGGACATACCTGGGCAATTTTCCACTTGGTCGGGCACATGCCAGTTGTAGCTGTACTGGAACAGCTTGGCTAGACGCGCAGCTAGTTCTGGAGCACAAGCCTTCAGCAGTACAGATGGGATGTTGTTGAGGCCCACAGCCTTTGCTGTATCCAGTGCGATCAACCGTTTCTTGAGGTCATGTGGGACATAACCCTTCATAATCTTGAAGCCCTTTATCAGGTTACACATTAAGAAAAGCCCTCACTTCTCCAGTCTCTCTTCAGTTCTGTAGCCCAGTGAACCGACACAACAACTTTACTGTTGTTTTTATATCCTTCCTGTAGTACAATGTTTAAAACTCCAACTGTACCAAATAAGCTTTCTACAAGTTCAATGCTACCTCCCTGTTTTTGCATTCTATGCTTCTAAACATAAGTTCCCTTTCTAACGACATGTACTGCTATATTTTTTAGGCTATAAAACAACAGACAAATTTCATAGAATCATAGAATCAAAGAATCTTACCGCACAAAAGAAGGCCATTTGGCCCACCATGTCTGTGCTATCATGACAGTGCTATCCAATTAGTCCCCCAACCCCGCTCTTTCCCCAGAGCCCTGCAATTTTCTCTCCTTCGAATATTTATCCAATTCCCTTTTGGAAGTTATTATTGAGTCTGCTTCCATCACCCTTTCAGGCAGTGCGTTCCAGATCATAACAGCTCGCTGCGTAAAACAATTCTTCTCAGCTCCCGGCTGGTTCTTTTGCCAATAACATTAAATCTGTGTCCTCTGGTTACCGACCCTCCTGCCAGTGGCAACAGTTTCTTCCTATGTACTCTATCAAAACCCCTCAAAATTTTGAACACATCAATTAGAATCATACGGGTAGATTTTCCCGAACCTGTCGGGAAGAAGGCGGGACTTCCCCTTTCGGGATTTTGACCCGCCTACTTTGACTTCCGGCCAATCCGCGTGATTTTCCCTTGATTGACCTTGTTGAGCCCGCCCAGGGGGCTCAGCAGGCCAATTAAGGGCCACCCGGCAACAGGTGACGTCAGACTGCAATTTCATCTGTCAAGAGTTCTTAACAGATGAAATATCAGTGTCTCACAGCTGTTTGAAGCTGTCAACACTGACAGTCTGAGTTCTGACATGAGTCATTCTGCACAGACTCAGTTAGAACTCTCACCGGCACTCAAAGCTGCAGGCTGTCACTTTTGACAGATCGCAGCCATTCAGCTTTAAGTTCCGGCTGAGTGATGGGCTCCCGACGGCTACAGGAAGAAAGGCTGTTAAGGTAAGTACAGGTGAGTAAAAGTTCTTTACACACTTTAGACACACCAAACACACTTACCTTTACACTCATGCACCCATCACTCACCTGAGTACCGACATCGCGACCCCTCCAACTCCTTCAACCCGATGGCCCAGCTGCTCTAACCTGGCGTGGTTTGGAGCCGTCGGGAAACCCACATGAAACCCCTCAAAATAGGGATTAGGCTAAAAACTGCCTGTTAACTACCTGTTAACAGGCAGTTAATTGGCACTAATCCCTTCCCGCCTGGTTTCGGCGGGTCCCAGTGCGGGGCGGGTACCCGCTGCCCCGAAACTTACGTGGGGCGGGGTTTTGGGCGGGATTGTGTCAGGACCCTCAAATTCGGGATTTTCCCCCCCACCTGACGGCACACTGAAAATCTGGCCCATAGAATCATAGAATGGTTACAGCACAGAAGGAGAACATTCGGCCCCTCGAGCCCATGCCGACTCGCTCCAAGAGCACTTCAGCCAGTCCCACTCTCCTGCCCTTTCCCTGTAGCCCTGCAAATTTTTTTCCTTCAGGTACTTATCCAATTCCCTTTTGAAAGCCACGATTGAATCTGCCTCCACCACCCTCTCAGGCCGTGCATTCCAGATCCTAGCCACTCACTGCGTAAAAAAGTTTTCCTCATGTTGCATTTGGTTCTTCTGCCAATCACCTTAAATCTGTGTCCTCTGGTTCTCAGCCCTTCCGCCAATGGGAACAGTTTCTCTCTATCTACTCTGTCTCGCCCCTTATGATTTTGAACACCTCTATCAAATCTCCTCTCAACCTTCTCTGCTCTAAGGAGAACAACCCCAGTTTCGCCAGTCTATCCACATAACTGAAGTCTCTCATCCCTGGAATCATTCTTGTAAATCTTTTCTGCACCCTCTCTAAGGCCTTCACATCCTCCCTAAAGTGTGGTGCCTAGAATTGGACACAATACTCCAGTTGAGGCCAAACCAGTGTTTTATACAGGTTCATCATAACTTCCTTGCTTTTGTACTCTATGGGCTAGATTTTCGGGGAGCCGTCAGGCGGGGTTTCAGCCATGTGGGGGGGGGGGAAATCCCGAATTTGGGGGTCCCGACACCATCCTGCCCAAAACCCCGCCTCACATAAGTTTCAGGGGCGGCGGGTACCTGCCCCGCACTGGGACCCGCCGAAACCAGGCGGGAAGGGATTAGTGTCAATTAACTGCCGTTAACAGGTAGTTAACAGGCAGTTTTTAACCTAATCCCCATTTTGAGGGGTTTCGTGTGGGTTTCCCGATGGCTCCAAACCACGCCAGGTAGAGCAGGTGGGCCGTCGGGTTGAAGGAGTTGGAGGGGTCGCGATGACGGCACTCAGGTGAGTGATGGGTGCATGAGTGTAAAGGTAAGTGTGTTTGGTGTGTCTAAAATGTGTAAAGAACTTTTACTCACCTTTACTTACCTTAACAGCCTTTCTTCCTGCAGCCATCGGGAGCGCATCACTCAGCCGGAACTGAAAGCTGAGCGGCTGCGATCTGTCAAAAGTGACAGCCTGCAGCTTTTAGTGCTGCTGAGATTTCTAAATGAGTCTGCGTAGAAGGACTCATCTTAGAAATCAGACTGTCGGTGTTTGACAGCTTCAAACAGCTGTAAAACACTGATATTTCATCTGTCAGAAATCTTGACAGATGAAATTTCAGTCTGTGACGTCACCTGTTGCCGGGTGGCCCTTAATTGACCTGCTGAGCCCGCTGGGCGGGCTCAACAAGGTCAAGCAAGGGAAAATCGCGCGGATTGGCCAGACGTCGAAGTAGGCGGGTCAGAAACCCGAAAGGGGAAGTCCCGCCTTCTTCCCGACAGGTTCGACAAAATCGACCCCTATGCCTCTATTTATAAAGCCCAGCATCCTGTATGCTTTTTTATCTGCTTCCTCAACCTGCCCTGTCACCTTCAATGATTTGTGCACATATACCCCCAGGTCTCTGTTCTTGCACCCCCTTTAGGATTGTACCTTTTAGTTTATATTGCCTCTCCTCATTCTTCCTACCAAAATGTATCACTTTGCACTTTTCAGTGTTAAATTTCATCTGCCACGTGTCCGCCCATTCCACCAGCCTGTCTATGTCCTCTTGAAGTCTATCACTATCCTCGTCACTGTTCACTATACTTCCAAGTTTTGCATCATCTGCAAATTTTGAAATTGTGCCTTGGACACCCAAGTCCAAGTCATTAATATATATCAAGAAAAGCAGTGGTCCTAGAATCGACCCCTGGGGAACACCACTGTATACCATCCTCCAGTCCGAAAAACAACCGTTCACCACTACTCTCTGTTTCCTGTCACTTAGCCAATTTTGTATCCATGCAGCCACTGTTCCTTTTATTCCATGGGCTTCAACTTTGCTGGCAAGTCTATTATGTGGCACTTTGTAAAACGCCTTCTGGAAATCCATATACACCACATCAACTGCATTGCCTTCATCATCCCTCGCGGTTACCTCATCAAAAAACTCAATCAAGTTAGTTAAACGCGATTTGCCTTTAACAAATCTGTGTTGGTTTTCCTTAATTAATCCACACTTGCCCAGGCAACAGTTAATTTTGTCCCAGATTATCATTTCTAAAAGCTTCCCCACTATCGAGGATAAACTGATTGGCCAGTACTTGCTGGGTTTATCCTTACATCTTTTTTGAACAAGGATGTAACATTTGCAAATCTCCAGTCCTCTGGCACCACCCCCATATCTAAGGAGGATTAGAAGATTATGGCCAGTACCTCCACAATTTCCACCTTTTCTTCTCTCAGCATCCTAGGATGCATCCATCTGGTCCTGGTGACTTATCTACTTTAAGTACAGCCAGCCTATCCAGTACCTCCTCTTTATCAATTTTTAGCCCATCCGGGAACGTTAGCATAGTGGTAATGTCCACTAATGATCCAGAGACGTGAGTTCAAATACCACCACAGCAGCTGGGAAATTTAAATTCAGTTAATGAAATAAATCTGGAATAAAAAGCTAGTATCAGTAATGGTAACCATGAAACTATCGGATTGTCGTAAAAACCCATCTGGTTCACTAATGTCCTTCAGGGAAGGAAATCTGCCATCTTTACCTGGTCTGGCCTATATGTGACTCCAGACCCACAGCAATGTGGTTGACTCATAACTGCCCTCTGAAATGGCCTAGCAAGCCACTCAGTTGTAACAAACCTCTACGAAACACAATTAAAAAAAAGAATGAAACTGGACAGACCACCCAGCATCGACCTTGGCATCGGCTACGGACACGGCAACAGCACGCCCAGTCCAGTCGACCCTGCAAAGTCCTCCTCACCAACATCTGGGGACTTGTGACAAAATTGGGAGAGCTGTCCCACAGACTAGTCAAGCAACATCCTGACATAGTCATACTCACAGAATCATACCTTTCAGCCAATGTCCCGAACTCCTCCATCACCATCCCTGGGTATGTCCTGTCCCACCGGCAGGACAGACCCACCAGGGGTGGTGGCACAGTGGTATACAGTCGGGAAGGAGTGGCCCTGGAAGTCCTCACATTGACTCCAGACCCCATGAAGTCTCATGGCTTCAGGTCAAGCATGGGTATGGAAACTTCCTGCTGATTACCACCTACCGCCCTCCCTCAGCTGATGAATCAGTACTCCTCCATGTTGAACACCACTGAGAGTAGCAAGGGCACAGAATGTACTCTGGGTGGGGGACTTCAATGTCCATCACCAAGAGTGGCTCGGTAGCACCACTACTGACCGAGCTGGCCGAGTCCTGAAGGACATAATTGCCAGTCTGAACCTGCGACAGGCGGTGAGAGAACCAACACGAGGGAAAAACCTACTTGACCTCGTCCTCACAAATCTACCTGTCGTAGATGCATCTGTCCATGACATATATTGGTAGCAGTGGCCACCGCACAGTCATTGTGGAGACAAAGTCCCGTCTTCACACTGAGGACACCCTCCATCTTGTTGTGTGGCACTACCACCGTGCTAAATGGGATAGATTCAAAACAGATCTAACAGCTCAAAACTGGGCATCCATGAGGTGCTGTGGGCCATCAGCAGCAGCAGAATTATATTCCACCACAATCTGTAACCTCATAGCCCAGAATATCCCTCACTATACCATTACCATCAAGCCAGGGGACCAACCCTGGTTCAACAACAAGTGTAGAAGAGCATGCCAGGAACAGCACCAGGCGTACCTAAAAATGAGATGCCAACCTGCAACACAGGACTACATGCATGCTAAAAAGCAGAAGCAGCATGCTATAGACAAGGCTAAGCGATCCCACAATCAACGGATCAGACCAAAGCTCTGCAGTCCTGCCACATCCAGTCGTGAATGGCGATGGACCATTAAACAACTAACGGGAGGAGGAGGCTCCATGAATATCCCCATCCTCAATGATGGTGGAGCCCAGCACGTGAGTGCAAAAGACAAGGCTGAAGCGTTTGCAACCATCTTCAGCCAGAAGTGCCGAGTGGATGATCCATATCGGCCTCTTCCTGAGGGCCCCACCATCACAGAAGCCAGTCTTCAGCCAATTCGATTCACTCCGCATCATATCAAGAAACGGCTGAGCGCACTGGATACAGCAAAGGCTATGGGCCCCAACAACATCCCGGCTATTGTGCTGAAGACCTGTGCTCCAGAACTAGCCGCGCCTCTAGCCAAGCTGTTCCAGTACAGCTACAACACTGGCATCTATCCGACAATGTGGAAAACTGCCCAGGTATGTCCTATCCACAAAACCAGGACAAATCCAACCTGGCCAATTACCAGCCCATCAGTCTACTCTCAATCATCAGCAAAGTGATGGAAGGTGTCATCGAAAGTGCTATCAAGCGGCACTTACTCACCAATAACCTGCTCACGGATGCCCAGTTTGAGATCCGCCAAGACCACTCGGCTCCCGACCTCATTACAGCCTTGGTCCAAACATAGACAAAGGAGCTGAATTCCAGAGGTGAGGTGAGAGTGACTGCCCTTGACATCAAGTCAGCATTTGACCGAGTGTGGCATCAAGGAGCCCTCGTAAAACTGAAGTCAATGGGAATTGGGGGGAAAGCGCTCCACTGGCTGGAGTCATACCTAGCACAAAGGAAGATAGTTCTGGTGGCTGAAGGTCAATCATCACAGCCCCAGGACATCGCTGCAGGAGTTCCTCAGGGCAGTGTCCTAGGCCCAACCATCTTCAGCTGCTTCATCAATGACCTTCCCTCCAACATAAGATCAGAAATGGGGATGTTCGCTGATGACTGCATAGTGTTTAGCGCCATTCACAACTCAAATAATGAAGCAGTCCATGCTTGCATGCAACAAGACCTGGACGACGTTCAGGCTTGAGCTGATAAGTGGCAGGTAACATTCATGTCACAGACGTGCCAGGCAATGACTATCTCCAACAAGCGAGAGACTAACCACCTCCCCTTGACATTCAACAGGTTTACCATCGCCGAATCCCTCATCATCAACATCCTGGGGGTCACCATTAACCAGAAACTTAACTGGACCAGCCACATCAATACTGTGGCAACAAGAGCAGGTCAGAGGCTAGGTGTTCTGTGGTGAGTGTCTCACCTCCTGACTCCCCAAACCTTTCCATCATCTACAAGGCACAAGTAAGGAGTGTGATGAAATACTCTCCATTTCCCTGGACGAGTGCAGCTCCAACAACACTCAAGAAGCTCGACACCATCCAGGACAAAGCAGCCCGCTTGATTGGCACGCCATCCACCACCTTAAACATTCACTCCCTCCACCACTGGCGTACCGTAGCTGCAGTGTGTACCATCTACAAGATGCACAGCTGCAACTTGCCAAGACTTCTTCGGCAGCATCTCCCAAATCCGCAACATCTTCCACCTAGAAGGACAAGGGCAGCAGGTGCATGGGAACACCACCACCTCCAAGTTCCCCTCCAAGTCACACACCATCCTGACTTAGAAGTATATCGCCGATCTGGGTCAAAATCCTGGAACTCCCTCCGTAACAGCACTGTGGGAGTACCATCACCACGCGGACTGCATTTGTTCAAGAAGCAGCCCACCACCACCTTATCAAGGGCAATTAGGGATGGGCAATAAATGCTGGCCTTGCCAGCGTCGCCTTCTTCCCATAAACGAATTTTAAAAAAAATCTCAACTACCTCCTCTTTCACTACGACTTTGGCAGCATCTTCTTCCTGGGTAAAGACAGATGCAAAGTATTCATTTAGTACCTCAGCCATGCCCTCTGCCTCCATGCGTAGGTCTCCTTCTTGGTCCCTAATCGGCCCACCCCTCCTCTTACTACCCATTTAATATATATATGCCTATAGAAGACTTTTGGATTCCCTTTTATGTTAGCTGCCAGTCTATTCTCATACTCTCTCTTTGCCTCTCTTATTTCCTTTTTCACTTCCCTACTAAACTTTCTATATTCGCTTTGATTCTCACTTGTATTCTCAACCTGACATCTGTCGTACGCCCCCTTTTTCTGCTTCATCTTACCCTCTATCTCGTTCATCATCCAGGGAGCTCTGCCTTTGGCTGTCCTACCTTTCCCTCTCATGGGAATGTACCTCGACTGTACCTGAACCATCTCCTCTTCAAAGGCAGCCCATTGTTTGATTACAGTTTTGTCTGCCAATCTTTGATTCCAATTTACCCGGGCCAGATCCATTCTCAATCCACTGAAATTGACCTTTCTCCAATTAAGTATTTTTACTCTAGATTGCTCCCTGTCCTTTTCCATAGCTAATCTAAACCTTATGATACTGTGATCACTGTTCCCTAAATGTTCTCCTACTGACACTTGCTCCACTTGACCCACCTCGTTCCCCAGAGCCAGATCCAGCAATGCCTCCTTATTCGTTGGGCTGGAAACATTTTGATCAAGAAAGTTCTCCTGAATACACTTCAGAAATTCTTCCCCCTTTCTGCCCTTTACACTATTAGTATCCCAGTCTATATTAGGATAGTTGAAGTCCCCCATTATCACTTCTCCATAGTTCTTGCACCTCCCTGCAAGTTCCCTGCAAATTTGTTCCTCTATTTCCTTCCCATGAGTTGGTGGCCTATAGAATACACCTAGTCATGTAATGGCACCTCTATTGTTTCTTAACTCTAACCAAATAGATTCTGTCCTTGACCCCTCCAGGGCATCCTCTCTCTCCAACACTGTAATATTCTCATAACCAATATTGCCACCCCAGCTTCTTTCTTTCCTTCCCTATCTTTATAATGGACTCTAGCATTTCCCCACTACCGATGTCAGGCTTACCAGTCTATAATTCCCCGTTTTCTCTCTACCACCTTTTTTAAATAGTGGGGTTACATTAGCTACCCTCCAATCCATGGGAACTGTTCCAGAGTCTATCAGACTTTGGAAGATGACCAGCAATGCATCTACTATTTCAAGGGCCACTTCCTTAAGTACCCTAGGATGTAGATTATCAGGCCCTGGGGATGTGTTGGCCTTCAATCCCGTCAATTTCCCTAACACCATTTCCCTACAAATACTGATTTCATTCAGTTCCTCCCTCTCATTA
Organism: Somniosus microcephalus; assembly: GCF_052327205.1. NCBI lineage: Eukaryota > Metazoa > Chordata > Chondrichthyes > Squaliformes > Somniosidae > Somniosus > Somniosus microcephalus. The sequence goes on along the minus strand of NC_141000.1, from coordinate 135,135,036 downwards.
GGCCCTATGTTCCCCAACATCTCTGGGAGTTTATTTGTGTCCTCCTTTGTGAAGACAGAACCAAAGTATGCATTTAATTGGTCTGCCATGTCTTTGTTCCCCATTATAAATTCCCCTTTCTGACTGCAAGGGACCTACGCTAGACTTTACCAATCTTTTTCTCATTACATATTTATAGAAGCTTTTACAACCAGTTTTTATGTTCCCTGAAAGCTTACTCTCATACTCTATTTTCCCCCTCTTAATTAATCCCTTTGTCCTCCTTTGCTGAATCCTAACCTGCTCCCAATCCTCAGGTTTGCTGCTTTTTCTGGCCAATTTATATGTCCTCTCCTTGGATCTTATGCTATCCCTAATTTCCCTTGTTAACCAATGTTGAGTCACCTTTTTTGTTTTATTTTTATGCCAAACAGGGATGAACAAATTCTGTAGTTCATCCATGCGATCTTTAAATGTTTGCCATTGCCTATTCACCGTCAACCCTTTAAGTAACATTCCCCAATCCATTCTAGCCAACTCGCGCCTCATACCATCGTAGTTTCCTTTATTTAAATTCAGTACCCAATTCTCTGAATCAACTACTTCACCCTCCATCTTAATGAAGAATTCTATCATATTATGATCGCTCCTCCCCAAGGGGCCTCGCACAACAAGATTGCTAATTAATCCTTTCTCATTACATAATACCCAGTCTAAGATGGCCTGATCTCTAGTTGTTTCCTCAACATATTGGTCCAGGAAACCATCCCCTATACATTCTAGGAATTCCTCTTCCACAGTATTGTTACTAATTTGGTTAGACCAATCTATATGTAGATTAAAATCACCCATGATAACTGCTGTGCCCTTATTGCATGCATCTCTAATTTCCCATTTAATGCCATCCCCAACCTCAGCATTACTGTTTGGGGGTCTGTATACAACTCCCACTAACGTTTTCTGCCCCTTGGTATTTCTCAGCTCTACCCATACAGATTTTTTTAATTTATTTTTTATTCATTGATGGGATGTGGGCGTCGCTGGCTAGGCCTGCATTTAGTGCCCATCCCTAATTGCCCTTGAGAATATGGTGGTGAGCCGCCTTCTTGAACTGCTGCAGTCCATATGGTGCAGGGACACCCACAATGCTGTTAGGAAGGGAGCTAATCATCAGCTAATATCCTTCCTTACTATTGTGTTAATCTCCTCTTTAGCCAGCAATGCTACCCCACCACCTTTTCCTTTTTGCCTGTCCTTCCTGAATATTGAATACCCCTGGATGTTGAATTCCCAGCCTTGGTCACCCTGGAGCCATGTCTCCGTAATCCCAATTACATCATATCCGTTTACATCTATTTGCACAGCTAATTCATCCACCTTATTACGAATGCTCCTCGCATGATGCGGCCATGTTTGATTTACACCCTTTGGCCTAGAAATTCGGTAGGCTTAGCGCCGCATTTGAGGCGCTAGAGGGCCTAGCGCCGGAGTTATGGCCAGTTGAGAAATTCCCTGGGGCCCTAAATCGGCGTTGCACCGGTAGCGCTGCGCCGGCACCGATGACGTCATCGGTGTGCGCAGCATCCCGGTTGCCGTGGTAACCCGGCCCCAAGCCGAAATTCAGTTGCGCCCGCCTCGCCCGTGGTAGGCGCAACTAAAACTCTGGCAACAGAGTCTTCCCCCAGTGTGCGCCGGCGCATAAAGGTGGAGCGGCGGCCGGCCACATTCCCGGCGGCCGCCTGCCCGCACCTCCCTTCCCGGACTCCTGCATTCCCCCCCCGTGGCCCTGATCAGTGTCTCATGCGAGCCCGGCACTTCCCCGAGGTGCCGGGCTCAGATGTCGGGTCAATCTGCCGGACAGTTGTCGGCTGCAGGCAGCTCCTCCTTAACAGGAGGAGGAGGCCTGCAGTTCCCCCGCCTGCCGCACCGCATCGGGTGCCGCAGCGGGGGATTAGCGCCGGGAAACCCAAGTTCACGCCCGTTTTGAGGCGCTAAAGGAGGGTTTTAGCGCCCACCGCCGTCTGGGCCCGGCGCACCCGAATTTTCGTCGGGCGCTGCCGCATTACCGCTGGTGCAAACTTTCTGGCGCTACAGCCCTGGCAAGACCAGAACCCAATTTCTAGGCCTTTATTTCTCTGACTTCCACTTTTGCTTTTCTCCTTCCTGTCTTTTGCTTCTATCCTTGCTTCCCTTTCTTCTGTCTCCCTGCACAGGTTCCCAACCCTGCCATTTTAGTTTAAACGCTCTCCAACAGCACTAGCAAACACTCCCCCTAGGACATCGGTCCCCGTCCTGCCCAGGTGCAAACCGTCCAGTTTGTACTGGTCCCACCTCCCCCAGAACCGGTTCCAATGTCCCAGGAATTTGAATCCCTCCCCCTTGCACCATTCTTCTAGCCACGTATTCATCTGAAATATCCTTCTATTTCTACACTGACTAGCATGTGGCACTGGTAGCAATCCTGAGATTACTAACTTTGAGGTCCTATTTTTTAATTTACCTGCTAACTATAAAAGATGTAATAGCAGAGCACTTGGAAAACAGTGACAGGATCGGACAAAGTCAACATGGATTTACAAAAGGTAAATCATGCTTGACTAATCTACTGGAATTTTTTGAGGATGTAACTGGTAGAATAGATAAGGGAAAACCAGTGGATGTGGTGTATTTGCACTTTCAGAAGTCTTTCGATAAGGTCCCGCATAAGAGACTAGCGTGCAAACTTAAAGCACATGGTATTGGGGGTAAGGTACTGAAATGGATAGAAAACTGGTTGGCAGACAGGAAGCAAAGAGTTGGAATAAACGGGTCTTTTTCCGAGTGGAAGGCAGTGACTAGTGGGGTACCACAGGGATCGGTGCTAGGACCCCAGTTATTCACAATATATATTAATGATCTAGACGAGGGAACTAGATGTAATATCTCCAAATTTGCAGACGACACAAAGCTGGGTGGGCGTGTGTGCTGTGAGGAGGATGCCGAGAAACTCCAGTATGATTTGGACAGGTTGGGTGATTGGGCAGATGCATGGCAGATGTAGTATAATGTGGATAAATGTGAGGTTATCCACTTTGGTGGCAAAAACAGGAAGGCAGATTATTATCTGATCAGCAATAGATTGGGAGAAGGGGAAGTGCAATGAGACCTGGATGTCCTTGTGCACCAGTCGCTGAAGGTAAGCATGCAGGTGCGGCAGGCGGTTAAGAAGGCAAATGGTATGTTGGCCTTCATAGCAAGAGGGTTCGAGTACAGGAACAAGGATGTCTTGCTGCAGTTGTACAGGGCCTTGGTGAGACCACACCTTGAGTATTGTGTGCAGTTTTGGTCACCTTATCTGAGGAAGGATGTTCTTGCCGTGAAGGGAGTGCAGCGAAGATTCACCAGGCTGATACCTGGGATGGCAGGAATGAGGTATAAGGAGAGATTGGATCGATTAGGCTTGTATTTGCTAGAGTTTAGAAGAATGAGAGGGGATTTCATTGAAACTTATAAAATTCTAACAGGACTAGACAGGCTAGATGCAGGAAGGATGGTCCCGATGGTGGGGGTGTCCAGAACCAGGGGTCACAATCTAAAGATAAGGGGTAAGCCATTTAGGACAGAGATGAGGAGGAATTTCTTCACCTAGAGTGGTGAACCTGTGGAATTCTCTACCACAGAAGGCAGTTGAGGCCAATTCATTAAATATATTCAAGAAGGAGTTAGATATATTTCTTAAGGCTAAAGGGATCAAGGGATACAGGGAGAAAGCAGGGACAGTGTACTGAGTTTGGATGATCAGCCATGATCTCATTAAATGGTGGAGCAGGCTCGAGGGGCCAAATGGCCTATTCCTGCTCCTATCTTCTATGGCACTTAGCTGCCAAGTTATTTACCTTTGCTGCTCTTGTAAGATCATTAAACTTCTTCTGACACTGGAGGGGTGCCAGGGCATTAAGGAGATGCTCTATGCTAGAGTCACTTCTTTCCATATTGCAGGTAGTGCAGAGTTTCTTGGCTTGCAGCACTTACACCTGAAGTTCACTCCTCAGCTTTATTTTGGCTAATGGATTCTCACTTTCAGTGGAATTCACTGCTCCTTTTCTTCCATTTCCTGTTAAACAACTTTACCTCTTTATGTGCCACAGAGGAAAGACACTGGAATTTCAGGCCCATAAAGCAGAAATGTCTGATAACATTGTTTTCATGTTTTTAGGTAGCTATATCAGACCAGACTTAAACTTTCCATACAGTATTCCACGGCGGGTCGGTGGGTCCAAGCATTATGAAAATGATCCTCCTTTGTCGTCCTGTGGGATCTTCCAGTCTAGGCTAATGGGTAAGTTTAAGATGTTGCAGTTTCAGCTCAGTCATCCACTTTGAACCTTATTTCCAGGTCAGGCCAAGGTGGCTTAGTGTTGATGTTATTTTCATAAATCACCCACTGGAGATACAGTCCCCAACATTCCTTTAGGGCTCTTCTGCGAGTGGAAGAGTGGCAGAGCAGATCCTAAATCTACCTTTTTTATTTGTTCTTGGGATTTGGGCAACACAGGAAAAGTCAGCATTAATTGCCCATCCTTAGTTGCCCGGAGAAGGTTGTGTTGGGTCTTCTCCTTGAACTGACGCAGTCTTTCTGCTGACGGTCTCCCACAATTGACTGGACAGGCATAGTCCCCATCCCAAATCCTGGGAGACTGAGCCTCAATCCGTGGTTGGAATGGTCTCAACCCATGGTTGGGTGGGTCTTATTTCCATGGTTGAGTTGGTCTTATTTCCATGGTTGGGTGGGTCTTATTTCCATGGTTGAGTTGGTCTTATTTCCATGGTTGAGTTGGTCTTATTTCCATGGTTGGGTGGGTCTTATTTCCATGGTTGAGTTGGTCTTATTTCCATGGTTGAGTTGGTCTTATTTCCATGGTTGGGTGGGTCTTATTTCCATGGTTGAGTGGGTCTTATTTCATGGTTGGGTGGATCTTATTTCAATGTTTGAGTGGGTCTTATTTCCATGGTTGGGTGGATCTTATTTCAATGTTTGAGTGGGTCTTATTTCCATGGTTGGGTGGACACCCATCAAGCTTTGCCTCTGTAAGGCAGAGCAGCCCACCTGAAGTACCCCATAACTTCCAGGCTGAAGATACAAATTGGCTGCTGTAGTTTCCAGCTGCAAGAGGACCAATTCTGCCTCAAGACAGATTTCCCCCAGGGGTGGTGATTTCCCCCAGGGTCACAGAGCCATAACAGCACAGAAGGAGGCCATTCAGCCCATCGAGTCCATGCCAGCTCTCTGTGGAGCAATCCAGTCAGTCCCATTCCCCCGCTCTATCCCCGTAGCCCTGCAAGTTTATTTCCCCTCAAGTGCCTATCCAGTCTCCCCTTGAAAACATTGAGTGCCTCCGCTTCCACCACTTCCGTCGGCAGCGAGTTCCAGGTCATCACCACTCGCTGTGTAAAAAGGTTTTTCTTCACATCCCCCCTGTATCTCTTGCCCAAAACTTTAAATCTGTGTCCCTAAGTCCTTGTACCATCAATTAGTAGGAAAAGCCTTTCCCCATCTAGCCTATCCAAACCCGTCATAATCTTGGACACCTCTATCAAATCACCCCTCAACCTCCTTTGTTCTAATGAAAACAAATCCAGCTTCTCCAACCGGTCCTTGTAGCTAAGATCCCCCATCCCTGGAACCATTCTGGTAAATCTCCCCCAGGGGTGGTGATTTCCCCAGGGGTGGTGATTTCCCCCAGGGGTGGAGAGATTTCCCCAGGGGTGGTGATCTCCCCCAGGGGTGGAGAGATTTCCCCCAGGGGTGGTGATTTCCCCCAGGGGTGGTGATTTCCCCAGGGGTGGTGATTTCCCCCAGGGGTGGTGATTTCCCCCAGGGGTGGTGTGATTTCCCCCAGGGGTGGTGATTTCCCCAGGGGTGTGATTTCCCCCAGGGGTGGTGATTTCCCCAGGGGTGGTGATTTCCCCCAGGGGTGGTGTGATTTCCCCCAGGGGTGGTGATTTCCCCCAGGGATGGTGATTTCCCCCAGGGGTGGTGTGATTTCCCCCAGGGGTGGTGATTTCCTCCAGGGGTGGTGATTTCCCCAGGGATGGTGATTTCCCCCAGGGGTGGTGTGATTTCCCCCAGGGGTGGTGATTTCCCCCAGGGGTGGTGTGAATTCCCCCAGGGATGGTGATTTCCCCCAGGGGTGGTGATTTCCCCCAGGGGTGGTGTGATTTCCCCCAGGGGTGGTGATTTCCTCCAGGGGTGGTGATTTCCCCCAGGGGTGGTGATTTCCCCAGGGGTGGTGATTTCCTCCAGGGGTGGTGATTTCCCCAGGGGTGGTGATTTCCCCCAGGGGTGGTGATTGCCCCATGGGTGGTGATTTCCTCCAGGGGTGGTGTGATTTCCCCCAGGGGTGGTGATTTCCTCCAGGGGTGGTGATTTCCCCCAGGGGTGGTATTATTTCCCCCAGGGGTGGTGATTTCCTCCAGGGGTGGTGATTTCCCCCAGGAGTGGTATTATTTCCCCCAGGGGTGGTGATTTCCCCCAGGGATGGTGATTTCCCCAGGGGTGGTGTGACTTCCCCCAGGGGTGGTGATTTCCCCCAGGGGTGGTGATTTCCCCCAGGGGTGGTGTGATTTCCCCCAGGGGTGGTGATTTCCTCCAGGGGTGGTGATTTCCCCAGGGGTGGTGATTTCCTCCAGGGGTGGTGATTTCCCCAGGGGTGGTGATTTCCCCCAGGGATGGTGATTGCCCCATGGGTGGTGATTTCCTCCAGGGGTGGTGATTTCCCCAGGGGTGGTGATTTCCCCCAGGGGTGGTGATTGCCCCATGGGTGGTGATTTCCTCCAGGGGTGGTGATTTCCTCCAGGGGTGGTGATTTCCTCCAGGGGTGGTGATTTCCCCCAGGGGTGGTGATTTCCTCCAGGGGTGGTGATTTCCCCCAGGGGTGGTATTATTTCCCCCAGGGGTGGTGATTTCCTCCAGGGGTGGTGATTTCCCCCAGGAGTGGTATTATTTCCCCCAGTGGTGGTGATTTCCCCCAGGGATGGTGATTTCCCCAGGGGTGGTGTGACTTCCCCCAGGGGTGGTGATTTCCCCCAGGGGTGGTGATTTCCCCCAGGGGTGGTGTGATTTCCCCCAGGGGTGGTGATTTCCTCCAGGGGTGGTGATTTCCCCCAGGGGTGGTGATTTCCTCCAGGGGTGGTGATTTCCCCCAGGGGTGGTGATTTCCTCCAGGGGTGGTGATTTCCCCAGGGGTGGTGATTTCCCCCAGGGATGGTGATTGCCCCATGGGTGGTGATTTCCTCCAGGGGTGGTGATTTCCCCAGGGGTGGTGATTTCCCCCAGGGGTGGTGATTGCCCCATGGGTGGTGATTTCCTCCAGGGGTGGTGATTTCCTCCAGGGGTGGTGATTTCCCCCAGGGGTGGTGATTTCCCCAGGGGTGGTGATTTCCTCCAGGGGTGGTGATTTCCCCAGGGGTGGTGATTTCCCCCAGGGGTGGTGATTGCCCCATGGGTGGTGATTTCCTCCAGGGGTGGTGTGATTTCCCCCAGGGGTGGTGATTTCCTCCAGGGGTGGTGATTACCCCCAGGGGTGGTATTATTTCCCCCAGGGGTGGTGCTTTCCTCCAGGGGTGGTGATTTCCCCCAGGAGTGGTATTATTTCCCCCAGGGGTGGTGATTTCCCCCAGGGATGGTGATTTCCCCAGGGGTGGTGTGACTTCCCCCAGGGGTGGTGATTTCCTCCAGGGGTGGTGATTTACCCCAGGGGTGGTGTGATTTCCCCCAGGGGTGGTGTGACTTCACCCAGGGGTGGTGATTTCCTCCAGGGGTGGTGATTTACCCCAGGGGTGGTGTGATTTCCCCCAGGGGTGGTGTGATTTTCCCAGGGGTGGTGATTTCCCCCAGGGGTGGTGTGATTTCCCCAGGGGTGGTGATTTCCCCAGGGATGGTGATTTCACCCAGGGGTGGTCCCCCAGGGGTGGTGTGATTTCCCCCAGGGGTGGTGATTTCCCCCAGGGGTGGTGATTTCCTCCAGGGGTGGTGATTTCCTCCAGGGGTGGTGATTTACCCAGGGGTGGGGATTTCCCCAGGGGTGGTGATTTCCCCCAGAGGTGGTGATTTCCTCCAGGGGTGGTGATTTCCCCAGGGGTGGTGATTTCCTCCAGGGGTGGTGATTTCCCCAGGGGTGGTGATTTCCCCCAGGGGTGGTGTGATTTCCCCCAGGGGTGGTGATTTCCCTCAGGGGTGGTATTATTTCCCCCAGGGGTGGTGATTTCCTCCAGGGGTGGTGATTTCCTCCAGGGGTGGTATTATTTCCCCCAGGGGTGGTGATTTCCCCCAGGGGTGGTGGTGATTTCCCCCAGGGATGGTGATTTCCCCCAGGGGTGGTGATTTTCCCAGGGATGGTGATTTCCCCCAGGGGTGGTGTGATTTCCCCCAGGGGTGGTGATTTCCCCCAGGGGTGGTGTGATTTCCCCCAGGGGTGGTGATTTCCCCAGGGGTGGAGCCTTTCCCCAGGGGTGGTGATTTCCCCCAGGGGTGGAGCCTTTCCCCCAGGGGTGGTGTGATTTCCCCAGGGGTGGAGATTTCCCCCAGGGGTGGTGTGATTTCCCCAGGGATGGTGATTTCCCCAGGGCGGTGTGATTTCCCCCAGGGGTGGTGATTTCCCCAGGGATGGTGATTTCACCCCGGGGTGGTGATTTCCCCCAGGGGTGGTCCCCCAGGGGTGGTGTGATTTCCCCCAGGGGTGGTGATTTCCCCCAGGGGTGGTGATTTCCCCAGGGGTGGTGATTACCCCCAGGGGTGGTGTGATTTCCCCAGGGGTGGTGTGATTTCCCCCAGGGGTGGTGATTTCCCCCAGGGGTGGTGTGATTTCCCCCAGGGGTGGTGATTTCCCCAGGGGTGGTGTGATTTCCCCAGGGGTGGTGTGATTTCCCCCAGGGATGGTGATTTCCCCCAGGAGTGGTGTGATTTCCCCAGGGGTGGTGATTTCCCCCAGGGGTGGTGAAATTTCCCTCAGGGGTGGTGATTTCATCCAGGGGTGGTGTGATTTCCCCCAGGGTTGGTGATTTCCTCCACGGGTGGTGATTTCCCCAGGGGTGGTGATTTCCCCCAGGGGTTGTGATTTCCCCCAGGGGTCGTGTGATGTCGCCCAGGGGTGGTGATTTCCTCCAGGGGTGGTGTGATTTCCCCCAGGGGTGGTGATTTCCTCCAGGGGTGGTGATTTCCCCAGGGTGGTGATTTCCCCCAGGGGTGGTGGTGATTTCCCCCAGGGGTGGTGGTGATTTCCCCCAGGGATGGTGATTTCCCCAGGGGTGGTGTGATTTCGCCCACGGGTGGTGATTTCCCCCAGGGGTGGTGATTTCCCCCAGGGATGGTGATTTCCCCAGGGGTGGTGATTTCCCCAGGGGTGGTGTGATTTCCCCATGGGTGGAGAGATTTCCCCAGGGGTGGTGTGATTTCCCCCAGGGGTGGTGATTTCCTCCAGGGGTGGAGCCTTTCCCCGGGGTGGTGATTTCCCCAGGGGTGGTGATTTCCCCCAGGGGTGGTGATTTCCCCCAGGGGTGGTGTGATTTCCCCAGGGGTGGTGTGATTTCCCCCAGGGATGGTGATTTCCCCCAGGAGTGGTGTGATTTCCCAGGGGTGGTGATTTCCCCCAGGGTAGTGTGATTTCCTCCAGGGGTGGTGATTTCATCCAGGGGTGGTGTGATTTCCCTCAGGGGTGGTGATTTCCTCCACGGGTGGTGATTTCCCCAGGGGTGGTGATTTCCCCCAGGGCTGGTGATTTCCCCAGGAGTGGTATTATTTCCCCAGGGGTGGTGATTTCCCCAGGGATGGTGATTTCCCCAGGGTGGTGTGACTTCCCCAGGGGTGGTGATTTCCCCCAGGGGTGGTGATTTCCCCCAGGGGTGGTGTGATTTCCCCAGGGGTGGTGATTTCCTCCAGGGGTGGTGATTTCCCCCAGGGGTGGTGTGATTTCCCCCAGGGGTGGTGATTTCCTCCAGGGGTGGTGATTTCCCCCAGGGGTGGTGATTTCCCCAGGGGTGGTGATTTCCTCCAGGGGTGGTGATTTCCCCAGGGGTGGTGATTTCCCCCAGGGGTGGTGATTGCCCCATGGGTGGTGATTTCCTCCAGGGGTGGTGATTTCCTCCAGGGGTGGTGATTACCCCCAGGGGTGGTATTATTTCCCCCAGGGGTGGTGCTTTCCTCCAGGGGTGGTGATTTCCCCCAGGAGTGGTATTATTTCCCCCAGGGGTGGTGATTTCCCCCAGGGATGGTGATTTCCCCAGGGGTGGTGTGACTTCACCCAGGGGTGGTGATTTCCTCCAGGGGTGGTGATTTACCCCAGGGGTGGTGATTTCCCCCAGGGGTGGTGTGATTTCCCCCAGGGGTGGTGTGATTTTCCCAGGGGTGGTGATTTCCCCCAGGGGTGGTGTGATTTCCCCAGGGGTGGTGATTTCTCCAGGGGTGGTGATTTCCCCAGGGATGGTGATTTCACCCAGGGGTGGTCCCCCAGGGGTGGTGTGATTTCCCCCAGGGGTGGTGATTTCCCCCAGGGGTGGTGATTTCCTCCAGGGGTGGTGATTTACCCAGGGGTGGGGATTTCCCCAGGGGTGGTGATTTCCCCCAGAGGTGGTGATTTCCTCCAGGGGTGGTGATTTCCCCAGGGGTGGTGATTTCCTCCAGGGGTGGTGATTTCCTCCAGGGGTGGTGATTTCCCCAGGGGTGGTGATTTCCCCCAGGGGTGGTGTGATTTCCCCCAGGGGTGGTGATTTCCCTCAGGGGTGGTATTATTTCCCCCAGTGGTGGTGATTTCCTCCAGGGGTGGTGATTTCCCCCAGGGGTGGTATTATTTCCCCCAGGGGTGGTGATTTCCCCCAGGGGTGGTGGTGATTTCCCCCAGTGATGGTGATTTCCCCCAGGGGTGGAGATTTCCCCCAGGGGTGGTGATTTTCCCAGGGATGGTGATTTCCCCCAGGGGTGGTGTGATTTCCCCCAGGGGTGGTGATTTCCCCCAGGGGTGGTGTGATTTCCCCCAGGGGTGGTGATTTCCCCAGGGGTGGTGATTTCCCCCAGGGGTGGAGCCTTTCCCCAGGGGTGGTGATTTCCCCCAGGGGTGGAGATTTCCCCCAGGGGTGGTGTGATTTCCCCAGGGATGGTGATTTCCCCAGGGTGGTGTGACTTCCCCCAGGGGTGGTGATTTCCCCAGGGATGGTGATTTCGCCCCGGGGTGGTGATTTCCCCCAGGGGTGGTCCCCCAGGGGTGGTGTGATTTCCCCCAGGGGTGGTGATTTCCCCCAGGGGTGGTGATTTCCCCAGGGGTGGTGATTTCCCCCAGGGGTGGTGTGATTTCCCCAGGGGTGGTGTGATTTCCCCCAGGGATGGTGATTTCCCCCAGGGGTGGTGATTTCCCCCAGGGGTGGTGATTTCCCCAGGGGTGGTGATTTCCCCCAGGGGTGGTGTGATTTCCCCAGGGGTGGTGTGATTTCCCCAGGGGTGGAGATTTCCCCCAGGGGTGGTGTGATTTCCCCAGGGATGGTGATTTCCCCAGGGTGGTGTGACTTCCCCCAGGGGTGGTGATTTCCCCAGGGATGGTGATTTCGCCCCGGGGTGGTGATTTCCCCCAGGGGTGGTCCCCCAGGGGTGGTGTGATTTCCCCCAGGGGTGGTGATTTCCCCCAGGGGTGGTGATTTCCCCAGGGGTGGTGATTTCCCCCAGGGGTGGTGTGATTTCCCCAGGGGTGGTGTGATTTCCCCCAGGGATGGTGATTTCCCCCAGGAGTGGTGTGATTTCCCCAGGGGTGGTGATTTCCCCCAGGGGTGGTGTGATTTCCCCCAGGGGTGGTGATTTCCCCAGGGGTGGTGTGATTTCCCCAGGGGTGGTGTGATTTCCCCCAGGGATGGTGATTTCCCCCAGGAGTGGTGTGATTTCCCCAGGGGTGGTGATTTCCCCCAGGGGTGGTGAAATTTCCCTCAGGGGTGGTGATTTCATCCAGGGGTGGTGTGATTTCCCCCAGGGTTGGTGATTTCCTCCACGGGTGGTGATTTCCCCAGGGGTGGTGATTTCCCCCAGGGGTTGTGATTTCCCCCAGGGGTCGTGTGATGTCGCCCAGGGGTGGTGATTTCCTCCAGGGGTGGTGTGATTTCCCCCAGGGGTGGTGATTTCCTCCAGGGGTGGTGATTTCCCCAGGGGTGGTGATTTCCCCCAGGGGTGGTGATTTCCCCCAGGGGTGGTGGTGATTTCCCCCAGGGATGGTGATTTCCCCAGGGGTGGTGTGATTTCCCCCACGGGTGGTGATTTCCCCCAGGGGTGGTGATTTCCCCAGGGGTGGTGATTTCCCCCAGGGATGGTGATTTCCCCAGGGGTGGTGATTTCCCCCAGGGGTGGTGTGATTTCCCCCATGGGTGGAGAGATTTCCCCAGGGGTGGTGTGATTTCCCCCAGGGGTGGTGATTTCCTCCAGGGGTGGAGCCTTTCCCCGGGGTGGTGATTTCCCCAGGGGTGGTGATTTCCCCCAGGGGTGGTGATTTCCCCCAGGGGTGGTGTGATTTCCCCAGGGGTGGTATGATTTCCCCCAGGGATGGTGATTTCCCCCAGGAGTGGTGTGATTTCCCCAGGGGTGGTGATTTCCCCCAGGGGTAGTGTGATTTCCTCCAGGGGTGGTGATTTCATCCAGGGGTGGTGTGATTTCCCTCAGGGGTGGTGATTTCCTCCACGGGTGGTGATTTCCCCAGGGGTGGTGATTTCCCCCAGGGGTGGTGATTTCCCCCAGGGGTCGTGTGATTTCCCCCAGGGGTGGTGATTTCCTCCAGGGGTGGTGTGATTTCCCCAAGGGGTGGTGATTTCCTCCAGGGGTGGTGATTTCCCCAGGGGTGGTGATTTCCCCCAGGGGTGGTGGTGATTTCCCCCAGGGATGGTGATTTCCCCAGGGGTGGGGATTTCCCCCAGGGGTGGTGATTTCCCCAGGGGTGGTGATTTCCCCCAGGGATGGTGATTTCCCCAGGGGTGGTGATTTCCCCCAGGGGTGGTGTGATTTCCCCCAGGGGTGGTGTGATTTACCCCAGGGGTGGTGATTTCCCCCAGGAGTGGAGCCTTTCCCCAGGGGTGGTGATTTCCCCAGGGGTGGTGATTTCCCCCGGGGTGGTGATTTCCCCAGGGGTGGTGATTTCCCCCAGGGGTGGTGATTTCCCCAGGGGTGGTGATTTCCCCCGGGGTGGTGATTTCCCCCAGGGGTGGTGTGATTTCCCCCAGGGGTGGTGATTTCCCCCAGGGGTGGTGATTTCCCCAGGGATCGTGATTTCCCCAGGGGTGGTGATTTCCCCCAGGGGTGGTGATTTTCCCAGGGGTGGTGATTTCCCCAGGGGTGGTGTGATTTCCCCCAGGGATGGTGATTTCCCCCAGGGGTGGTGATTTCCCCCAGGGGTGGTGTGATTTCCCCCAGGGGTGGTGATTTCCCCCAGGGGTGGTGATTTTCCCAGGGGTGGAGAGATTTCCCCAGGGGTGGTGATTTCCCCCGGGGTGGTGTGATTTCCCCCAGGGGTGGTGATTTCCCCCAGGGGTGGTGATTTCCCCAGGGGTGGTGCTTTCTCCCAGGGGTGGTGTGATTTCCACCAGGGGTGGTGATTTCTCCCAGGGGTGGTGTGATTTCCCCCAGGGGTGGTGATTTCTCCCAGGGGTGGTGTGATTTCCCCCAGCGGTGGTGATTTCCCCCAGGGGTGGTGATTTCCCCCAGGGGTGGTGATTTTCCCAGGGGTGGTGATTTCCCCCAGGGGTGGTGATTTTCCCAGTGGTGGTGATTTCCCCCAGGGGTGGAGAGATTTCCCCCAGGGGTGGTGATTTTCCCCAGGGGTGGTGATTTCCCCCAGGGGTGGTGATTTCCCCCAGGGGTGGAGCCTTTCCCCAGGGGTGGAGAGATTTCCCCCAGGGGTGGTGATTTCCCCAGGGGTGGTGATTTCCCCCAGGGGTGGTGATTTCCCCCAGGGGTGGAGCCTTTCCCCAGGGGTGGTGATTTCCCCCAGGGGTGGTGATTTCCCCCAGGGGTAGTGATTTCCCCAGGGGTGGTGTGATTTCCCCAGGGGTGGTGATTTCCCCCAGGGGTGGTGATTTCCCCAGGGGTGTTGATTTCCCCAGTGGTGGTGATTTCCCCCAGGGGTGGTGTGATTTCCACCAGGGGTGGTGTGATTTCCCCCAGGGGTGGTGATTTCTCCCAGGGGTGGTGTGATTTCCCCCAGGGGTGGTGATTTCCCCCAGGGGTGGTGATTTTCCCAGGGGTGGTGATTTCCCCCAGGGGTGGTGATTTTCCCAGTGGTGGTGATTTCCCCCAGGGGTGGAGAGATTTCCCCCAGGGGTGGTGATTTTCCCCAGGGGTGGTGATTTCCCCCAGGGGTGGAGCCTTTCCCCAGGGGTGGTGATTTCCCCCAGGGGTGGAGAGATTTCCCCCAGGGGTGGTGATTTTCCCAGGGGTGGAGCCTTTCCCCAGGGGTGGTGATTTCTCCCAGGGATGGTGTGATTTCCCCCAGGGGTCGTGATTTCCCCCAGGGGTGGAGCCTTTCCCCAGGGGTGGTGATTTCCCCCAGGGGTGGTAATTTCCCCCAGGGGTAGTGATTTCCCCCAGGGGTGGTGATTTCCCCCAGGGGTGGTGATTTCCCCAGGGGTGGTGATTTCCCCCAGGGGTGGTGATTTTCCCCAGGGGTAGTGATTTCCCCCAGGGGTAGTGATTTCCCCAGGGGTGGTGATTTCCCCAGGGGTGGTGATTTCCCCCAGGGACCATTGAGGGAAATAATGAGGTCCGGCTCTGATTTGATGGGTAAATGGGGTGGAATTAACAAAAACAGCATTCATAAGGTGAGGTTACAGAAAAACTACAAATAATGCTAGAAAATCTTCTAAAGAGTTGCATTTACATAGCAGCTTTAATAACGTGTCTCAAGACCCCAAGGGGGCGATTTTCCCACTGGAGGTGAGATGGAGGCGGGTTTCAGTTTGGGTGGGTTTGAAACTCGCCTCCACTGTTAGGTTTCAAAAATTTGCAATGTTCCCCTGATTGTCCACTTGATTTCAGAGGTGTGGGATGCCCTTGCTCAATTAGTGTTTTGGGACTGAAACTCACCTCTGTTGACACCACTTTTCCAGTCTGATTTTATGGCTTCTTGCTCCCTTGGCTCATTCCACAGGAGTTCTGCATCTCCTGCACCACCTCCAACATCTTTGGAGAAATGTTATGTCCAATTCCAAGGCAAGGGCCTCCCCGAGGCTCTCGGATGAGGCGCTGCAACTGTTGTTGGAGGGGCTGACAGCTAGCATGGAGGTGCTCTTCCACTCATCTGGGAGGAAGGGGCTTGCCAAAGAAACCAAGGCTGTATGGGTCCAGCTGGCAAGGGATATAAGCTCCAGATCTGTGTGCAGATTGGGAGACTGTTTCTGTGTATTGATGAAATGCCATCCCTGTTGGAAAGCATTTAAATGATTTGAAGCCAAAATGTTGGCGTTATGCCATCTGTTCTTTCGCCTTAGGCAGCTCCACATTGCGGGCACCGCCACACTTGCGTTGTCAGGTTGGTGGCCTGAGTGAAAAGAGGCCAGAGAGTCATGTCCATTGTCAATGATGTCCTAGGATGGAACAAAGGACATGTGCCAACTTGAGCAGCCTATGCAAATCTGGCCATGATAAGTTCATCCCTTGCATCCCGGGCTCTGACCTCTTCCTCCTCCTCCTCCTCCAGATCCTTCTCCTCCTCCTCCTCATCCTCATCTGAGGTCCATGCAGAAAGAAAACAAATGGTTCCCATGCTGCTTGTAGATGCCTCCTTTGGGGAAGCACTCATTGTAAGCGGGGAGAGGGTCTTCCAAGGAGGTCCCACAGTTGATGGAGTCAAGCTGCAGCACCTCCGACTTCGGAAGGCCTTCTAAAAGTGCTCAGAGACCTTTTAAAGCCAAGGTCTGGCACCTGCAAGTAATCCTTGCTGCAATAAACGAGGTCTTGTTAGACCTGCAGCAGTGAGTCAACCCGCGTGGATCACACCGAAAAGCTGGAAAAATCACGAGGGCCTCTCAAAATAGGCTTAGAGAGGCCCATAATGAGCATTTAAGGATGTTAAATAGCGCAATGGCCAGCTGGAGGCAGAAGCGTTTCCCGACCTCTAAAACCAGAACTGGCAACATCCCACGGAGGCAGGTTCCGAACCCAACCACTTTGAATCTGATTTTCCAGCCTTTCCCACCTCCAAACCCGCCTCGTCCGACGTCAGAAAATTGCCCCCCAATGGCTGGATTTTGTCAGTGTGGGCGGGCTGGGGCGTGTCAGGTGAAATTGTGTCAGGACCCCGACTCCAAAGTGATGTGTTGAAAAAGTGTGATTTTCCCCTAATTGGGCAATTGATTTCCTGCATGTGGGAAACCCTGGCCCAATGAGTCTTGCTTCTTCTGGAGACTGCAAAGGCTCTGCAATTTATATGAAGGAGTTGAATTGTGGAAAATGTCAACGATTAAGCAAAAGTGTGCTCCTCGGTTTGATGAGCCCTCCCTCCAAGCTCTGGTGCACGGAACCAGCTGTAATAAGGAGGTGCTGTTCCCTTCCTCTGAGAAAAAATCCACCTCAGCAGACAAAAGCTGTGTGGCTACAAGTGGCCCAGGAGGTCAACTCCATTTCGCTGAGCCGCAGAACCTGGCTTCAATGCAGGAAGAGGTTTCATGACCTTCCCTGCACAGGAAAAGTGAGTATAACTTTCCCATCACCCTCAATCTGATCCCCATCGCCTCTCCTCACCAGTACTCTGCTTTGCAAACCTCTTCCTCCACATCCCACTTGACACTGACATCCCTGCACCTTTACCCATTCCCTCTCTCTCTATGGTCACATTCTTAACTATTCGACCATGCAGCCCTCACACTCCCTATCACTGTGATACCATGACAACAACTTTCAACACACAGGGAGGGTCCTTTGTATCCCTCTAAGCATCTATGCTATGAATTCTCTACACTCCTTCATTCTCACTCAACCTCCACTTGTGTCCCTCATTGCAGGAAAAGAGAGCTCACAATAAGAGGGAAAGAGCGAGGACAGGAGGAGGGCCACCCTCAGTAGCCCAGCTCACCCCCTGGGAGGAGGCGGCCCTGGAAATTGCTGGGATCGAGGAGGATACCCAAGTGGGGGACGGACAGATGGGCGCATCACAGCAAGCTGGTGACAGAATAGTTTGGAATCTCTCTCATTGACATTGCATGAGTCACTGATAATGATTCTGATGCTATAACAGATTGACTTATGATCATCTGCACAATTCAATGTCCATGTAACCTTAGTCTCACATCTCTAACTCTTTCCTTTACTCCCCCACAGGACCATCGAAAGCCCCCATCCCCACTATCCAGGAGGAACAGCCTGAGCCTCAAGACTCCTCAGAGGAAGCTGCAACCTCTGAGGGCGCAGCGTCAGCAGAATTCAGCGCAACCAGCACCAGCGCAGACACTCACACCTTGGTGGGATCTTCCCGAGATAGTGTTGTCACCTGGTGTATCACAGCTCACAAGTGAGCATCAGCAGATGGTGGAGACAGGGATAGCAGTGGAGAGCCCTCGTCGGAGGGTGCAGGACTTTGCCAGCTTGGCTCCCATGCATGTCGACCCTGTGCCTCCGGGTCCATCCAGAAGGAGAGCGGTGCTGGAACTCCAGGAACAGGTGCAGGAGTCTCTGGCAGGTTTTGTCTCCAGGGTCGCTGCGAGTGTGGAGCGAATGGAGGAGTTCATAGCAAACATGAGCAGAGCCTTTGTGGAGGCATTGGCGCATGAACGCATCACCGTGGAAAGGATGGCAACCTATGTGGAAAGGATGGCTACCTCCATGGTAAGGCTGGCTACCGTAGAGGAGAGGATGGCTACGGTAGAGGAGAGGCTGGCTACATCCATGGAGGAGCTTAGTCGCCAGGGTATTGAAAACATGGTCATTGTTCAGAATAGAATGACATCTCTTGAGGAGCGATGGTCAGCTATTGAGCAAACAAACCAAATCTTCATGCAAGTCCTCTGGAGTAGGACTTCCAGTGCAGAAACGGGTCCTCATGGCCCCCCTGCAGTGCAGCAAGGTGCTGTCAAGCCACTTGCTAGCTCTGAAGTGGGGCTGACCCATGAGTGGGATGTTGGTGGCAGACAACAAGGAAATGGTGGCTCCTCTCCAAGCGCTCACACGACCATGCCACTGCAAAGCCCTCAGTTAGAGCCCCACCAGAGTCCTCACCCAACTGAGATGGGCGTCTCAGCCCCTGTACAGCCGCAGGAGCAGCAGACTGTTGGCGAGCCTGCACAAGTTCTCCACCCCAGAGGACGCCCGCCAAAGGAATCGAGACAGGAGCAGCAAGAGAGAGAGCAAGGGGCCTCCACATCTGCTGAAGCCACAGGGGAAGCACCACGTAGGAGCACACATAAGAGGAAGATAAAGCACAAGTAGTCACAAGGATAGTCACTTGGGTGCTGTGTTGTTTTGTTTTTGGACCAGCCATCATTGTAATTGTATTATAAAGTGTTTTGATGGCAAACTGTTGAAGTTGTGGCTTGTGTCATTTTGCAAATGGGACTTTCACATTGAGGGCTTAGGGCGCCTTGCGATTGTCAGAATGGTGGTCAGAGTGATAGGATTCCGCAGGTTCTTGTCCATTATCGATGCTCTGGTAAGAAGGAGCGAGACTAAAGTATTTGATTGTGCAGGCTAAGCAAATCTGGCCAGGATGAGTGCGTCCCTTGCATCCCAGGCAGCAATGTTGTCGCGCGTTGGCGCCTTCTGGCCTGTGCAGCTTCAGGTGGGTGACTTGCAGCTTGGCGCTCCTATTGATGAGTTAATGGCACAAATAACTACATATGGGTATGATCTTGTGGCCATTACAGAAACATGGCTGCAGGGTGACAATGCCTGGGAATTAAACATACCAGGTTATTTAACGATCAGGAAGGACAGGCAGGAAGGAAGGGGAGGTGGGGTGGCTATGTTAATAAAGGAAGGAATCACTGTAATACAGAGAAATGATATTGGGTCAAAAGATCAGAATAATGAAACAGTTTGGGTGGAGGTAAGGAATAATAAGGGGAAAAAAACACTAGTGGGCGTAGTCTATAGGCCTCCAAACAGTTGCAACTCTGTTGGACGGAGTATCAATCAGGAAATAGTTGAGGCTTGTAATAAGGGAACATCTATAATTATGGGGGATTTTAACTATCATATTAATTGGACAAATCAAATTGGGCAGGGCTGCCTTGAGGATGAGTTCATTGAGTGTATTAGGGATGGGTTTCTTGAGCAGTATGTAACTGAACCAACCAGGGGGCAAGCAACCTTAGATCTGGTCCTGTGTAACGAGACAGGATTAATTAAAAAATGTCCTAGTAAAGGATCCCCTTGGAATGAGTGACCCTAACATGGTTGAATTCCATATTCAATTAGAGGATGAGAAGGTTGGATCTCAAACAAGCGTGCTAAGCTTGAATAAAGGAGACTATGAAGGTATGAGAGCGGAATTGAGTAGAGTGGATTGGGAAAATAGATTAAAGGGTAAGACTATACATGATCAGTGGTGTACATTTAAGGAGTTATTTTACAACTTCCCAAAAAAATATATTCCACTGAGAAGAAAAGGGTGTAAAAGAAAAGACAGCCATCTGTGGCTAAGTAAAGAAAGTAAGGATAGTATTTGACTAAAAACAAGGGCATATAAGGTAGCCAAATCTAGTGGGAGGATAGAGGATTGGGAAAACTTTAAAAGACAGCAAAAAATAACAAAAAGATTGATTAAGAAAGGGAAGATAGATTATGAAAGTAAATTAGCAAAAAATATAAAAACAGATAGTAAGAGTTTTTATAGTTATATAAAAAGAAAAAGGGTGGCTAAAGTAAATGTTGGTCCCTTAGAGGATGAGACCGGGAAATTAATGGTGGGAAATATGGAGATGGCAAAAACACTGAATGAATATTTTGTATCAGTCTTTATAGTAGAGGACACTAAGAATATCCCAACACTGGACAAACAGGGGGCTATAGGGGGGGAGGAGCTAAACACGATCAAAATCACTAAGGAAGTGGTACTCGGTAAAATAATGGGACTCAAGGCGGATAAATCACCTGGACCTGATGGCTTACATCCTAGGGTCTTGAGGGAAGTGGCGGTAGGGATTGTGGATGCATTGGTAATAATTTTCCAAAACTCCCTGGACTCAGCAAAGGTCCCAGCAGACTGGAAAGCTGCTAATGTAACACCCTTATTTAAAAAGGGCTGTAGACAGAAGGCTGGAAACTATAGACCGGTTAGCCTAACATCTGTGGTAGGTAAAATTTTGGAGTCCATTATTAAGGAGACAGTAACAGGACATTTGAATAATCATAATTTAATAGGACAAAGTCAGCATGGTTTTATGAAGGGGAAGTCATGTTTGACAAATTTGCTGGAGTTCTTTGAGGAAGTAACATATAGGGTGGATAAAGGGGAACCAGTGGACGTAGTGTATTTAGACTTCCAAAAGGCATTTGACAAGGTGCCACACAAAAGATTATTGCTTAAGATAAAAAATCATGGGATTGGGGGTAATATTCTGGCATGGATAGAGGATTGGCTATCTAACAGAAGGCAGAGAGTTGGGATAAATGGTTCATTCTCAGACTGGCAATCAGTAACTAGTGGTGTTCCGCAGGGGTCAGTGCTGGGTCCCCAACTCTTTACAATCTATATTAACGATTTGGAGGAGGGGACCGAGTGTAACATATCAAAGTTTGCAGATGATACTAAGATGGGAGGGAAAGTAGTGAGTGAGGAGGACATAAAAAACCTGCAAGGGGACATAGACAGGCTAAGTAAATGGGCAGAGATTTGGCAGATGGAATACAATACTGGAAAGTGTGAGGTTATGCACTTTGGCAGGAAAAATCGTAGAGCAAGTTATTATCTTAATGGCAAGAAACTGGAAAGTACTGAAGTACAAAGGAATCTGGGGGTCCTGGTGCACGAAACTCAAAAGGTTAGTATGCAGGTGCAGCAAGTGATTAAGAAGGCCAATGGAATGTTGGCTTTCATTGCTAGGGGGATAGAATATAAAAATAGGGAGGTATTGCTTCAGTTGTACAAGGTATTGGTGAGACCGCACCTGGAATACTGCATACAGTTTTGGTGACCATACTTAAGAAAAGACATACTTGCTCTTGAGTCAGTACAAAGAAGGTTCACTCGGTTAATCCCGGGGATGAGGGGATGGACATATGAGGAGAGGTTGAGTAGATTGGGACTCTACTCATCGGAGTTCAGAAGAATGAGATGCGATCTTATTGAAACATATAAGATGGTGAAGTGGTTGGATCGGGTGGATGCGGGGAGGATGTTCCCGATGATGGGTGAAACTAGAACTAGGGGGCATAGTCTTAGAATAAGGGGCTGCTCTTTCAAAACTGAGATGAGGAGGAACTACTTCACTCAGAGGGTGGTAGGTCCATGGAATATGCTGCCCCAAAAAGCTGTAGAAGCTACATCATTACATAAATTTAAAACAGAAATAGACAGTTTCGTAGAAGTAAAGGGAATTAAGGGTTACAGGGAGCGGGCAGGAATTTGGACATGAGTCGAGGTTCGGATCGGACATGGCCCTGTGGGTAGCGGAGCGGGCCCAGGGGCCGTGTAGCCTGATCCTGCTCCTATTTCGTGTGTCTAATTCTGTTAGATTCAGGAGATGGTTCTGTGATAGTAGATTGGCGGTTAGGATCAGATCAGCCATGATCTTATTGAATGGCAGAGCAGGCTCGAGGGGCCGATTGGCCTACTCCTGCTCCTATTTCTTATGTTCTTATGCTCCTGCTGTTGGTACTGCTGTTGCTCATGGTTCTGCTGCTGCCACGGCTGGTCTGCGTCCGAATCTGATGTCCAGGAGGAAAGGAATTAAATGATCGCCATGCTTCTGGTATATGCCTCAGTTGAGGAAGCGCTTAGTCAAGGTGGGGAGAGGGGTTTCCAAGGAGGTCACACTGGAGATGGGTGTCAGGCTCCAAACTTCCACAACACTGTGTATGCCTGCTAAAAGTTCCCTCAGGCCTGAATCAACAAAGTTCTGCCACCTGCAAATGATGATTGGTGAAAACTCCTTTTTAATGGTGGAGCTGCAGCTGTTCGTAAGCAATCCACTTGTGAGGCCGCCAGGATTCACTGGCGTGTTCCAGGGGAGGTGTGAGGGATGGGGGGAATGTCTAAAAATCAGAAAGGTCTCTCAAAATGGGATTATAGAGGCAATTAAGTGGTTGTTAAGGGCCTTAAGGGCCTATCTCGCCTCTTGGAGGTGGGATGGAAAGGGGGTCAGAAAACTCGCATTTGGGAAAATTGCTCGGAGGTGGGATGGAGGTGGGATCATGCCCGCTCCCCATTTTTGGCAATTTTAACAACTCACACGCCTCCAATCCCGCCTCCTCAGGCCTGGCAAAATCGAGCCCCAAGCAAGTGAAAATTCAGATTCTTCAGCAGAGATTGGGAGAAGAGTTAGGGGAGATGACTATAGGTGAAGTAGGTCTTCTATTATTGATGCCATAATGGGTATCCTTATCAGTGACATATTATGGATAAAGAAATGTTAACCTACCAGAAAGTGAACAGTTAGAAATGCTGCAGCCCTTCACTGAACCGTATATACCCTGCCTGTACTGACTTGGCTGATCCTCAGGGAACCAACAGTGCTGCAATTGACCTATATTGTTCCTGCCCCTCATTGAATGGCGGAACAGGCTTGAGGGGCTGAATGGCCTATTCCTGTTCTTGTGTTCCTATGATTGCTATTCACTAACCATTGCTGAACAGTGGACATTGAGTGAAGATGAAGTTGGGTTTGGCTATGACATTCCCATTGCCAAATAGCCACGGTCTAGGCTCCTGCAAACACATGAAAAATGGTCATTTGGGTATGGTACTGTGTGCTGCCAGTGTCCATGGAACTATTCCCCCAGCATTCCCATTGCCTTCAGGGGAAGAAAGGAGAAAAGGTGAAAATATAAGAAAAATAACAGTTGCTGATGTTCGTTTGCATCCAAGTGCTAGAGACAGAATTGCAACCTTCCCAAATGTTGGACTGGGAGAGACAAACAGCATTAGAATAAAGCGTAGTTCAGAAATAGGTGGGATCAGACAGGGGGAAATGCGAGGCAGACTAAGATGGTTTTGGAGTACATGTGCGTAAATGCACGGAGAGTGGTAAATAACGGTGTCACCACATGGGGTTATAGGAAGGAAAGAACACAGGAATAGAAGGAGGCCATTCAGCCCCTCGATCCTGTTCCTCCATTCAATTAGACCAAGGCTGATCTGTATTTTAACTCCATTTACCCGCCTTGTTTCAGTAATCCTTAATACCCTTGCCTAACAAAAACCTATCAATCTCAGTTTTGACATTTTCAATTGGCCCCCAGTCTCAACAGCTTTTTGGGGGAGAGAGTTCCAGATTTCCACTGCCCTTTGTGTGAAGAGGTGCTTCCTGACATCACCCCTGGATGTCCTAGCTCTAAGGTGATTGGCAAAAGAACCAGAGGGTAGATGAAGAGAAATATTTTTAAACGGCGAGTTGTTATGATCTGCAATACACTGCCTGAAAGGGTGTTGGAAACAGATTAAATAGTAAGGGGGAGAAACTCGGTACCTTAGCGCCACAGATTGCTGGCCTGCTGTGACACCATGAAAGCCCCGGTCGACGGTGGTAGACCCAGCCATGATGGCAGCAGTCAGAGCTTGCGCGGACTCCTCCATGCTCCTTACCATTGCCGACAGGCTCTCAGGTACCCTTGCCATAGCACCTATGATCTCCGTGTGCATGCCCATCACCCTTCTTCTAAAGGCCTCCCCATCAAGGTCCTCATCTGAGTCCTGTGCAGCAGAACTCGTGCATGAACTCGCCCTCCGGGGAGTTGGCCCCCGAGCTACCCTTCCCCCCTGGCCTTGTTGCAGTCCGCTCGTTCCCGGTGCAGCACCCTGCACAGATCCCACTACTAGACTAGCCTCTAAAGAATGCGTAGTGCCAATATCTGAGCCGGTGCCTGTGGTGAGATATGCAGTGATGCAGTGTGTTCTTCCTCCTCCTCTTCTCCCGCATCGCTCTCAACAGTGTCCTCAGGGATGGGCTGCTCCGGTGCTTGCTCATTATCTGAAAGCATAAAGGCACAATAGACAGGTTAGGGTGAGGGGAGGGAAGCAGGAAGGGAGAAATGTGTGCATACAGCATGATTAGTTGGAAAGTGCGAAAGTCTTGTGGGGTGAGGGGGAAGAGGCACGTGAGAAGGAGTAGGGATGAACATACCGTTGTTGTCCCCAAGGGGGTCCACGTCGCCGATGGCCACGGTGGCCACCACCTGCCGCCCAATAATCTCCAGCACTTGATTCTCCAGCACAGACAGTGGTTGGGTGTCGGCTTGTCCCCCACCTGTGCGCTCCTGCTCCCTCCTGTTGTGAGCCACCTTGGCCTGCAAGAGAAAGGAAAGTGTGTGAGTGAGTGTGGAGCAATGTGTTTGGGTGATGTGCCTGCCATAGTTGAATAGCTGTGATTGTGTGCACAGTGTGAGATGTGGGTGTAAGTGCTAGTAGGTAGAGATTGTTGGTGGGTGAGTGCTGGGGTTGTGGTGCTTTTGTTAGTGTGTGCAGACTGAGGTTCAGATGGTGCTATGTAGCATTTGTTGAGGCATTGACTCACCCTGACCACCCGAGTGAGGTCGTTAAATTTCTTCCTGCACTGTGTGTGGGTCCTGGGGGCCACAGTGCTGCCCGAGACCTGCTGGGCAACCTCCCTCCACATAGCGCGGAAGACTTGCAGCGAGGGCGTCCTGCCACTTGTCGGGTAGAGCACCACCCTCTGTCTCCCCACAACAGACACCAACTCCTCCGATGCTTGGTCCGAAAATCTGCAGGCTCTCTCCCTGGGGCCTGGATCTGCCATGAGTATAGCTGGTAGAGTCGTCCGGCTCCTTGGGCTTGACCTGCTCCTGCTTGCTGACACAGGTTCACAGGCAGCAATGCTGAGAATGAGGTTCTGCAGCATGAATGAACCTCCCCTTTATGAACTGGAAAGAGCCTGTGGCAATGATGACTTGCGATTAGACTGCACCTGATATTGGTTAGCGCTTTGAGTGTAACACCACTGAGATAGGCCGTTTGTGCTTGATTTAGCGCTCCAATCCTTTCTTTGAGCGATGACAATGAATTTTGCGTGAAGTGAGATTCATTAGCGCCTTGCGCTAAACCTCAAACTTTCCCAAAGTTAGCGCCCATTCCTGGGCTATAATGAATTTCTCGCCCAAACTTTCAAAAGGGAATGGGATAAATTCTTGATGGGGAAAAATTTGCAGGGCTCTGGGGAAAGAGCAGGGGAGTGGAACTAATTGGAGAGCTCTTTCAAAGAGCCAGCACAGGCACGATGGGCCGAATGGGGGAGTAATTGGCCTCCTTTGCGCCTCCGGGGGCATTAACGGGGCGCTACCGGCTTTTTGACCAGGCGCGGCGATAGTACCGATGCCCACGAAATTGACGTGGAGGTTTGCGGTGGCGGTAACCACTAGCACCACTTTCTCCTGCGCCTGGAGATCGTGACGTCATCCAGCTGCGCTGCGCCCCGGATCTGAACTTCGATTCTGCCCCCTGCAGCATCGCCGGACAAAAACACCGACAGCTGCAGGAGGTATTGTTTGTGAGACCGGCTGCTTGGGGAGCGGTATTTAAAGGTAAGGCCGCTTGTGTCAATGAAAAATTTGTTTTCACCCCTTAGGTTGTTTTTTCAACTTTTTCCTGTGCCACGATTGATCAGCCCTGCACTGTGTTAGTGTGCTTGGGGCTGATCGTCATGGATCGCGGCTGCCATCGGCGACGAGGGACATCATAAGAACATAAGAACATAAGAAATAGGAGCAGGAGTAGGCCAATCGGCCCCTCGAGCCTGCTCCGCCATTCAATAAGATCATGGCTGATCTGATCCTAACCGCCAATCTACTATCACAGAACCATCTCCTGAATCTAACAGAATTAGACACACGAAATAGGAGCAGGCTACACGGCCCCTGGGCCCGCTCCGCTACCCACAGGGCCATGACCGATCCGAACCTAGACTCATGTCCAAATTCCTGCCCGCTCCCCGTCGATTTAATGCAGAGCCTGTAGCAATGGCCCTTCCCTTTAAGGGAGGGAAGGAGCCTCTGTTCCCAGCAGCTCTGCCCTCGACATTGGGCAGCGCTGCACCGCTACCACCCCTCTTGCCGAACTTTAGCGCTCCAAGGGAAGTGGTAGCGCTTGATTTACCACTAAAGTAATCGCCCCAACTCAATTTCTCCCTCTATGATTCTACGTGGGTCAATATGAATTTCTAAGTCTGTATTGTAAACTGGAGCTGAGAAATATTTTTAATTTCTAGGGTAAGAAACTGCTCATTTTATTTTGCAAACTAGGTGAAGCAATTCTAGAGAAAGAAGTGATGGTCCGATGTGTTTATTGCTCTCCTGCCCTGCGATGTGTTCAGACTGCTCACTATGTACTTGAAGGTATGCTAGTGTAATAGTGCCATGTGCAAAATTATCACCTTTTTAAGTATCTCAAAAACAAGTTACTGCACAGGTACAGTTTCTGTTTGCCAGCACATCTCTCCCTGTAGGACAACACCCAATGACCAAGTCCAGCCAGTAAAGCCCAGCTTGGTGGCTCCCGTGTGCACACAGACACTGTTAACGTTTAACCAGATAACACCACACAGCCTATAACACAGGTAAGCTTCCTGTTCTTGCCAGCCAGGCTCATCCAATCTGTTAAAGCTGGTAGGGTCATCAGTATTCTGCAGGCACAACTAGTAGGCCAGTTAACTGGTAAACCATCCTACCCACCTGAGTACCTCACTATCCTCTCCTTTTCTTTCACTCACATTCTCTCCTAATAGTGTTATAGCTGGAAATTGACCTGACTTAAGCCAAGCTTCTGTCAAGGCATTATGCTCCTCCATTCAATTTGTGCCTCTAATTCCACAACCTTTAATTTTAAGGCTTTGCACAATAGCATAAACACAATGGGCGCGATTTTCCCAATGGAGGCGGGTTTCGGTTTGGGTGGGTTCCAAACCCACCTCCAATGAGAGGTGGGAAAAATTTGCGATTTTCCTCTAATTGGCCAGTTAATTTCAGAGGTGTGGCTTCCCCTGGGCCAATTAGTGTTTTGAGACTGAAACTCGCCTCTGCTGACGTCACTTATCCAGCTTCATTTAAGGGCTGCTTGCTGCCTTGGCTCATTCCACTGGTTTTTGGTCAATGCTGCACCACCTCCAAGCTGTTATCTCCTTGAAGAATGGCCAGCTCCAAGGCAAGGGCCTCCCCGATGTTCTCGGATGAGGCGCTGGGTATACTGGTTGAGGGGGCGAGAGCCAGTAGAGAGGTGCTCTTCCCCTCATCTAGGAGGAAGAGGCCTCCCAAAGAAACCAAGGCTGTGTGGGTCCAGCTGGCAAGGGATATAACCTCCAGATCTGTGTGCAGATTAGGTGATTGTTTCTGTTTATTGATGAAATGCCATCCCTGTGGGAATGTATTAAAATTAGGTGATGGCAAACTGTTGGCGTGATGGCATCTGTTATTTCAGCTTAGGCAGCTCCACATTGCGGGCTCCGCGACACTTGCGTGGTCAGGTTGGTGGTCAGAGTGAAAGGAGGCCAGAGAGTCATGTCCATTGTCTATCATGTGTTAAGAAGGAGCCAAGCACATGTGCCACAATGGGCAACCTTTGCAAATCTGGCCAGGATGACTGTATTCCTTGCATGATGTGCTTCCATGCGCTGGTGCCTTCTGCCCTGTGCAGCATCAGGTGGGTGAGCAGGAAGTTGGCGCTCCTGCTGCTGTTGCTGCTGAGCTGCCTGGTTCTGCTGCTGCCGTGGCTGCTCCTCATCCGAATCTGAGGTCCATGGTGAAAGGAAATAAATGGTTCCCAGGCTGCTGGCATATACCTCCGTTGGGGAAGCGCTCAGCCCAAGTGGGGAGAGGGTCTTCCAAGGAGGTCCTACAGTTGAGAGATAGAAGCTGCAGCACCTCCGCCTTCAGTAGGGCTGCTAAAGGGGCTGAAAGACCTGTGGAACAAAAGTTCTGCCACCTGCAACTGCTCCCTGATGAAAGCTCCGATTTAATGGTGGAGCTGCAGCTATGAGGAGGCCACTCACTTGTCAACCCACCAGGATTAGCTGGTGTGGTTTAGGCAGGTCGTGCAACATGCTGAAAATGTGGTAAAATAACAAAGGCCTGTCAAAATAGGATTATAGAGGCCCTTAACTACTATTTAAGGGTCTTAACTACCTCTCCCGACTGATGGAGGGCGGGACCGAATCGCACCCATCAAACCCGCCTCCGGCAAAATTGCGCAGCGGCGGGTTCCGAACCCGCCCTCAGTTTTTGCCATTTTGTCAACTGTCCCGCCTCCAAACTCGCCTCCTCGGGGCTGGGAAAATCGCCCCCAACAACCCTAATCTGTGCACATGTATCAGGACTCTTTTCCCTTCTGTTTTCTATTCTATTCTTTCCTTCACTATATTTCCCCTTATAACCTCGCTTCTCCATGCCCTACATCTCTCCTTGAGGTTAATATTTTTGCCTGCTTTGCTACTTCACTTACCTTTGGCTGGGTGACTCCCCACACTCCCAGCAGGATTGGCAGTGCCACTCCCCACACTCCCAGCAGGATTGGCAGTGCCCAGGAGCAGGGTAACTCCCCACACTCCCAGCAGGATTGGCAGTGCCCAGGAGCAGGACCACTCCCCACACTCCCAGCAGGATTGGCAGAGCCCAGGAGCAGGGTAACTCCCCACACTCCCAGCAGGATTGGCAGAGCCCAGGAGCAGGGTAACTCCCCACACTCCCAGCAGGATTGGCAGAGCCCAGGAGCAGGGCAACGCCCCACACTCCCAGCAGGATTGGCAGTGCCCAGGAGCAGGGTAACTCCCCACACTCCCAGCAGGATTGGCAGTGCCCAGGAGCAGGGTAACTCCCCACACTCCCAGCAGGATTGGCAGAGCCCAGGAGCAGGGTAACTCCCCACACTCCCAGCAGAATTGGCAGAGCCCAGGAGCATGGCAACTCCCCACACTCCCAGCAGGATTGGCAGTGCCCAGGAGCAGGGCAACTCCCCACACTCCCAGCAGGATTGGCAGTGCCCAGGAGCATGGCAACTCCCCACACTCCCAGCAGGATTGGCAGTGTCCAGGAGCAGGGTAACTCTCCACACTCCCAGCAGGATTGGCAGTGCCCAGGAGCATGGCAACTCCCCACACTCCCAGCAGGATTGGCAGTGTCCAGGAGCAGAATAACTCCCCACATTCCCAGCAGGATTGGCAGTTCCCAGGAGCCAGGCAACTCCCCACATTCCCAGCAGGATTGGCAGTGCTCAGGTGCAGAATAACTCCCCACATTCCCAGCAGGTTTGGCAGTTCCCAGTAGCCAGGCAACTCCCCACATTCCCAGCAGGATTGGCAGTGCCCAGGAGCAGAATAACTCCCCACATTCCCAATAGGATTGGCACTGCCCAGGAGCAAGGTAACTCCCCAAACCCCCAGTAGAAGAGGTGATTGGAACATAGAACATAAGATGTAGGAGCAGGAGGAGGTCAATTGGTCCCTCGAGCCTGCTCCTCCATTCAATAAGATCATGGCTGATCTGATCTTGGCCTCAACTCCACTTCCCTGCCCGCTCCCCATAACCCTTGACTCCCTTATCGTTCAAAAATGTGTCTATCTCCACCTTAAATATATTCAATGACCCAGCCTCCACAGCTCTCTGGGGAAGAGAATTCCAAAGATTCACGACCCTCTGAGAGAAGAAATTCCTTCTCATTTCCGTTTAAAATGGGTGCCCCCTTATTCTGAAATTATGCCCCCTAGTTCTAGATTCCTCCACAAGGGGAAACATCCTCTCTGCATCTACCCTGTCAAATCCATTCAGAATCTTACATGTTTCAATAAGATCCCCTCATTCTTCTAAACTCCAATGAGTATAGGCCCAGCCTGCTCAACCTTTCTTCATAAGGCAACCCCTTCATCTCCAGAATCAACCTCGTGAACCTTCTCTGAACTGCCTCCAATGCAAGTATATCCCTCCTTAAATAAGGAGACCAAAACTGTACGTAGTACTCCAGGTGTGGTCTCACCAATGCCCTGTACAGTTGTAACAAGACTTCCCTACTTTTATACTCCATTCCCTTTGCAATAAAGGCCAACATTCCATTTGCCTTCCTAATTACTTGATGTACCTGCATGCTAACTTTTTATGATTCATGTACAAGAACCCCCAGAACCCTCTGTACCTCAGCATTTCGTAATCTCGCCCCATTTAAATAATAATTTGCTTTTTTATTTTTCCTACTAAAGTGGATAACCTCGCATTTTCTCACATTAAACTCCATCTGCCAGATTTTTGCCCACTCACTTAGCCTAACTATATCCCTTTGGAGATTCTTTGCGTTCTCCACACAATTTGCTTTCCCACCTATCTTTGTATCATCAGCAAATTTGGTTACATTACACTCGGTCCCTTCATCCAAGTCATTAATATAAATTGTAAATAGTTGAGGCCCCAGCACTGATCCCTGCGGCACCCTACTAGTTACAGTTTACCAACCTGAAAATGACCCATTTATCCCGACTCTCTGTTTTCTGTTAGTTAGCCAATCCTCTATCCAATCTAATATATTACCCCCAACCCTGTGAGCTCTTACCTTGTGCAGTAACCTTTTATGTGGCACCTTATCGAATGCCTTCTGGAAATCCAAATACACGACATCTACTGGTTCCCCTTTATCCACCCTGCTCGTTACATCTTCAAAGAATACCAGCAAATTTGTCAAACATGATTTCCCTTTCATAAAACCATGCTGACTCTGCTTGACTATATTATGATTTTCTAAATCTCCTGCTACCACTTCCTTTATGATGGACTCCAGCATTTTCCCAATGACAGATGTTAGGCTAACTGGTCTATAGTTGCCTGCTTTCTGTCTCCCTCCTTTCTTAAATAGGGGCATTACATTTGCGGTTTTCCAGTCCGCTGGGACCTCTCCAGTATCCAGGGAATTTTGGTAGATTACAACCAATGCATCCACTATCTCTGCAGCCATCTCTTTTACGATCCTAGAATGCAGACCATCAGGTCCAGGGGACTTGTCCACCTTTAGTCCCATTAGTTTGCCTAGTATTTCTTCCCCCCACCCCAATAGCCCCTTGATTATCCATTATTGGGATGCTTTTAGTGTCTGTTACCGTCAAGACCGATACAAAATATTTGTTCAAAGTCTCCGCCATTTCCCTGTTTCCCATTATTAATTCCCCAGACTCATCCTCTAGGGGACCAACGTTTACTTTAGCTACTCTCTTCCTTTTTATATACCTGTAGAAGCTCTTACTGTCTGTTTTTATATTTCTTGCTAGCTTACTCTCATAAGCTATCTTCTCTCTATCATT
Organism: Somniosus microcephalus; assembly: GCF_052327205.1. Classification (NCBI taxonomy): domain Eukaryota; kingdom Metazoa; phylum Chordata; class Chondrichthyes; order Squaliformes; family Somniosidae; genus Somniosus; species Somniosus microcephalus. Next base: position 135,103,632 of record NC_141000.1, on the reverse strand, counting down.
TTTTTAGTCATCCTTTGCTGGTTTAAAAAAATGTCCCAATCCTCTGGCCATCCACTATTCTTCGCAGCATTGTATGCTTTTGTTTTCAATTTGATACCATCCTTTACTTCCTTAGTTCATCCTTCTCTTAGAGTCTTTCTTTCTCACTGGAATATATCTTTGCTGAGAGTTATGAAATATCTCCTTAAATGTTTGCCACTGCTTTTCTACAGTCTTACCCTGTAATATATTTTCCCAGTCCACTTTAACCAAATCTGCCTTCATACCTTTGTAATTACCTTTGTTTAAGTTCAGGACACTAGTTTGAGACCTAGCTTTCTCACCCTCAAACTGAATTTGAAATTCTACCATGCTATGGTCACTTTTACCAAGAGGATCCTTCACTTCGAGATCATTAATTAATCCAGCCTCGTTACTCATTACCAGATCTAAAATAGTCTTCTCCCTGGTTGGTTCCACGATGTATTGTCCCAAGAAACCATCCTGCATACACTCTAAGAACTCTTCCTCAAGTCTACCTTTGCCAATTTGCTTTGTCAAATCAATATGAAGATTAAAATCTCCCGTGATTATAGCCGTTCCTTTCTTACAAGCCTCTATTATTTCTTGATTTATACTCTGTCCTACAGTGTGGATACTGTTTGGGGGCTTGTAGACCACTCCCACCGGTGACTTCTTACCCTTATTATTTCTTATCTCCACCCAAACTGATTCTATGTCTTGATCTTCTAGGCCAATATCATTTCTCACTACTGCACTGATCTCATCCCTTATTTAAGAAGTCACACAACACCAGGTTATAGTCCAACAGCTTTATTTGAAATCACAAGCTTTCGGAGCGCTGCTCCTTCTTCAGGTGAAGTGGAGAAATGCATAAAGACACAGCTTATATAGTCAGAGAATCATGTCAGATGTTTACAGGTAACCTTTCCAACTGCCATTTATCACACCTCGGCAGAGAGATAATCACAGCAGTCAAAGGTGTGAATGGTGTCCAAACAGGTCAGTCAGGGAAACATTACATCAAAGAACAATGAGGTGGGGTCACAAGGGGTCAAATATTGCAGATGCTGGGGTCTGTATGAAAAACAAAAAAATAGACAAAAAACATTTTTTTTTGGCTGGAAATCACAGCAGGTCCGGCCGCATCTGTGTAGAGAGAACAAGCCAATGTCGACTCGAGTCTGGATGACCCTGCATCAGGTGGGGTTACATGTAGCGTGACATGAACCCAAGATCTCGGTTAAGGCCGTCCTCATGGGTGCGGAACTTGGCTATCAGTTTCTGCTCGATGATTTTGCGTTGTCGTGTGTCTCGAAGGCCACCTTGGAGAATGTGGCCATTCTCCAAGGTAGCCTTCGAGACACACGACAACGCAAAATCGTCGAGCAGAAACTGATAGCCAAGTTCCGCACCCATGAGGACGGCCTTAACCGAGATCTTGGGTTCATGTCACGCTACATGTAACCCCACCTGATGCAGGGTCATCCAGACTCGAGTCGACATTGGCTTGTTCTCTCTACACAGATGCGGCCGGACCTGCTGTGATTTCCAGCCAAAAAAAATGTTTTTTGTCTGTTTTTTTGTTTTTCATACAGACCCCAGCATCTGCAATATTTGACCCCTTGTGACCCCACCTCATTGTTCTTTGATGTAATGTTTCCCTGACTGACCTGTTTGGACACCATTCACACCTTTGACTGCTGATTATCTCTCTGCCGAGGTGTGATAAATGGCAGTTGGAAAGGTTACCTGTAAACATCTGACATGATTCTCTGACTATATAAGCTGTGTCTTTATGCATTTCTCCACTTCACCTGAAGAAGGAGCAGCGCTCCGAAAGCTTGTGATTTCAAATAAAGCTGTTGGACTATAACCTGGTGTCGTGTGACTTCTTACATTTGTCCACCCCAGTCCAACTCCGGCATCTCCACACCATCCCTTATTAACAGAGCTACACCACCTCATTTTCCTTTCTGCCTATCCTTACGAAATGGCAAATACCCCTGAATATTCAATTCTCAGCCTTGGTCACCTTGCAACCAGGTCTCTGTAATGGCTATCAGATCATATTCATTTATTTCTATTTGTGCTGTCAACTCATCTATCTTGTTACGAATGCTGCGTGAGTTCAGATATAGAGCTTTTAATTTTATCTTTTAACCATTTTTCCCTACTCTGACCCCTCTTTCTGATGCACTCTTATGTGTCTACGCTCTGTCCCTTCCTGTCACACTCTGGTTATCATTACCCCTATCGCTACCCTGCACTTTTGCCTTCTCATTTTTCTTTGACTTTTTAAATTTCCGCTCAGCAGATCCCTGCCCCCCACTATTTAGTTTAAAGCCCTATAGGATTAGCATTTACCAAACATGAGGTATTATTTAGAAAGAAAGAAAACTTGCTATTAGTTTCCATGTGTGTGAAAGATCATAGAGTCAAAATAGAATCATAGAATGGTTACCGCACAGTAGGAGGCCATGGGTCGATTGGGCTTATACTTGCTGGAGTTTAGAAGAATGAGAGGGGATCTCATTGAAACTTATAAAATTCTAACAGGACTAGACAGACTAGATGCAGGAAGGATATTCCCGATGGCGGGGGAGTCCAGAACCAGGGGTCACAGTCTAAAGATAAGGGGTAAGCCATTTAGGTCAGAGATGAGGAGGAATTTCTTCACCCAGAGAGTGGTGAACCTGTGGAATTCTCTACCACAGAAGGCAGTTGAGGCCAATTCATTAAATATATTCAAGAAGGAGTTAGATATATTTCTTAAGGCTAAAGGGATCAAGGGATATGGGGAGAAAGCAGGGACAGGGTACTGAGTTTGGATGATCAGCCATGATCTCATTGAATGACGGCACAGGTTCGAGGGGCCCAATGGCCTACTCCTGCTCCTATCTTCTATGTTTCTATGATTCCTGGGATGGGGGGATTGTCCTATGGGGACAGATTGAGTAGACTAGGCCTATATGCTCTAGAGTTTAGAAAAATGAGGTGTGATCTCATTGAAACATACAAAGTTCTTAGAGGGCTTGAAAGGTTAGATGCAGGGAGGGTGTTTCCCCTGGCTGGGGAGTCTAGAACCAGGGGTCACAGTCTCAGAATAAGGGGTCGGCCATTTAGGACTGAGATGAGGAGAAATTTCTTCACTCAGAGGGTGGTGAATCTTTGGAATTCTCTACCCCAGAGGGCTGTGGAGGCTCAGTCGTTGAGTATATTCAAGACAGAGATCGATAGATTTTTTAATATTAAGGGAATCAAGGGATATGGGCATAGTTCAGGAAAGTATAGGTGAGGTAGAAGATCAAACATGATCTTATTTAATGGCGGAGGAGGCTCGAAGGGCCAAATAGCCTACTCCTGCTCCTATTTCATATGTTCTTATGTTCTCCTGTTCCTGACCACTAACTAGACCAGTACCACTACGTAACCAAGGGGTTTGACTGCCTCCTGGATCAAAATGTCCAGGTAACTCTCCCCATCCCTGATGCCCTGTAATGTCTGTACCTCAGACTCCAGCTGAAAAACTCTGAGCTGAAGTTCCTCAAGGTACAGGCACTTACTGCAGACACGGTCATCAGGGATCACAATGCTCTCCACAAACTCCCACGTGCTGCAGTTGTGGCACACCACCTGCACTGCCATCCCTATATGATCTTGTTCTATTTAATTAAATTTGTAAATAGATAACTAGTTTACAGTGTAGTTTCTTGACTACTTACTTGATCTAGATTAAATTATGGGTATTGAAATTAAATATCTACCTGTAACACAAAGATCTGCAAGTAGTGTAGGCAAAAAGCAACAACTCTTTCCCCCTCTTCTCCAAATTCCCACTCTTTCCAAACTCCCAAATAAAACACACTGTTTAAGTGCACTCCATTTTAATCCCGCTCTGTGCAGACCGCGCTGTGCTTTGCGGACCTGTATACTCTTATACTCTAGGAGCCTCACCCAATTTACAAGTGATGACTCAGCTCTCCTGCTCCTGGTGATTGGCGTCTATTCCAGACAAACACTTGCAGCTAACTGACAGTTAACTGCCACTGGCAGGCAGCTTCTGTTAACTACAGTTTTTAAAGTTCTAGGTTAAAATCAAAATGTTATAAAGTAAATTTCACTTTTCACATCTACTACTTACCCAATACTTACCATAAATTCCCACTCTTTCCAAATTCCCAAATAAAACACTCTGCTTAAGTACACTCCATTTTAATCCCGCTCTGTGCAGACCGCTGTTAAATTTCATCTGCCCAGTGTCTGCCCATTCCACCAGCCTGTCTATGTCCTCTTGAAGCCCAGCACTATCCTCCTGACTGTTCACTATACTTCTAAGTTTTGTGTCATCTGCAAATTTTGAAATTGTGCCCTGTATACCCAAGTCCCAGTCATTAATAGATATCAAGAAAAGCAGTGGTCCTAGTACACCGCTGTATACCTTCATTCAGTCCGAAAAAGAACCGTTCACCACTACAAAAGCAAAATACTGCGGATGCTGGAAATCTGAAATAAAAACAGGAAATGCTGGAAATACTCAGCAGGTCAGGCAGCATCTGTAGAGAGAGAAACAGAGTTAACTGGAAAAAGTTGGAGATGTAACAGGTTTTTAAGCAAGTGTAAGAGCAGGGAGAGGGGGGCGGGGAGGAAAGAACGAAAGGGAAAGACTGTGATAGGGTGGAAGGCAGGAGAGATTAAGAGACAAAAAGGATGATGGTGCGAGGCAAAAGGAGATGGTAATGGGACAAGTTAAGAAACAAAAGATGACTCTAGAGGTGTAAATGGTAATGGCAGGATAATCAACAGCTGCCACGTGAGAGAGAGAAAAACATGATAGGGGCAGAGGTTATGATCTGAAATTGTTACACTTCATCTAGAGTCATCCCTTTTGTCTCTCAATCTCTCCTGCCTTCCACCCTATCACAGACCTTCCCTTTTGTTCTTTCCTCCCCTTCCCCCTCTCCCTGCCCCTACGCTTGCTTAAAAACCTGTTACATCTCCAACTTTTTCCAGTTCTGACAAAGGGTCATTGACCTGAAACATTAACTCTGTTTCTCTTTCTACAGATGCTGCCTGACCTGCTGAGTATTTCCAGCATTTCAATTTCAATTTTATTTGTCACATAACCAAATACAGCAAGTGAAATCCAGTCAGTGAAATGTTTTTTTCTTAACGAGCCGAGCGCACCAAGCAGCAAAGGACACTTAGCTGCCTGGTACGCATGGAGCCTGCAAGGACGGCAGCCATCTTCATCGGCGTTTTTATTAACCGTTCACCACTACTCTCTGTATCCTGTCACTTAGCCAATTTCGTATCCATGCGGCCACTGTCCCTTTTATTCCATGGGCTTCAACTTTGCTGGCAAGCCTATTATGTGGCACTTTACCAAACACCTTTTGAAAGTCCATGTACACTACGTCAACTGCATTGCCCTCATCAACCCTCCCTGTTACCTCATCAAAAAACTCGGATCAAGTTAGTTAAACACGATTTGCCTTTCACAAAACTGTGCTGGCTTTCCTTAATTAATCTACATTTGTCCAAGTGACTGTTAATTTTGTCCCAGATTATCTTTTCTAAAAGCTTCCTCACCACCAAGGTTAAACTGACTGGCCTGTAGTTACTGGGTTTATCCTCACACACTTTTTTGATCAAGGGTGTAACATTTGCAATTCTCCAGTCCTCTGGCACCACCCTCGTATCTAAGGAGGATTGGAAGATTATGGCCAGTACCTCCGTAATTTCCAACTTAACTTCCCTCAGCATCCTAGGATGCATCCCATCCGATCATGGTGACTTATAAGTACAGCCAGCATTTCTAGTACCTCCAATTTATCAATTTTTAGCCCATCCAGTATCTCAACTGCCTCCTCTTTCGCTATGACTTTGGCAACATCTTCTTCCTTGGTAAAGACAGATGCAAAGTATTCATTTAGTACCTCAGCCATGCCCTCTGTCTTCATGCAGGTCTCTTTTTTGGTCCCTAATCGGCTCCCCCCCTCCTCTTACTACCCATTTACTATTTATATGCCTATATAAGGCTTAGGGTTTCTATTTTATGTTAGCTGCCAGTCTATTCTCATACTCTCTCTTTGGCCCTCTTATTTCCTTTTCCACTTCCCCTCTGAACTTTCTATATTCAGCCTGGTTCTTACTTGTATACTCAACCTGACATCTGTCTTACACCCCCTTTTTCTGCTTCATCTTACTCTCTATCTCTTTCATCATCCAGGGAGCTCTGGCTTTGGTTGCCCTACCATTCCTGCTCATGGGAATGTACCTCGACTGTACCTGAACAATCTCCTCTTTAAAGGCAGCCCATTGTTTGATTACAGTTTTGTCTGCCAATCTTTGATTCCAATTTACCCGGGCCAGATCCATTCCCAACTCACTGAAATTGGCCCTCCTCCAATTAAGTATTTTTACTCTAGATTGCTCGTTGTCCTTTTCCATAGCTAATCTAAACCTTATAATACTATGATCACTGTTCCATAAATGTTCCCCTACTGACACTTGCTCCACCTCATTCCCCAGAACCAGATCCAGCAATGCCTCCTTCCTCATTGGGCCGGAAACGTACTGATCAAGAAAGTTCTCCTGAACCCTCTTCAGAAATTCTTCCCCCTCTCTGCCCTTTACACTATCCCAGTCTATATTAGGATAGTTGAAGCCCTCCATTATCACTACTCTATAGTTCTTGCACCTCTCTGTAATTTCTCTGCAAATTTGCTCCTCTATCCTTCCCACTAGTTGGTGGTCTATAGAATACACCTAGTAGTGTAATAGTACCTCTATTGTTTCTTAACTCTAACCAGATGTCCTTGACCCCCTTCAGGACATCCTCTCTCTCCAGCACTGTAATATTTTCCTTAATCAATACTGCCACTCCACCTCCTTCCTTTCTTTCCTTCCCTGTCTTTCCTGAACACCTTATATCCAGGAATATTTAGTACCCAATCCTTCCCTTTTTTGAGCCAGGTCTCAGTTATCGCCATGGCATTATATTCCCATGTGGCTATTTGCGTCTGCAGCTCACCAACCTTATTTGCTACACTTCGTACGTTCACACACATGCACTGTAAACCTATTTTAGACCTTCTTGTATTTTTTTAGTCAGACCCCACCTAATACCATACTATTTCTTATTCTAGTGCTATCTGTCTCTTCCAATCCTTTGTTTCTCCTTTCTAATGCTGGCGCCCATCCCCCAGCCAAATTAGTTTAAACCCTCCCCAGAGTTAATAAATTACATATACCCAATGACAGTTTCAAACAGTCCAAGTTCTGTGCTATTGGTTCAAACCCCTCAGTCATGGATTGAGAATGTGCGAATCCATCTCATGCATGAATCTTACAGTCAATACTTTCAGCTCATTAATTTGAGTAGAATGTGAACCCAGATCCCAGAGATGAAAAGCCATTTCTAATTCACTAACCCCGTCCTTCCATGAAAAGGTTACATTGAAAAATAACAGGACCATTTAATGGTGTCGCTTTCTCCTGATCCAGCACTCCAGCTTCATCAGAAAGTAAATATCCAAGTGGAACCAGGGCTTTTTGAATGGACCAAATGGGAAGGTGAGCGGGCAATCCCAAACTTCATGTCTGTGACTGAACTCAAAGCAGCAAAGTACTCTGTGGATATTAACTACAGGTATTTCCCATATTGGTCTTTTTTATGACGTTCTATATCTTTTCATGTCTGATTAATTTTATTTTGGACAATTGCCTAATGAGAAATAGGGTGTGGAGGGGGAGGGGAGGAAGGGAGAGGGGGTGGAGGGGGAGGGGAGGAAGGGAGAGGGGGTGGGGGCGGATGGGACGGGGGAAAGGCTGGGGAAGGGGGAGAGGCTGGGGAAGGGGGTGGGGAAGGGTGGTGAGGGGGAGGAGATGGGGAAGGGTGAGGAAAGGGTGGGGAAGGGTAGGGGGAGGGAAGGTTAGGGGGTGTGGAGGGAGAGGGAAGGGAGTGGGGAAGGGTGGGAATTGGCTGATGCTGCGGGAATCAAGAGGACTTTGGTTCTCTGCATCCAGGTGCTGATCGCTGTTGAACCATGTTCTGGGACAGGCGTAATGTTGGAAAATGAAACCTTGGACACCAGTCTGTCATTACTGTATTATTAGAATACATCCACCCATACTTGGGTGGTCACTTTCAATATCTTCTACTAATAAGGGAGTGCCAAACTATAACATCTGTTTCAAGGTTGTTTTGTGACATATACATAAACTCAAACTGCCGCCTACTGCCAAGCCTTGCTGTCCTTTGGCAAGATGGCAAATGCTTCTTGCACTCATCTCCTACTGGGAATTTGAGTGCTGGACTTCTTCATAATTTCCTACAGAATCCATTTCCTGTCACCACATTAGTTTTACTTTGCCATGTATTTTCCTCCATACAGCCTTTAGAATGGCTAAAAGTATGTTTGGCCCCATCGGCAAGTGGCTGCAACCCATTAATTATGGTCTGTAGCCAGCCATCCAGCCTCCCCTGCTTTAGCAACCTCTCACCAACAGGCTCAATCTGACTGGGAGCTGGCCATGAATAAGTTATTAGGTCTGACCCCATAAAATCAATTTTGGGAGAAATAATGCTCACTGTGAAACTGTATTCTTCGAATCACCAATGTATCAGTGTTGTATGTTATTTAATTGCATTTATTGAATACTTTCTTTGTTGCAGTTTGAATTGATACGGTGGGACTGTGCCTTCAATATTACAGAATTAGCTGAATGGGATTTTCAAGGATTCTGGGGATACCTTTGCAACCACCAAGAGTGAGATATCCAGCACATGCATGATGGGCCGAATAGCCTCTTTGTGTGCTGTATCATTCTATGATGCCAAAAGTGTTATGAGCCTTTCATATAAAGATAAGGAATGTTGAGGGAAATTTACCAAACTCACATGCCCAGCAGGAATGCACACCGGGCAAGTGTTGTAGACCTATCTCCAACCATACTCCCTTCAAATGTGGCTCATTAAATTGTACACGGCCCTTCCAAAGGTACAGGCTCACTGGAAAGCACAATGATAAAACCAAGTGCATTTTCACAAAGATAACTGCCTGTAAGCTGCTTACACAATTTAAAGGGCACTGTCTTAAATGTCTGCCAAACTTTTTATTTCTCGGGAAATGGGAAGCGTCAGCAAGCCATTTCCATTTTGTTTACAGTGAGAGAATGACATATGATGGTTTCAGTCTGGTAATTACCACCATTCTGAATGCTTGGAAATAACACAAAAAGCTTTATTAAACACTTTCTTGAAGATGGGGCCCATTTAGGTTCTCCACCTGTCTCTTGGCCTCTGCTACGATGCTGTGTGATAGAGGCACTCGGTGACATACCCAGTCCACCTCTGCTCTGGCCAAGATCAGGAACTCATTCGGTGATGAAATCATCAAGCCGCCCTACCATCCATGGTACAGCATGCCACGACAACCCATACCAAGGACTGTCTTTTAGTAGAATTGTTCACAATACATTTGTAAATATGTAAACATTTCTGCTTCTTGTCCATAGTATCCATGTTCCTGTCTCCAGCCTGATTCCATCAGAAACATATGAAGACTACATTAGTAGGTGTTCTTCAGTGATGAAAGCAATTGTGGACAAAAATGAAGGTAACAGCGACAGCAGCGATGAGCAAACAAATTCACAACTGATCTAAAACATATTGAATTATTTATAGGACATTGCACATTGTTCCTCAGACCAATGGATAGCAAGGCACATCTAAATTTAAGAACATTAGAACATAAGAAATAGGAGCAGGAGTCGGCCATTCAGCCCTGCGAGCCTGCTCTGCCATTCAATAAGATCATGGCTGATCTTCTACCTCAAATCACCTTCCTGCACTAATCCCATATCCCTTGGTTCCCTTAGTATCCATAAATCGTAGAATCATAGAAATTTACAGCACAGAAGGAGGCCATTTGGCCCATCGTGTCTGTGCTGGCCGAAAAAGAGCTCTCCAGCCTAATCCCACTTTCCAGCTCTTGGTCCGTAGCCCTGCAGGTTACGGCACTTCAAGTGTATATCCAAGTACATTTTAAATGTGATGAGGTTCTCTGCCTCTACCACCCTTTCAGGCAGTGAGTTCCAGACCCCCACCACCCTCTGAGTGAAAAAAGTTCTCCTCAAATCCCCTCTAATCCTACCAATTACTTTAAATCTATGCCCCCTGGTTATTGACCCCTCTGCTAGGGGAAATAGGTCCTTCCTATCCACTCTATCTAGGCCCCTCATAATTTTATACTCCTCAATCAAGTCTCCCCTCAGCCTCCTCTGTTCCAAAGAAAACAACCCCAGCCTATCCAATCTTTCCTCATTGCTAAAATTCTCCAATCCTGGCAACATCCTCGTAAATCTCCTCTGCACCCTCTCTAGTGCAATCACATCCTTCCTGTAATGTGGTGACCAGAACTGCATGCAGTACTCTAGCTGCAGCCTAACTAGTGTTTTATACAGTTCAAGCATAACCTCCCTGTTCTTATACTGTATCTTGTATCCAGCTGCAGTTACTGACAGACCGCATTGCGGCGCTGGAACTGCGAATGGATACATACTGGAGCATTCGCGATGCTGAGGACATCGTGGATAGCACGTTTAGGGAGTTGGCCACACTGCAGGTTAAGGCTGCACAGGCAGGAAGGGAATGTGTGACCACCAGGCAGACTAGTAGGCACAGGCAGGTAGTGCAGGGGTCCCCTGTGGCCATCCCCTTTTCAAACAGATATACCACTTTGGATATTGTTGAGGGAAATGGCTTATTGGGGGAAGGCAGCAGCAGCCAACTTCCTGGCACCATGGGTGATCCTGCTGCACAGGACGGGAGGAAAAAGAGCAGGAGAGCTATAGTGATAGGGGATTCTATTGTAAGGGAAATAGATAGGTGTTTCTGCGGCCGCAAATGAGACTCCAGGATGGTATGTTGCCTCCCTGGTGCAAGGGTCAAGGATGTCTCGGGGCGGCTGCAGGGCATTTTGGAGAGGGAGGGTGAACAGCCAGTTGTCGTGGTGCATATAGGTACCAACAATATACGTAAAAAACGGTATGAGGTCCTAAAAGCTGAATATAGGGAGTTAGGAGGTAAATTAAAAAATAGGACCTCAAAGGTAGTAATCTCAGGATTGCTACCAGTGCCATATGCGAGTCAGAGTAGAAATAGGATATTTCAGATGAATACGTGGCTAGAGGAATGGTGCAAGGGGGAGAGATTCAAATTCCTGGGACATTGGAACCGGTTCTGGGGGAGGTGGGACCAGTACAAACGGGACGGTTTGCACCTGGGTGGGACTGGAACTGATGTCCTAGAGGGAGTGTTTGCTAGTGCTGTTGGGGAGGGTTTAAACTAAAATGGCAGGGGGTTGGGAATCTGTGCAGGAAGACAGAGGAAAGGGAAGCAAGGATAGAAACAAAAGACAGGAAAGAGAAAAGCAAAAGTGGAAGGCAGAGAAATCAAGGGTGTAAATCAAACAGGGCTATAGTAAATAAGAATTCTAAAAGGACTAAGAGTGTTAAAAAATCAAGTCTGAAAGCTTTGTGTCTTAATGCGAGGAGCATTCGTAACAAGGTGGATGAATTAGCTGCGCAAATAAATGTAAACAGATATGATATAATTGGGATTACAGAGAAATGGCTCCAGGGTGACCAAGACTGGGAATTCAACATCCAGGGTATTCAATATTCAGGAAGGACAGGAAAAAAGGAAAATGAGGTGGGGTAGCATTGCTGGTTAAAGAGATTAACACAATAGTAAGGAAGGATATTAGCTCTGATGATGTGGAATCTGTATGGGCAGAGCTGAGAAATACCATGGGGCAGAAAACGTTAGTGGGAGTTGTATACAGACCCCCAAACAGTAATGCTGAGGTTGGGGGTGGCATTAAATGGGAAATCAGAGACGCGTGCAATAAGGGCACAGCAGTTATCATGGGTGACTTTAATCTACATATAGATTGGGCTAACCAAATTAGTGACAATACTGTGGAGGAGGAATTCCTAGAGTGTATACGGGATGGTTTCCTGGACCAATATGTCGAGGAACCAACTAGAGATCAGGCCATCTTAGACTGGGTATTATGTAATGACAAAGAATTGATTAGCAATCCTGTTGTGCGAGGCCCCTTGGGAGGAGCGATCGTAATACGATAGAATTCTTCATTAAGATGGAGAGTGAAGTAGTTGACTCAGAGACTAGGGTCCTGAATTTAAATAAAGGAAACTACGATGGTATGAGGCACGAGTTAGCTAGGATGGATTGGGGAATGTTAGTTAAAGGGTTGACGGTGGATAGGCAATGGCAAACATTTAAAGATCGCATGGATGAACTACAGAATTTGTTCATCCCTGTTTGGCATAAAAATAAAACAAAAAAGGTGACTCAACTGTGGCTAACAAGGGAAATTAGGGATAGCATAAGATCCAGGGAGAGCACATATAATTTGGCCAGAAAAAGCAGCAAACCTGAGGATTGGGAGCAGTTTAGGATTCAGCAAAGGAGGACAGAGGGATTAATTAAGAGGGGGAAAATAGATTATGAGAGTAAGCTTGCAGGGAACATAAAAACTGACTGTAAAAGCTTCTATAGATATGTGAAGAGAAAAAGATTGGTGAAGTCAAGCATAGGTCCCTTGCAGTCAGAATCTGGGGAATTTATAATGGGGAACAAAGAAATGGCAGATCAATTAAATACATACTTTGGTTCTGTCTTCACAAAGGAGGACACAAATAACCTCCCAGAGATGTCGGGGAACATAGGGTCTAATGAGAGGGAGGAGTTGAATGAAATCAGTATTTGTAGGGAAATTACGTTAGAGAAATTGACGGGATTGAAGGCCGATAGATCCCCAGGGCCTGATAATCTACATCCTAGGGTACTTAAGGAAGTGGCCCTAGAAATAGTAGATGCATTGCTGGTCATCTTCCAAAGTTCTATAGACTCTGGAACAGTTCCCATGGATTGGTGGATAGCTAATGTAACCTCACTGTTTAAAAAAAGTGGTAGAGAGAAAACGGGGAATTATAGACCGGTAAGCCTGACATTGGTAGTGGGGAAAATGCTAGAGTCCATTATAAAAGATGTAATAGCAGATCACTTGGAAAACAGTGACAGGATCGGACAAAGTCAACATGGATTTACAAAAGGTAAGTCATGCTTGATTAAGCTACTGGAATTTTTTGAGGATGTAACTGGTAGAATAGATAAGGGAGAACCAGTGGATGTGGTGTATTTGGACTTTCAGAAGGCTTTTGATAAGGTCCCGCATAAGAGATTAGCGTGCAAAGTTAAAGCACATGAGATTGGGGGTAAGGTACTGCCTTGGATAGAGAACTGGTTGGCAGACAGGAAGCAAAGAGTTGGAATAAACGAGTCTTTTTCCGAGTGGCAGGCACTGACTAGTGGGGTACCGCAGGGATCGGTGCTAGGACCCCAGCTATTCACAATATATATATATATATATAAATGTCTAGACGAGGGAACTAGATATAATATCTCCAAGTTTGCAGACGACACAAAGCTGGGCGGGCGTGTGTGCTGTGAGGAGGATGCAGAGAAACTCCAGTATGATTTGGACAGGTTGGGTGATTACACTGCATTTGCCATGCATCTGCCCAATGTGGATAAATGCGAGGTTATCCACTTCAGTGGCAAAAACAGGAAGACAGGTTATTATCTGAACGGCAATAGATTGGGAAAAGGGGAAATGCAACGAGACCTGGGTGTCCTTGTGAACCAGTCGCTGAAGGTGAGCATGCAGGTGCAGCAGGCGGTTAAGAAGGCAAATGATATGTTGGCCTTCATAGCGAGAGGATTTGAGTACAGGAGCAAGGATGTCTTGCTGCAGTTGTACAGGGCCTTGGTGAGGCCAAAGCTTGAGTATTGTGTGCAGTTTTGGTCGCCTTATCTGAGGAAGAATGTTCTTGCCATGGAGGGAGTGCAGCAAAGATTCACCAGACTGATACCTGGTATGGCAGGAATGACGTATAAGGAGAGATTGGGTCGATTAGGCTTGTATTCGCTGGAGTTTAGAAGAATGAGAGCGGATCTCATTGAAACTAGACTAGACAGACTAGATGCAGGAAGGATGTTCCCAATGGAGGGGGAGTCCAGAACCAGGGGTCACAGTCTAAGCCATTTAGGACTGAGAGGAGGAGGAATTTCTTCACCCAGAGAGTGGTGAACCTGTGGAATTCTCTACCACAGAAGGCAGTTGAGGCCAATTCATTAAATATATTCAAGAAGGAGTTAGATATGTTTCTTAAGGCTAAAGGGATCAAGGGACATGGGAGAAAGCAGGGACAGGGTACTGAATTTGGATGATCAGCAATGATCTCATTAAATGGCGGAACAGGCTCGAGGGGCCGAATGGCCTACTGCTCCTATCTTCTACGTCTAATAAAGGCAAGTATCCCATATGCCTTCTTAAACACCTCATCTACCTGTCCTGCTACCTTCAGGGATCTGTGGATCTGCACTCCAAGGTCCCTTTGTTCTTCTACACTACTCAGTGTCCTACCATTTAATGTGCCTTCGCTTTCCTTGTTAGCCCTTCCCAAATGCAATACTTCACACTTCTCCGGATTGAATTCCATTTGCCACTTTTCTGCCCACCTGACCAGTCCATTGATATCTTCCTGCAGTCTACAGCTTTCTTTCTCACTATCAATCACATGGCCAATTTTTGTATCCTCGGCAAACCTCTTAATCATGCCCCCTACATTGAAGTCTAAATCATTGATGTATACCACAAAAAGCAAGGGACCTAGTACTGAGCCCTGCTGAACCCCACTGGAAACAGCCTTCCAGTCACAAAAACATCTGTCGACCATCTTGGTCTCTGTCTTGAATATATTCAACGACTGCGCATCTACAACCCACTGGGATAGAGAATTCCAAAGATTCACAACCTTCTAAGTTAAGAAATTCCTCCTCATCTCAGTCTTAAATGGCCGACCCCTTATCCTGAGACTATGCCCCCAAGTTCTAGACTCTCCAGCCAGGGGAAACAACCTCTCAGCATCTACCCTGTCAAGCCCACTTGGAATCTTGCACATTTCAATGAGATCACCTCTCATTCTTCTAAACTCCAGAGAGTATAGGCCCATTCTACTCAATCTCTCCTCATAGGACATCCCTCTCATCCCAGGAATCAATCTAGTGAACCTTCATTGCACCGCCTCCAAGACAAGTATATCCTTCCTCAGATAAGGAGACCAAAACTGTGCACAGTACTCCAGATTTGGTCTCACCAAAGCCCTGTACAATTGTAGCAAGACTTCCTTACTTTTGTACTCCAACCCTCTTGCAATAAAGGCCAACATGCCATTTACCTTCCTAATTGCTTGCTGTACCTGCATGCTAACTGTTTCCTGTACGAGGACACCAACATTTAACAGTTTTTCACAATTTAAAAATATTCTGTTTTTCTATTCTTCCTACTAAAGTGAATACCATCACATTTCCCAACATTATACATTTAGTCAAAACAGATCTAGCAGCTCATCAGTACAGATCTAGCAGCTCAAAATTGGGCATCCATGAGGTGCTGTGGGCCATCAGCAGCAGCAGAATTGTATTCCACCACAATCTGTAACCTCATGGCCCAGCATATCCCTCACTCTACCATTACCATCAAGCCAGGGGACCAACCATGGTTCAATAAGGAGTGTAGAAAAGCATGCCAGGAGCAGCACCAGGCATACCTAAAAATGAGGTGCCAACCTGGGGAAGCTGCAACGCAGGACTACATGCATGCTAAGAAGCGGAAGCAGCATGCTATAGACAGGGCTGAGCTATCCCACAATCAATGGATCAGATCAAAGCTCTGCAGACCTGTCACATCCAGTGAATGGTGATGGACAATTAAACAACTAATGGGAGGAGGAGGCTCCATGAACATCCCCACCCTCAATGATGGCAGAGCCCAGCATGCAAGTGCAAAAGACAAGGCTGAAGGGTTTGCAACCATCTTCAGCCAGAAGTGCCACGTGGATGATCCATATCGGCCTACTCCTGAGGTCTCCACCATCACAAAAGCCAGTCTTCAACCAAATCGATTCTCTCCACATGATATCAAGAAATGGCTGAGCGCACTGGATACAGCAAAGGCTATGGGCCCCGACAACATCCCGGCTGTCGTGCTGAAGACTTGTGCTCCAGAACTAGCTGTGCCTTTAACCAAGCTGTTCCAGTACAGCTATAACACTGGCATCTACCCAACAATATGGTAAAATTGCCCAGGTATGTTCTGTCCACAAAAAGCAGGACAAATTACTGCCCCATCAGTCTATTCTCAATCACCAGCAAAGTGATGGAAGGTGTCGTCGACAGTGCTATCAAGCGGCACATACTCATTAATAACCTGCTCACTGATGCCCAGTTTGGGTTCCGCCAGGACCACTCGGCTCCAGCCTTGGTCCAAACATGGACAAAAGAGCTGAATTAGAGGTCATAGAGTCATTACGGCACAGAAGGCCATTCGGACCATCGAGTCCATGCCGGCTCTCTGTAGAGCAATCCAGTCAGTCCCATTCCCCCGCTCTATCCCCGTAGCCCTGCAAGTTTATTTCCTTCAAGTGCCTATCCAGTCTCCCCTTGAAAACATCGAGTGTCTCTGCTTCCACCACTTATGTCGGCAGCGAGTTCCAGGTCCTCCACCACTCGTTGCGTAAAAAAGTTCTTGCTCATATCCCCCGTATCTCTTGCCCAAAACCTTAAATCTGTGTCCCCTAGTTCTTGTAATATCAGCTAATGGGAACAGCCTTTCTCTACCTTATCCAAAACCGTCATAATCTTGTACACCTCTAACAAATCTCCGCTCAACCTCCTTTGCTCTAAAGAGAACAACCCCAGCTTCTCCAACCTAACCCTGTAGCTAAAATCCCTCATCCCTGGAACCATTCTGGTAAGTCTCCTCTGCACCCTCTCAAGGACCTTCACATCCTCCCTAAAGTGTGCTGACCAGAACTGGATGCAATACTCTAGTTGTGGCCTAACCAGAGCTTTGAGGTGAGGTGAGGTGAGTGTGACTGCCCTTGACATCAAGGCAGCATTTGACGGACTGTGGCATCAAGGAGCCCTAGTAAAACTGAAGTCACTGGGAATCAGGGGGAAAACTCTCCACTGGCTGGAGTCATACCTAGCACAAAGGGAGATGGTTGTGGTTGTTGGAGGTCAATCATCTCAGCCCCAGGACATTGCTGTAGGAGTTCCTCAGGACAGTGTCCTAGGCCTAACCATCTTCAGCTGCTTCATCAATGACCTTTCCTCCTTCATAAGGTCAGAAGTGGGATGTTTGCTAATGATTGCACAGTGTTCAGTTCCATTTGCAACTCTTCAGATAATGAAGCAATCCATGCCCGCATGCAGCAAGACCTGGACGACATTTAGGCTTGGGCTGATAAGTGGCAAGTAACATTCACGCCACATGAGTGCCAGGCAATGACTATCTCCAAGAAGAGAGTCTAACCACTGCCCCTTGACATTCAACGCCATTACAATTGCTGAATCCCTCACCATCAACATCCTGGGGGGTCACCATTGACCAGAAACGTAACTGGACCAGCCACATAAATACTGTGACAACAAGAGCAGGTCAGAGGCTGGGTATTCTGTGGTGAGTGTCTCACCTCCTGACTCCCCAAAGCCTTTCCATCATCTACAAGGCACAAGTCAGAAGTGTGATGGATACTCTCCACTTGCCTGGATGAGTGCAGCTCCAACAACACTCAAGAAGCTCGACACCATCCAGGACAAAGCAGCCCACTTGATTGGCACCCATCCACCACCTTAAACATTCACTCCCTCCACCACCGGCGAACTGTGGCTGCAGTGTGTACCATCTACAAGATGCACTGCAGCAACTCACCAAGGCTTCTTCAACAGCACCTCCCAAACCCAGGACCTCTATCACCCAGAAGGACAAGGGCAGCAGGCACAGGGGAACACCACCACCTCCAAGTTCCCCTCCAAGTCACACACCATCCTGACTTGGAAACATATCACCGTTCCTTCATCGTCACTGGGTCAAGATCCTGAAACTCCCTCCCTAACATCGCTATGAGAGTATCTCTACCACATGGACTGCAGTGGTTCAAGAAGGCGGCTCACCACCACCTTCTCAAGGGCAACTTGGAATTGGCAATAAATGCTGGCCTGGCCAGCGACGCACAGATCCCAGGAATGAATTTTTTAAACTCCATCTGCCACCTTACTGCCCACTCACTTAACCTGTCTATATCCCTTTGCAGACTCTTTTGTGTCCTCCTCACAACTTACTTTCCCACCTAGCTTTGTATCATCAGCAAACTTGGATATATTACACTCAGTCCCTTCATCTAAGTCATTAATATAGATTATGAATAGCTGAGGTCCAAGCACTGATCCTTGCAGCACCCCACTAGTTACAGCCTGCCAACCTGAAAATGACCCGTTTATCCCTACTGTTTTCTGTCCGTTAACCAATCCTCTATCCATACTAATATATTACTCCCAACCCCATGAGCCCTTATCTTGTGTAACAATCTTTTATGTGGCAGCTTATCAAATGCCATTTCGAAATCCAAATATGCTACATCCACTGGTTCCCCCTTATCTACCCTGCTTCAGTTTCCTGTCACATCATTTCTGACTGGTATTGAGAGGTTTTGATAGAGTAAATAAGGAGAAACTGTTTCCAGTGGCAGGAGGGTCGATAAACAGAGGACACAGACTTAAGCTGATTAGCAAAAGAACCAGATGGGAGATGAGGAGAATGTTTTTACGCAGCGAGTTGTTATGATCTGGAATGCACTGCCGGAAAGGGCGGTGGAAGCAGATTCAATGGTAACTTTCAAAAGAGAATTAGATAAATACTTGATGGGAAAAAAATTGCTGGGCTATGGGGAAAGAGCATGGGAACATAGGAACAGGAGTAGGCCATTCAGCCCCTCGAGCCTGTTCCGCCATTCCATCAGATCATGGCTGATCTGCGACCTAACTCCATATACCTGCCTTTGCCCCATATCCATTAATACCTTTGGTTAACAATCTATCGATCTCCAATTTAAAATTAACAATTGATTTTGCATCAATTGCCGTTTGCGGAAGAGAGTGCCAAACTTCTACCACCCTGTGTGTAGAAGTGTTTCCTAATTTTACTCCTGAAAGGTCTGGCTCTAATTTTTAGACTATGCCCCCTAGTCCTAGACTCCCCAAGCAGCGGAAATAGTTTATCTCTATCTGCCCTATCTGTTCCCCTTAATATCCTGAAAATTTCGATCAGATCACCCCTTAACCTTCTAAATTCTAGAGAATACAACCCTAGTTTGTGTAATCTCTCCTCGTAATTTAACCCTTGGAGTCCGGGTATCATTCTGGTAAACCTGCGCTGCACTCCCTCCAAGGCCAATATATCCTCCTAAGGTGTGGTGCCCAGAACTGCTCCCAGTGCCCCAGGTGTGGTCTAACCAGGGCTTTGTATAGCTGGGGAGTGGGACTAATTGGATAGCTCTTTCAAAGAGCCGGCACAGGCACGATGGGCCAAATAGCCTCCTGCGCTGTATCATTCTATGATTCTATGATGTCTACCCTCTAACTTATACAGCCTTGGCAAAGGCTGATAAATATATGTAAGTGCCTAACATCCCTTTAATTTTGATCTGTTGCCCTTCTTCCCCATTAACCCTGCTCTCCGCCCGAGGCCAAGGCTGTACAGGCAGTTCTGAATCGTTATTCAAGTGGGCTGACCACAGAAAATTGGAGCAGTCAGTTCACGAGATAATTATAATGGAGCAGGGCCATTTGACCATCTCAATTCATCCAACCAGACAAGGTCACAGGATTATTATGGAGTTCTGATGTTGCTTTTCTCCATTAAAGAGGAAAAAAGCCTAAATTAAATCTGCTTTAAAATCTAGTGTTCTATCTTTTTGTAAAGCCTTATGACCACTGGATACCAGATGCTTCCATAGGCGAGTCATTAGTAAAGTACAGCCCTGGGGCCGATAGCGCAGTCTGTGTACCAGAGTACTGATGCTCCCACTGCGTCTCTCAATGCAGCAAGGCCTCTGTATGGGGCAATGTCAGCTGGTGAAGGGCTGCTAGCTGTGTCGTGTGCACCTCCCTTTCCCTGCGTGAGAGATGAGGGACAATGAGCATGGGAGGGGATAGGAATGCAGGTGAGGCAAAGGGTGCAGCTGGAGAGCTGAACAGCCACATTACAGGACAATTGCCTCATTCAACTGTAACTTGTGCTCAGGTTCCCAGATCCTGCATCACTGGACACATCATTCGGACACTGTGGGCTCACAGAGACTTAGCCAGTGCTCTCTACGAGTGCCATTCTACACCAGAGAATCAGCCCTAGTATGTGAAGGAAAACAGCATGGAAATGGGATTACAGTAGTTTAAAAATCAAAACACTGCGATACTGGAAATCTAAAATGAAACGGAAAATGCTGGAAATACTCAGCAGGTCAGGCAGCATTTGTGGAGAGAGAAACAGAGTTAACGTTTCAGGTTGATGACTTTTCATCAGAACGGATTATGATAAAAGGGGCAGTAGCAGCATGGATACAAAATTGGCTAAGGGATAGAAAACAGCGTTGTGGTGAATGGCTGTTTTTCGGACTGGTGGGAGGCACACAGTGGTGTTTCCCAGGGTTCAGTACTAGGATCACTGCTGTTTTTGTTATACATTAATGACTTGGACTTGGGAGTACAGGACACAATTTCAAAATTTGCAGATGATATGAAACTTGGAAGTGCAGTAAACAGTGAGGAAGGTAGCAACAGACTTCAAGAGGGCATAGACAGACTGGTGGAATGGGTGGACACATGGCAGATGAAATTCAACGCAGAAAAGTGTGAGGCGATATATTATGGTAGGAAGAATGAGGAGAGACAATACAAGCTAAATGATACAATTTTAAAGGGGGTGCAAGAACAGAGAGACCTTGAGGTGTTTGTGTACAAATCTTTGAAGGTGGCTGGACAGGTTAACAAAGCAGTTAATAAAGCATATGGGATCCTGGGCTTTATAAATTGAAGCATAGAGTACAAAAGTCAGGAAGTTACGCTAAACCTTTATAAAACACTAGTTCGTCCCCAGCTGGAGTACTGTGTCCAATTCTGGGCACCGCACATTAGGAAGGACATGAAGGCTTTGGAGCAGGTACAGAAGGGATTTACTAGAATAGGTCCAGGGATGAGGAATTACAGTTATGTGGATAGACTAGATCATAATCATAATAATCATAATCATAATCAACTTTATTGTCATTGTTAGTGCACAAGTGCAGTACAACGAAATGTAGGCTTGCAGCTCCCGAGAGTGTACATTTAGATTAAGACATTTAAACATTCAACATTCATTTGGCTTGTAATACATTAACATAAACTGTTGTATCCGTGTGTTCATGGAGACACGGAATGCAGGAGTTGGTTTAACAGGTGTTTACTGAACAAAGTCTGGAGGTGAACTAAAAGATACAAGACGCTATACAGGCTTATATACCCGAGTGGTCACTACCGATATTACAGTACACAGGGGCTCTTAAAGGCACATACACTACAATTCCTCCCCTTTTAGATAATTAGTACATAACATTTTAAGTAATCATTAATTAACATGTTTACAAGAACAATAATCTACACATTTGCTGCAGTTAATCAATTATAAGTCAGTCTCTCTGGAGGCTTCCTGACTCGGTCCGGATAACGCCTCGGTGGTGTAGTAGTTTTCGGTGGTGTAGTAGGTTCTTTTGGCAAGGTCGATTCGGCTTGAATGCCAGTGTCGGGTTCATCTGGTTCCAGTATCACCGGATCGGAGGTAGATACTATGGGTATCTCTGCTTCATCATTAGGCGTATAGAGTTGTGGTGTAGGTTGTCCCTTTTCGGATGCCTCTATGATCTGGTCAGCATGGCGCCTTATTATGCTTTCACCAATGTCCACGGTATACATCAGCGGTCCTAGTCGTGTGCAAATAGTGCCAGGCTGCCATTTCTCGGTACGGTAGTCCCGGGCCAAAACTTGTTGACCTATCTGGAAGGTTCTAGTTGGCCTTTCATTCATGCCTTGAAATTGCCGGTTCTCTACGTCCCTTCTGATGTTTGGCTTGATCAAATCCAGCCGGCATCTTAGTCTTCTATTGAAAAACATCATGGCGGGAGTTTGGTTTGTAACCACGTGTTGCATTCCTGTACGCAAACAAGAAGTTATCTACCTTATGTTGTAGATTTATGTCTTCATTACCCATGGCCTTTATGGCCTTCTTGAAGGTCTGGACAAACCTTTCAGCTAATCCATTGGTGGCGGGATGGTATGGGACGGACGTGTAGTGCTTAACCCCATTGTTTTTTAAGAACTTCCTGAATTCTTCGGACACAAATTGCGGTCCATTATCAGAACAGATCTGTTCAGGCAGCCCATTCCTGGCAAATATGGTCCTTAATACTGTGATGGTTTTTTCCGTGGTGGTGGAGGACATCTTTATTACCTCCGGCCACTTGGAGTGTGCATCAACCGCGATTAAGAACATTGAGTCCATAAATGGACCAGCAAAGTCGATATGTACCCTTTGCCATGGAGATGAGGGCCACTCCCATGGATGTAGAGGGGCTTGTGGTAGGGCGTTTTGGACCTTCTGGCATCCTAGACAGCTCTTGTTCATTTCTTTGATGTCTCCATCGATACCTGGCCACCACACAAACGCTCTGGCTAGGTTCTTCATTTTCACTCCACCCAGATGCCCCTCGTGAAGCTCCTTTAGCACTTTATCCTGGAGTTTGGGTGGAATCATCACTCTGGATCCACACATCAAGGTTCCTCGGCACACTGACAGCTGTTCTCTTCTTTGCGAGAATGCTGGCAACAGTGGTTCGCCATGTGCTGGCCATCCCTTCACCGTTAAATCGTAGACTCGTGAGAGAGTCGGGTCATTTCTCGTTTCCTTTTCAATGGTAGAATTTGTTACTGGTAGACATTCTACTATGGTTGAGTGGAACATCTCCACTGGGTCCACTGTAGGTGCCTCTTCTACCGTTGGCAACGGTAGGCGCGATAAACCGTCAGCATTCCCATGCTGTTTTGATCCTTTGTATTCTATGTCATATTGGTGTGCCCCTAGGAAAAGGGACCACCTCTGTAGCCTTTGCGCTGTCATAATGGGAACGCCCTTTTTAGGGTTGAATATGGAGACGAGGGGTTGATGGTCAGTCAACAAGGTAAATTTGTGTCCGTGTAGGTAATGGTTGAATTTCTTCACTCCCCACACCAGGCTGAGTACTTCCCTGTCGATCTGGGCATAGTTACGCTCAGCTGAGTTCAATGAGCGTGACGCAAAAGCTATTGGCCGCTCCGAGCCATCAGGGAATCTATGCGATAATACCGCTCCTACGCCGTAAGGGGATGCATCACACACCAGTCTGATTGGCAGTGATGGGTGGTAATGAGCCAACACTTCCCTGGACGTGATCAAGCCTTTGCATTTATGGAAGGCACGTTTACAGTCTTCGCTCCATTTCCAAATTACTCCTGTTTGTAGCAGTGCGTTAAGAGGGTGCAGAGCAGTTGACAAGTTCGGTAAAAATTTACGATAGTAATTTATCAATCCCAGGAACGACCTTAATTGTGAGACATTTTCAGGTGCTGGGGCTTTTATGACCGCTTCAATTTTTTCAGGTGACTTATGCAACCCTTCTTCGTTAATTATATGGCCACAACATGATATTTGTTTCTGGAAAAATTCGCACTTGGGGCGATTTGCTCGTAGGCCCCGTTCTCTCAGCCTAGTGAGCACCTGCTCCAAATTGGCAAGGTGCTCGTTGTCGTTTTCTCCTGTTACAAGGATGTCGTCTAGGTAGCATTGAGTCCCCGGAATCCCTTGCAGGACTTGCTCCATAGCTCTTTGCCAGATAGCTGGAGCTGATGCTACTCCAAAAACCAGTCGATTGTACTGGTACAGGCCTTTGGGTGTGTTTATCGTGAGATACTTTTTAGAGGCCTCCTCAACCTCCATCTGTAGATATGCCTGTGCCAAGTCAATTTTGGTGAAACGTTTCCCTCCGGATAGTGAGGTGAAAATATCTTCTATCCTTGGAAGAGGATATTGTATCGTGTGAAGGACCGGGTTTACAGTCACCTTGAAGTCCCCACAGATGCGAATTTTTCTCTGTTCTTCAGATTTATCATTATTCAATGTTTTCTTCATGACCGGGACGATGGGTGTTGCCCACTCGCTCCAATCTACCTTGGATAACACGCCTGCTTTTTCCAAATTCTCCAGCTCTGCCTCGACTGCTGGACGAATTGCGTATGGCACCGGCCTTGCCTTAAAAAAACTTGGGAATTGCCGCATCTTCCACTTTTATTGAGGCGGTGACGCCTTTCAAGGTTCCTAGTTCCTGTTGAAACACTTCTTTGGCGTTAGCCAAGATGTCTTTTAATCGTTCAGATATGACGTCATCATCATTTTTTTTCTTACTGGTCACCGTCAGTGCCTGGAGTGCCAGTCTAAACGTATCTTCCTGATCCATTCACGTCCCAACAACGGTGGACCACCATCTTGCAGAACGTATAAATACAACTTCTGTATTTCCTTGCCATTGTATACAACAGGCACCCTTATTTTCCCTCTGGGGTATACTTTCTGCCCCGTATATGTCTTCAAGATAATGGATGTGTCTTTCAAAGGTATATGCGGAAATAGCCGCTCGTAATCCCGTCGACTTGTTACGGTCAGAGCTGATCCTGTATCTAGCTCCATTTTAACTGGGGACCCCGCTATCGTGAGGGTAACCCAAATGGTCTGGTAATCTTCTTTGGCAATTACATTATGTAATTTGAGACAGCTTAGTCTCTTGTTTCCGGAGTCGCTATCGCTCTTCTGGTCTTCGGAGCTACTGTCCGTCATCATTTGTACCTTTCTGTACTTTTCCTTAATGATTTTTTTTCTGTCAGTGGATTTTTTGTTTCCAGATCGGCATACACGTGCAATGTGTCCCATCTTTCCGCATTGCCTGCATGCTTTGTTCTTGAACCAGCAGTTCCTCTGGTCATGGGTGGATCTGCCGCAGCGATAACATCTCTCGAAACCCCGTGTCATTTCATGGGTGCCGAAGTCCTGTGGCTTTTGCTGTATCTCTGCAGCTCCTCTTGCTGCTGCTTCGTATGATACAGCCACACTGAAAGCCTTGTCCAGTGTCAAATCTTTCTCAGAAAGTAGCCTTTTCTGTGTTCCTTCACTTAGGAGACCGCAGACGAATTTGTCTCATAGAGAATCTGCCAGTCCTGCCCCGAATTGGCAGTGCTTTGACAGCTTTCTTAATTCGGTGAGGTAATCAGCGTTACTTTCATTCTTGTGCTGATTCCTCCTGAAGAATTTGAATCGTTCCACTGTCAGCAGCGGTGTTGGGTTTAAGTGCTCCTGTAGGGTATCAACAATCTCCTTAAAATTCTTGTCCATCGGTTTGGCTGGAGTGATTAAGTTTCGTAACAGCCCGTATGACCTTGCGCCCATCAGATTTAGAAGTACCGATGCCTTTTTATCATCCTCTACTTCATTTGCTGTGCAATATACCTCCACTCTTTCCACATATGTGGTCCAATCCTCTATATCACTATCGAAAGCAGTAATATTGCCAGTCTTAGGCATCCTGAAAATCAAAAATGGCGCCTCCCGCGCTTTCCTTTCTTCCCTGCCGAGGAAAAAATGGCGCCTCCCGCGCTTTCCCGCTGCTGACAACGCTGTTCTCCATGGTTTTTATTTACACAGATATTTTTAATAATTGGAGACTCATTCCCACCGGACTCTCTGGGACTTTTCCCTCCCTCTGCTTGGTCCGAACGCCGACCTGCTTTGCAGCGCCAGCCATCTCCCGAGTGCTCCACCCTCCGTCTCTGTTTGCCTCCGCCTTCCGACTCGCTGCTCGGCCCCGC
This sequence comes from Somniosus microcephalus, assembly GCF_052327205.1. Lineage (NCBI taxonomy): Eukaryota > Metazoa > Chordata > Chondrichthyes > Squaliformes > Somniosidae > Somniosus > Somniosus microcephalus. The sequence goes on along the minus strand of NC_141000.1, from coordinate 135,077,708 downwards.
TGCAGAGCCACCCGATCGAGCCCCAGCCCGCCGCCCAGGAAGGATTAGTGCAGTACCTGCCACCAGCCCGGCTAGCTGGTGAAACCAGTTTTTTTTTTTTCTTCGACCTTCGTCTGAGGAATCGGTCTCGAGGTGCTGCCGAATTGCAGGTAAGTCCGTTTTCAATTCGTCGCCACTGTTGTATCCGTGTGTTAATGGAGACACGGAATGCAGGAGTTGGTTTAACAGCTGTTTACTGAACAAAGTCTGGAGGTGAACTAAAAGATACAAGACGCTATACAGGCTTATATACCCGAGTGGTCACTACCGGTATTACAGTACACAGGGGCTCTTAAAGGTACATACACTACATAAACATAATAAAGTGCATTGACAGATGTGCAGGCTTTAGAGTTTATTTGTGGAGTTCAGTAGGATGACAGCCCTGGGAAAGAAGCTGTTCCTAAATCTGGTCGTTCGGGTGCGAATGCATCTGTAGCGTCTCCCAGATGGCAAGGGGGCGAACAGACTGTGGCTGGGGTGGGTAGGGTCTTTGATAATGGTCCGTGACCTCCGTAAACAGCGTTTCTGGTATATGTGCTCTATGGTCGGTAGCCGGGTGCCGGTAATGCGTTGGGCAGTTTTGACTACCCGCTGCAGGGCTTTCCGGTCATAGTAGCTACAGCTGCCATACCATACTGTGATACAGTTCGTCAGGATGCTCTCTATTGTGCAGCGGTAAAAGTTAGAGAGGATCAGGGGTGACAGGTTACATCCCTTCAGCCTCCTTAGGAAATATAGGCGCTGCTGGGCCTTCCTCACCAGAGAGGAGGTATTGAGGGACCAGGAGAGGTCTTCCGTGATGTGGACTCCGAGGAACTTAAAGCTGTCCACCCTTTCCACCACAGCCCCATGGATGTGCATGGGGGTGTGACTTCCGCCTTTAGACTTCCTGAAGTCCACAATGATTTCTTTGGTTTTCTTGATGTTAAGGGCAAGGTTGTTATCGGCGCACCACTTCACGGGATGCTGGACCTCCTCTCTGTAGGCTGACTCATCGTTGTTGGTGATCTGGCCTACCACCGTGGTATCATCCGCAAACTTGATGATGGTGTTGGAACCATGAACAGCCACACAGTCGTGGGTGAAGAGGGAGTAGAGGAGGGGGCTCAGCACACATCCTTGTGGGGCCCCCGTGTTCAGGGTCGGGGGGGGGAGGTGTGGTTACCTAATTTGACAGACTGGGGTCTGTTTGTTAGGAAGTCCAGGGTCCAATTGCAGAGGGAAGTGTTCAGGCCAAGAGTGTGGAGTTTGGTGGCCAGCTTGTTGGGGACGATAGTGTTGAATGCTGAGCTGTAGTCTATGAACAGCATTCTGATGTAGGTCTCTTTACCGTCTAAGTGATTCAGTGCAGAGTGTAGAGCAGTTGTGATTGCATCCTCCGTTGATCTGTTTGCACGATAGGCAAACTGGTATTGGTCAAGAGAGGCGGGAACACTGGCTTTGATGTGAGCCAGGACCAGTCTCTTGAAACACTTCATTATGATGGGTGTGAGTGCGACAGGTCGGTAGTCGTTCAGACACGTCACAGCCGTTTGCTTTGGCACAGGAATAATGGTAGCGGTCTTGAAGCATGTAGGGACTACTGCCTGGGCCAATGACAGATTGAAGATGGCGGTGAAGACATCAGCCAGCTGATCACATTCCTGAGTACCCGTCCAGGGATGCTATCAGGTCCAGCAGCCTTACGAATGTTCACTCCGCGTAGAACACCCCTTACGTCGGAGGTCGACAGAGTGAGCACCTGGTCTTCCGGGGGTGGCAAGGCTTTGGTAGCCGGCTCCCTGTTGTCCCTGTCGAAGCGAGCGTAGAAGTTGTTAAGCTCCTCCGGAAGGGAGGCATCGCTAACCGGGGGGCTGGTGTTTTTACTCTTGTAGTCAGTGATGGACTGGATGCCTTGCCACATGCGCCGGGGGTCCGAGTTGTTGTGGAAATGATCCTCTATCCGCAGTGTCTGTTTCCTTTTGGCAGTCCTGATACCCTTTTTTAGGTTGGTCCTAGCTGCACTGTAAGCCGCCGCGTCGCCAGATTTAAATGCTGCGTCGCGTGCTTTCAACTGCGAGCGGACCTCCCCGTTCATCCAGGGTTTCTGGTTGGGGTATGTCCTGATATTTTTATGGGTCGTGACGACCTCGACGCTGGGGTTGTTACCTTTAAAGCAGAGAAGGCTAAGAGGAGATTTGATAGAGGTGTTCAAAATCATGAAGGGTTTTGATAGGGTAGCTAGAGAGAAACTGATTCCAATGGCGGAAGGGTCGAGAATGAGAGGACACAGACTTAAGGTGATTGGCAAAAGAACCAGAGGTGACGTGAGGAAAAACTTTTTCACACAATGAGTGGACATGATCTGGAATGCACTGCATGATAGGCTGGTGGAAACAGGTTCAATAGTAGCCTTCAAAAGGGAATTCGATAAATACTTGCAGGAGAAACAATTGCAGAGATATGAGGAAAGAGCGGGAGAGTGGGACTAACTGGATTGCTCTTTGGAGGAGCTGGCGCAGACTTCATGGGCCGAATGGCCTCCTTCTGTGCTGTACTATTCTATGAATCTATGAAGCGTGACTCTGAGATTCCAGTCACTTGCCGTTATACTTGTCCATCCCAGTCCCACTCTGACCGTGGCCTCCTACACTGTTACAATGAAGTTCAACGAAAGCTCGAGGAACAGCACTGAGATTAGCAAGGACACAGAATGTACTGTGGGTGGGGGACTTCAAAGTCCATCACCAAGAGTGGTCGGTAGCACCACTACTGACCGAGCTGGCCGAGTCCTGAAGGACATAACTGCCAGCTGGGCCTGCTACAGGTGGTGAGAGAACCAACATGAGGGAAGAACCTACTTGACCTCGTCCTCACCAATCTATCTGTCGCAGATGCATCTGTCCATGACAGTATTGGAAGCAGTGACCACCGCACAGTCATTGTGGAGACGAAGTCCCGTCCTCACACTGAGGACGCCCTCCATCCTGTTGTGTGACACTACCACCGTGCTAAATGGGATATATTCAGAACAGATCTAGCAGCTCAAAACTGGGCATCCATGAGGTGCTGTGGGCCATCAACAGCAGCAGAATTGTATACCACTACAATCTTTAACCTCATGGCCCAGCATATCCCTCACTCTACCATTACCAACAAGCCAGGGGACCAACCCTGGTTCAATAAGGAGTGTAGAAGAGCATGCCAGGAGCAGCACCAGGCGTACCTAAAAATGAGGTGCCAACCTGGGGAAGCTGCAACACAGGACTACATGCATGCTAAAAAGCAGAAGCAGCATGCTATAGACAGGGCTAAGCGATCCCACAATCAACAGATCAGATCAAAGCTCTGCAGTCCTGCCACATCCAGTCGTGAACGGTAATGGACCATCAAACAACTAACGGGAGGAGGAGGCTCCATGAATATCCCCAGCCTCAATGATGGTGGAGCCCAGCAGAGTCATAACGGCATAGAACGAGGCCATTCGGCCCATAGAATCCGTGCCGGCTCTCTGTAGAGCAATCCAGTCAGTCCCATTCCCCCGCTCTATTTCCGTAGCCCTGCAAGTTTATTTCCCTCAAGTGCCTATCCAGTCTCCCCTTGAAAACATTGAGGCCGAGAAATTGGGTTGGGGCGCCAAAGTCGCCTGAGCGCAGGGGCGCAGCGTTCAAGGCTTTAGCGATCGTCAGATATTCAGTTTCATTGCTCCTCAAGGGACACGGGGCGAGGCTCGAGGCGCTCCGCGTCCCTCTTAGGGCGCTGAAACTGAATATCGCAGCGCAACGTGCCACAGCACCACACGCTGCGGCACGGCACGCTGCGGTACTGCAGGCCTTCCTCCCACTGTTAAGGGGGGGGGGTGCCTGCAACAGCGCGATCCCCGCTCGCGAGTGCCGGCAAATGAGCCTGGCACCAAGGAGAAGTGCCGGGCTCTCGGGAAACAGCCGGCAATGCCGCGGGGGGGTGGTTAGGAGGTCGGGGATGGAGGTGCTGGCAGGCGGCCGCCCCGCACATCCACCTTAACTTGCGCCGCTGCCGGCACACTAAGGCCCCGTGAACCGGGCGCGGGTAGCGAGCGGCGCAACTGCAGCGTTCGCTACCAAATATCGCGAACGGGGCACGAATGGGGCGCTGCGCACACCGATGACGTCATCGCTGTCGGCGCAGCGCAAATGCCTAACGCCACCATTAGCGCCCCTACTGAATATCGCGGGAGACGCAGCCAGTGGCGCTACAGCCACTGACTGCCTCTTTAGGCGCTAACAGGTGGCGCTACTCACCCAATTTCTCCCCGAGTGTCTCCGCTTCCACCACTTCCGTCGGCAGCAAATTCCAGGTCATCATCACTCGCTGTGTAAAAAAGTTTTCCCTCACATCCCTCCTGTATCTATTGCCCAAAACCTTAAATCTGTGTCCCCAAGTCCTTGTACCATCAACTAGTGGGAACAGCCTTTCCCCGTCTAGCCTATCCAAACCTGTCATAATCTTGTACACCTCTATCAAATCACCCCTCAACCTCCTTTACTCTAATGAAAACAATTCCAGCTTCTCCAACCTGTCCATGTAACTAAGATCTCCCAACCCCGGAACCATTCTGGTAAATCTCCTCTTCACCCTTTCAAGGGGCTTCATAAAGTGTGGTGACCAGAACTGGACGCAATACTCCAGTTGTGGCCTAACCAGTGCTTTATAAAGGTTCAGCATAACTTCTCTACTTTTGTACTCAATAATTCTATTTATGAAGCCCAAGATCCCATCTGCTTTGTTAACCACTGTCTGAATAATGTCCTGCCACCTTCAGGGACCTATGCACATTAACTCCCAGGTCCCTCTGTCCCTGCACACTCTTTAAAACTGTGCCATTAAGTGTATATTTCCTCTCCCTGTTCCTTCTGCCAAAATGCATCACCTCACACTTCTCTGTATTAAATTCCATCTGCCACTTGTCTGCCCATTCCGCTGGCCTTTCTATATCCTGTTGCAGTCGTTGATATCAGCATCACTGTTGCCACACCCCCAAGTTTGATGTCATCGGCAAATTTAGAAATTCTACTCTGTATTCCAATATCCAGGTCATTTATATATATCAAAAAAAGCAGTGGCCCCAGCACTGACCCTTGGGGAACACCACTGTCTACCATCCTCCAGTCTGAAAAACAGCCATTTACCACAACTTGCTGTTTTCTGTCCTGAAGCCAATACCTTATCCAAGCTGCCACTGACCCACCTATTCCATGAGTCTCAATTTTGTTAACCAGCCTTCTTTGTGGTACTTTGTCAAACGCCTTCCGAAAATCCATGTAGACAACATTCATTGCATTCCCTTCATCAATCCTCTGTTACTTCATCAAAAAATTCAATTAGATTAGTCAAACACAATCTGCCTTTTACAAACCCGTGTTGGCTCTCCTTAATTAGCTTAAACCTCTCCAAATGCCGTTAATTTTTTCCATGATTTTTGTTTCTAAAATTTGACCCACCACTGATGTTAAACTGACCGGCCTGTAGTTACTAGGATTGTCCTTATACCCTTTCTTGAACAATGGTGTCACACTTTCCAATCCTCAGGCACCTCCCCCGCATCTAGGGAAAATTGAAAAATTATGGCAAGCCCTTCCACTATCTCTTCCTCCAATTCCCTTAGCAACCTGGGATGCAAGCCATCTGGACCAGGCGACTTGTCCACTCTACGCATACCCAGCCTTTCTAGTACACCCGGTCTATCAATTTTCACTCCTTCCATTGCTTCTACCTTTTCCACTTCTACCGATATTTTGTCAGCATCCACCTCCTTAGTAAACACCGATACAAAGTACTCATTGAATATTCTAGCCTTGCCCTGCGCCTCCAAGCATATATCACCTTCTTTGTCTCTAATAGGCCCCACCCCGCCTCTTACTATCCACTTACTGTTTACATGTCGGTAGAAGATTTCGGTATTCCCTTTTATGTTAACCGCCATTCTATTCTCATATTCTCTCTTTGCCAATCTTATTTTCATCTTCACATCCCTCAACTTATTGTATTTGGTCTGGTTCTCCCTTGAAGAATTCACCTGACATGCATCATACACCCTCTTTTTTTGTTTCATCATCTTCTCTATCTCCCATGTCATCCAAGGAGCCCTTGCTTTGGTTCCCTTCCCCTTCCCTCTTGTTGGAATGTACCTAGCCTGTACCTGGAACATCTCCTCCTTAAAGATCACCCATTGTTCCGTTACAGTTTTTCCAGTCAGTCTTTGGTTCCATTTTACATCCCATTGAAGTTAGCCCTATTCCAGTTTAGAAGTTCCACTCTAGATTGTTCCTTGCTCCTCTCCATTGCTAATCTAAATCTTATGATACGATGATCACTCGTACCAAAGTGTTCTCCCACAGACACTTGGTCGACCTGGCCCATTTCATTCCCCAGCACCAGATCCAGCAATGCCTCCTTCCTAGTTGGGCCAAGAACATATTGGACAAGGAAATTCTCCTGAACACATTTCAGAAATTCCTCCCCCTCCTTTTCTTTTACCCTAGCATTATCCCAATCGATATTTGGGTAATTAAAGTCCCCCAATATCACCACTCTATAGCTCTTGCATATCTCTGCGATTTCCCTGCAGATTTGCTCCTCTACCTCCCCCTCACTAGTTGGAGGCCTATAGAATACCCCCAATAGCGTGATCATACTCTTTTTGCTCCTCAACTCTAACCAAATGGATTCTGTCCTTGTCCCCTCAAGAACATCCTCCCTTTCCAACACTACAATGTCTTCCTTAATCAGCACTGCCACCCCACTTGCCTTTTTTCTTCCCTATCTTTTCTGAACACCTTGTACCCTTGAATATTAAGTGCTCAGTCCTCATCATTTTTAAGCCACGTTTCCGTTATTGCCACATCATCATATTGCCACATGGCTAATTGTGCTTGTAACTCACCAACTTTATTCACCACACTTTATGCGTTTACGTACATGCATTCTAAACACATTTTTGAATTTTTCATAGTCTTTCTTAGTCTGCTCCTATCTAATATGGTACTACTACCGCCTCTAGTACTATCTTCTCTAGTACTGTCCAACACACACACTCTTTTATGCACTTTATTCCCCTTTTCTACTCCTATATGCTGGTGCCCATCCCCTTGCCAAGCTAGTTTAAACCCTCCCCAACAGCACTAACAAACCTCCCCACGAGAATATTGGTCCCGGGGCTCTGTTGAGGTGTAACCCGTCCGGCTTGTACAGGTCCCACCTTCCCCAGAAATGGTCCCAATGCCTCAGGATTCTAAAGCCCTTCCTCCTGCACCATCTCTCCAACCACGCATTCATCTGTTCTATTCTCCTAGTCCTGTACTCACTAGCAGGTGGCACCGGGAGTAATCTGGAGATTACTACCTTTGAGGTCCTGCTTTTTAATTTCTCTCCTAGCTCCCTAAACTCTGCCTGCAGGACCTCATCCCTCTTTCTGCCTATGTCGTTGGTACCGATATGGACAACGACCTCTGGCTGTTCACCCTCCCCCCTCAGAGTGTCCTGCAGCCGCTCAATGACATCCTTGACCCTAGCACCAGGGAGGCAACATACCATCCTGGAATCATGTCTACAGTTGCAGAAACGCCCGTCTGCTCCCCTAACTATCGAATCCCCTACCACTATTGCTCTTCCACTCTTTTTCCTCCCCCCCCGCCATGCAGCTGAGCCACCCGTGGTGCCGTGGACTTGACTCTGGCTGCACTCGCCAGAGGAACCATCGCCCTCACCAGTACTCAGAACAGAATACTGGTTGGAGAGCGCGATGCACTCCAGGGACTCCTGCACTACCTGCCTGGTCCTCCTCGTCTGTCTGGCAGTCACCCATTCCCTCTCTGCCTGCACACTCTTAAGCTGTGGGGTGACCACCTCTAGAAACGTGCGAGCCACATAACTCTCAGCCTCGCGGATGCACCGCAGTGACTCCAGCCGCCGCTCAAGCTCCGAAACCTGGAGCTCGAGTTGCTGTAGCTGGCGACACTTCCCGCACATACAGTCGTCCAGACTATGCGAAGTATCCAGGACTTCCCACATGGCACAGGATGTGCACTCCACGGGACTGAGCTGCCCTGCCATGCCTCTATTTAATAGGCTATTAACTAAACCAGCAGAAATAAACTTTAAACTTAACAAAAAACATTCCCCAGCCATTCACCAATCAGCTCTTTCCCTCTATTTAATAGGTTACTAGCTGGAGTGCCCGGCGGTGCCGAGGCTTTTTCGAGGGCATGTTGTTGTTGGAAGAGAGAGAGAGAGAGAGCGCGCGACTGGGGGGGAAGAGAGAGCGCGACTGGGGGGAAGAGATAGAGCGACTGGGGGGAAGAGAGAGAGCAACTGGGGGGAAGGGGGAGGGGGAAGGGAGGGGGGAAGGGAGGGAGGGGAGGCTAGGGGGGAGGGGAGGGTAGGGAGGGGAGGGGAGGGGGGAGGGGCGGGGAGGAAGGGGTGGGGGAGGAAGGGGGGGAGGGAGGGGGAGAGGGAGGGGGAGGGGGGGAGGAAGGGGAGGGGGGAGGGGGGGATGGAAGGGGAGGAGAGGAGGGGGAGTCCCCGAGCCCCGCCCCCCGATCTCCCGCCCCCGATGTCCCGCCCCCCGATCTCCCGATGTCCCGCCCCCCGATCTCCCGATGTCCCGCCCCGCGATCTCCCGATGTGCCGCCCCCCGATCTCCCGTCCCCCGATCTCCCGATGTCCCGCCCCCGGATCTCCCAATGTCCCACCCCCGCGATCTCCCGATGTCCCCGCCCGAGCCGGCTTCAAGACCAGAGAGACGCCGCCGCGCAACCTACCGCGTGAGGCCCGGCCGGACTCAAGTCGCACTCCGGGCAGAAGATGACGCGGACGCTGACTCCCGCCCCGCCCGCCTTTACTAAGATGGCGGCGGTGGCGACGCTCGGCTCAGGCCCGCCCCCTCCAGCCTTCACAAAGCTGGCGGCGATCGCTGGCCTTTTGTCGATCGCGACGGGAGGTGCCTAGCTCGGGCGTGGCTGGTCAACAGACGCTCAGGCTTTGAGGCCTGGAAAAACGGTGAAAGGTAGGAAAATTATAGAGGTTAGACAAAAGATTTACAAATTAATTAACTTTTTTAAAAAACAATTTGTCTTTTAAAAGCAACTTTTTTTTTGCTGGAAATGTAGATTTGAAAAGAAACACGCAGAAAGCGGGAAAAAGAAAGGAAAAGTTTGGAATCAAGATGGCGGCGACTCACCTCGGTGCAGAACGATAAGGCCCGCCCACACAGGCACCGATTGGTGGACCGTCAGGTCACCGAAGCGTGGGATTGGTCAATCGTCCCGTCACTCGACCGTAGGAGGGCCCGGCCGCACGCGCCAGGAACCCGCCATACGATTGATCGACCTCGACGTCACTTGATGCAAATGAGCGGATAATGAGCGGAATGTTGAACGTTTTTTGGATACCGCGGGCGCAATTTTTGTCCGGCCGAAACGTAAATACGCTTAGGACGGTTGTGGAATCGTCAGCTTTCTTTCGACGTAATGCACGTGTAGGTACGCTCTATAACTTTCGGGTTAATTCAAGACAGACAGACAGACGGAATGACAGACAGAAGTATCCTTTTATACATATAGACTAGCAGGAGTGCCCGGCGGTGCCGAGGCTATTTCGAGGGCACGTTGTTGTTGGAAGAGAGAGAGAGAGCGACTGGGGGGAAGAGAGAGAGAGAGAGAGCGACTGGGGGGGAAGAGAGAGAGCGACTGGGGGGAAGAGAGAGAGCGACTGGTGGGAAGAGAGAGAGCGACTGGGGCTAAGAGAGAGAGCGACTGGGGGAAGAGAGAGAGCGACTGGGGGGAAGAGAGAGAGCGACTGGGGGGAAGAGAGAGAGCGACTGGGGGAAGAGAGAGAGCGACTGGGGGGAAGAGAGTGAGCGACGGGGGAAGAGAGTGAGCGACTGGGGGGAAGAGAGAGAGCGACTGGGGGAAGAGAGAGAGCGACTGGGGGGAAGAGAGAGAGCGACTGGGGGAAGAGAGAGAGCGACTGGGGGGAAGAGAGAGAGCGACTGGGGGGAAGAGAGAGAGCGACTGGGGGGAAGAGAGAGAGCGACTGGGGGGAAGAGAGAGAGCGACTGGGGGGAAGAGAGAGAGCGACTGGGGGGAAGAGAGAGAGCGACTGGGGGGAAGAGAGAGAGCGACTGGGGGGAAGAGAGAGAGCGACTGGGGGGAAGAGAGAGAGCGACTGGGGGGAAGAGAGAGAGCGACTGGGGGGAAGAGAGAGAGCGACTGGGGGAAGAGAGAGAGCGACTGGGGGAAGAGAGAGCGACTGGGGGGAAGAGAGAGAGCGACTGGGGGAAGAGAGAGAGCGACTGGGGGGAAGAGAGAGAGCGACTGGGGGAAGAGAGAGAGCGACTGGGGGAAGAGAGAGAGCGACTGGGGGAAGAGAGAGAGCGACTGGGGGAAGAGAGAGAGCGACTGGGGGGAAGAGAGAGAGCGACTGGGGGGAAGAGAGAGAGCGACTGGGGGGAAGAGAGAGAGCGACTGGGGGGGAAGAGAGAGAGCGACGGGGGGAAGAGAGAGAGCGACCGGGGGAAGAGAGCACGACCGGGGGAAGAGAGGGAGCGACCGGGGGAAGAGAGAGAGCGACCGGGGAAGAGAGAGAGCGACCGGGGGAAGAGAGAGAGCGACGGGGGGAAGAGAGAGAGCGACTGGGGGGAAGAGAGAAGCGACTGGGGGGGAAGAGAGAGAGCGACTGGGGGGGAAGAGAGAGAGCGACTGGGTGGGAAGAGAGAGAGCGACTGTGGGGGAAGAGAGAGAGCGACTGGGTGGGAAGAGAGAGAGCGACTGGGTGGGAAGAGAGAGAGCGACTGGGGGGAAGAGAGAGAGCGACTGGGTGGGAAGAGAGGTGGGAAGAGAGAGAGCGACTGGGGGGGAAGAGAGAGAGCGACTGGGGGGGAAGAGAGAGAGCGACTGGGGGGGAAGAGAGAGAGCGACTGGGGGGGAAGAGAGAGAGCGACTGGGGGGGAAGAGAGAGAGCGACTGGGGGGGAAGAGAGAGAGCGACTGCGGGGGAAGAGAGAGAGCGACTGGGGGGGAAGAGAGAGCGACTGGGGGGAAGAGAGAGAGCGACTGGGGGGGAAGAGAGAGCGACTGGGGGGGAAGAGAGAGAGCGACTGGGGGGGAAGAGAGAGAGCGACTGGGGG